>NW_027437607.1:0-373787 GCF_965140245.1 Athene noctua | reverse complement strand
AGGCAGAGAATTCCCGGCTAGCAGCTTCCTTGTGGCGGGGAAGTGCAAACGTACACGTTTTCGGCCGAAAACGCGTTTTCCGGCGAAAACGCACACCACGGCTCTTTCTGAGAAAAAGCAAGCACGGAGGACGAGAACCGCTTTTGCCCTGCGTAGCGTTCCGGGCAGCGGGTAGAACCAGGCAGAGAATTCCCGGCTAGCAGCTTCCTTGTGGCGGGGAAGTGCAAACGTACACGTTTTCGGCCGAAAACGCGTTTTCCGGGGAAAACGCACACCACGGCTCTTTCTGAGAAAAAGCAAGCACGGAGGACGAGAATCGCTTTTGCCCTGCCTAGCGTTCCGGGCAGCGGGTAGAACCAGGCAGAGAATTCCCGGCTAGCAGCTTTCCTGTGGCTGGGAAGTGCAAACGTACACGTTTTCGGCCAAAAACGCGTTTTCGGCAAAAAAGCACACAACGGCTCTTTCTGAGAAAAAGCAAGCACGGAGGACGAGAATCGCTTTTGCCCTGCATAGCGTTCCGGGCAGCGGGTAGAACCAGGCAGAGAATTCCCGGCTAGCAGCTTCCCTGTGGCGGGGAAGTGCAAACGTACACGTTTTCTGCCAAAAACGCGTTTTCCGGCGAAAACGCACACCACGGCTCTTTCTGAGAAAAAGCAAGCACGGAGGACGAGAATCGCTTTTGCCCTGCGTAGCGTTCCGGGCAGCGGGTAGAACCAGGCAGAGAATTCCCGGCTAGCAGCTTCCCTGTGGCGGGGAAGTGCAAACGTACACGTTTTCGGCCGAAAACGCGTTTTCCGGCGAAAACGCACACCACGGCTCTTTCTGAGAAAAAGCAAGCACGGAGGACGAGAACCGCTTTTGCCCTGCGTAGCGTTCCGGGCAGCGGGTAGAACCAGGCAGAGAATTCCCGGCTAGCAGCTTTCCTGTGGCGGGGAAGTGCAAACGTACACGTTTTCGGCCGAAAACGCGTTTTCCGGCGAAAACGCACACCACGGCTCTTTCTGAGAAAAAGCAAGCACGGAGGACGAGAATCCCTTTTGCCCTGCCTAGCGTTCCGGGCAGCGGGTAGAACCAGGCAGAGAATTCCCGGCTAGCAGCTTTCCTGTGGCTGGGAAGTGCAAACGTACACGTTTTCGGCCAAAAACGCGTTTTGGGCGAAAAAGCACACAACGGCTCTTTCTGAGAAAAAGCAAGCACGGAGGACGAGAATCGCTTTTGCCCTGCATAGCGTTCCGGGCAGCGGGTAGAACCAGGCAGAGAATTCCCGGCTAGCAGCTTCCCTGTGGCGGGGAAGTGCAAACGTACACGTTTTCTGCCAAAAACGCGTTTTCTGGCGAAAACGCACACCACGGCTCTTTCTGAGAAAAAGCAAGCACGGAGGACGAGAATCGCTTTTGCCCTGCGTAGCGTTCCGGGCAGCGGGTAGAACCAGGCAGAGAATTCCCGGCTAGCAGCTTCCCTGTGGCGGGGAAGTGCAAACGTACACGTTTTCGGCCGAAAACGCATTTTCCGGCGAAAACGCACACCACGGCTCTTTCTGAGAAAAAGCAAGCACGGAGGACGAGAACCGCTTTTGCCCTGCGTAGCGTTCCGGGCAGCGGGTAGAACCAGGCAGAGAATTCCCGGCTAGCACCTTCCCTGTGGCGGGGAAGTGCTAACGTACACGTTTTCGGCCAAAAACGCGTTTTCCGGCGAAAACGCACACCACGGCTCTTTCTGAGAAAAAGCAAGCACGGAGGACGAGAATCGCTTTTGCCCTGCTTAGCGTTCCGGGCAGCGGGTAGAACCAGGCAGAGAATTCCCGGCTAGCAGCTTTCCTGTGGCTGGGAAGTGCAAACGTACACGTTTTCGGCCAAAAACGCGTTTTCGGCGAAAAAGCACACAACGGCTCTTTCTGAGAAAAAGCAAGCACGGAGGACGAGAATCGCTTTTGCCCTGCGTAGCGTTCCGGGCAGCGGGTAGAACCAGGCAGAGAATTCCCGGCTAGCAGCTTCCCTGTGGCTGGGAAGTGCAAACGTACACGTTTTCGGCCAAAAACTCGTTTTCGGCGAAAACGCACACCACGGCTCTTTCTGAGAAAAAGCAAGCACGGAGGACGAGAATCGCTTTTGCCCTGCGTAGCGTTCCGGGCAGCGGGTAGAACCAGGCAGAGAATTCCCGGCTAGCAGCTTCCTTGTGGCGGGGAAGTGCAAACGTACACGTTTTCGGCCGAAAACGCGTTTTCCGGCGAAAACGCACACCACGGCTCTTTCTGAGAAAAAGCAAGCACGGAGGACGAGAACCGCTTTTGCCCTGCGTAGCGTTCCGGGCAGCGGGTAGAACCAGGCAGAGAATTCCCGGCTAGCAGCTTCCCTGTGGCGGGGAAGTGCAAACGTACACGTTTTCGGCCGAAAACGCGTTTTCCGGCGAAAACGCACACCACGGCTCTTTCTGAGAAAAAGCAAGCACGGAGGACGAGAATCGCTTTTGCCCTGCCTAGCGTTCCGGGCAGCGGGTAGAACCAGGCAGAGATTTCCCGGCTAGCAGCTTTCCTGTGGCTGGGAAGTGCAAACGTACACGTTTTCGGCCAAAAACGCGTTTTCGGCGAAAAAGCACACAACGGCTCTTTCTGAGAAAAAGCAAGCACGAAGGACGAGAATCGCTTTTGCCCTGCATAGCGTTCCGGGCAGCGGGTAGAACCAGGCAGAGAATTCCCGGCTAGCAGCTTCCCTGTGGCGGGGAAGTGCAAACGTACACGTTTTCTGCCAAAAACGCGTTTTCCGGCGAAAACGCACACCACGGCTCTTTCTGAGAAAAAGCAAGCACGGAGGACGAGAATCGCTTTTGCCCTGCGTAGCGTTCCGGGCAGCGGGTAGAACCAGGCAGAGAATTCCCGGCTAGCAGCTTCCCTGTGGCTGGGAAGTGCTAACGTACACGTTTTCGGCCAAAAACGCGTTTTCCGGCGAAAACGCACACTACGGCTCTTTCTGAGAAAAAGCAAGCACGGAGGACGAGAATCGCTTTTGCCCTGCGTAGCGTTCCGGGCAGCGGGTAGAACCAGGCAGAGAATTCCCGGCTAGCAGCTTCCCTGTGGCGGGGAAGTGCAAACGTACACGTTTTCGGCCGAAAACGCGTTTTCCGGGGAAAACGCACACCACGGCTCTTTCTGAGAAAAAGCAAGCACGGAGGACGAGAATCGCTTTTACCCTGCCTAGCGTTCCGGGCAGCGGGTAGAACCAGGCAGAGAATTCCCGGCTAGCAGCTTTCCTGTGGCTGGGAAGTGCAAACGTACACGTTTTCGGCCAAAAACTCGTTTTCGGCGAAAAAGCACACAACGGCTCTTTCTGAGAAAAAGCAAGCACGGAGGACGAGAATCGCTTTTGCCCTGCGTAGCGTTCCGGGCAGCGGGTAGAACCAGGCAGAGAATTCCCGGCTAGCAGCTTCCCTGTGGCTGGGAAGTGCAAACGTACACGTTTTCGGCCAAAAACTCGTTTTCGGCGAAAACGCACACCATGGCTCTTTCTGAGAAAAAGCAAGCACGGAGGACGAGAATCGCTTTTGCCCTGCGTAGCGTTCCGGGCAGCGGGTAGAACCAGGCAGAGAATTCCCGGCTAGCAGCTTCCCTGAGGCGGGGAAGTGCAAACGTACACGTTTTCGGCAAAAACGCGTTTTCGGCGAAAAAGCACACCACGGCTCTTTCTGAGAAAAAACAAGCACGGAGGACGAGAATCGCTTCTGCCCTGCGTAGCGTTCCGGGCAGCGGGTAGAACCAGGCAGAGAATTCCCGGCTAGCAGCTTCCCTGAGGCGGGGAAGTGCAAACGTACACGTTTTCGGCAAAAACGCGTTTTCGGCGAAAACGCACACCACGGCTCTTTCTGAGAAAAAGCAAGCACGGAGGACGAGAATCGCTTTTGCCCTGCCTAGCGTTCCGGGCAGCGGGTAGAACCAGGCAGAGAATTCCCGGCTAGCAGCTTCCCTGTGGCTGGGAAGTGCAAACGTACACGTTTTCGGCCAAAAACGCGTTTTCCGGCGAAAACGCACACCACGGCTCTATCTGAGAAAAAGCAAGCACGGAGGACGAGAATCGCTTTTGCCCTGCATAGCGTTCCGGGCAGCGGGTAGAACCAGGCATAGAATTCCCGGCTAGCAGCTTCCCTGTGGCGGGGAAGTGCAAACGTACACGTTTTCGGCCGAAAACGCGTTTTCCGGCGAAAACGCACACCACGGCTCTTTCTGAGAAAAAGCAAGCACGGAGGACGAGAATCGCTTTTGCCCTGCGTAGCGTTCCGGGCAGCGGGTAGAACCAGGCAGAGAATTCCCGGCTAGCAGCTTCCCTGAGGCGGGGAAGTGCAAACGTACACGTTTTCGGCCGAAAACGCGTTTTCGGCGAAAAAGCACACCACGGCTCTTTCTGAGAAAAAGCAAGCACGGAGGACGAGAATCGCTTTTGCCCTGCGTAGCGTTCCGGGCAGCGGGTAGAACCAGGCAGAGAATTCCCGGCTAGCAGCTTCACTGTGGCGGGGAAGTGCAAACGTACACGTTTTCGGCCGAAAACGCGTTTTCGGCGAAAACGCACACCACGGCTCTTTCTGAGAAAAAGCAAGCACGGAGGACGAGAATCGCTTTTGCCCTGCCTAGCGTTCCGGGCAGCGGGTAGAACCAGGCAGAGAATTCCCGGCTAGCACCTTCCCTGTGGCTGGGAAGTGCAAAAGTACACATTTTCGGCCAAAAACGCGTTTTCCGGCGAAAACGCACACCACGGCTCTATCTGAGAAAAAGCAAGCACGGAGGACGAGAATCGCTTTTGCCCTGCATAGCGTTCCGGGCAGCGGGTAGAACCAGGCAGAGAATTCCCGGCTAGCAGCTTCCCTGTGGCGGGGAAGTGCAAACGTACACGTTTTCGGCCGAAAACGCGTTTTCCGGGGAAAACGCACACCACGGCTCTTTCTGAGAAAAAGCAAGCACGGAGGACGAGAATCGCTTTTGCCCTGCCTAGCGTTCCGGGCAGCGGGTAGAACCAGGCAGAGAATTCCCGGCTAGCAGCTTCCCTGTGGCGGGGAAGTGCAAACGTACACGTTTTCGGCCGAAAACGCGTTTTCCGGCGAAAACGCACACCACGGCTCTTTCTGAGAAAAAGCAAGCACGGAGGACGAGAATCGCTTTTGCCCTGCGTAGCGTTCCGGGCAGCGGGTAGAACCAGGCAGAGAATTCCCGGCTAGCAGCTTCCCTGTGGCGGGGAAGTGCAAACGTACACGTTTTCGGCCGAAAACGCGTTTTCCGGCGAAAAAGCACACCACGGCTCTTTCTGAGAAAAAGCAAGCACGGAGGACGAGAATCGCTTTTGCCCTGCGTAGCGTTCCGGGCAGCGGGTAGAACCAGGCAGAGAATTCCCGGCTAGCAGCTTCCCTGTGGCGGGGAAGTGCAAACGTACACGTTTTCGGCTGAAAACGCGTTTTCCGGCGAAAACGCACACCACGGCTCTTTCTGAGAAAAAGCAAGCACGGAGGACAAGAATCGCTTTTGCCCTGCGTAGCGTTCCGGGCAGCGGGTAGAACCAGGCAGAGAATTCCCGGCTAGCAGCTTCCCTGTGGCGGGGAAGTGCAAACGTACACGTTTTCGGCCGAAAACGCGTTTTCCGGCGAAAACGCACACCACGGCTCTTTCTGAGAAAAAGCAAGCACGGAGGACGAGAATCGCTTTTGCCCTGCGTAGCGTTCCGGGCAGCGGGTAGAACCAGGCAGAGAATTCCCGGCTAGCAGCTTCCCTGTGGCGGGGAAGTGCAAACGTACACGTTTTCGGCCGAAAACGCGTTTTCGGCGAAAAAGCACACAACGGCTCTTTCTGAGAAAAAGCAAGCACGGAGGACGAGAATCGCTTTTGCCCTGCGTAGCGTTCCGGGCAGCGGGTAGAACCAGGCAGAGAATTCCCGGCTAGCAGCTTCCCTGTGGCCGGGAAGTGCAAACGTACACGTTTTCGGCCGAAAACGCGTTTTCGGCGAAAACGCACACCACGGCTCTTTCTGAGAAAAAGCAAGCACGGAGGACGAGAATCGCTTTTGCCCTGCGTAGCGTTCCGGGCAGCGGGTAGAACCAGGCAGAGAATTCCCGGCTAGCAGCTTCCCTGTGGCCGGGAAGTGCAAACGTACACGTTTTCGGCCGAAAACGCGTTTTCCGGCGAAAACGCACACCACGGCTCTTTCTGAGAAAAAGCAAGCACGGAGGACGAGAATCGCTTTTGCCCTGCGTAGCGTTCCGGGCAGCGGGTAGAACCAGGCAGAGAATTCCCGGCTAGCAGCTTCCCTGTGGCGGGGAAGTGCAAACGTACACGTTTTCGGCCGAAAACGCGTTTTCCGGCGAAAACGCACACCACGGCTCTTTCTGAGAAAAAGCAAGCACGGAGGACGAGAATCGCTTTTGCCCTGCGTAGCGTTCCGGGCAGCGGGTAGAACCAGGCAGAGAATTCCCGGCTAGCAGCTTCCCTGTGGCGGGGAAGTGCAAACGTACACGTTTTCGGCCGAAAACGCGTTTTCCGGCGAAAACGCACACCACGGCTCTTTCTGAGAAAAAGCAAGCACGGAGGACGAGAATCGCTTTTGCCCTGCGTAGCGTTCCGGGCAGCGGGTAGAACCAGGCAGAGAATTCCCGGCTAGCAGCTTCCCTGTGGCTGGGAAGTGCAAACGTACACGTTTTCGGCCAAAAACGCGTTTTCGGCGAAAAAGCACACAACGGCTCTTTCTGAGAAAAAGCAAGCACGGAGGACGAGAATCGCTTTTGCCCTGCGTAGCGTTCCGGGCAGCGGGTAGAACCAGGCAGAGAATTCCCGGCTAGCAGCTTCCCTGTGGCTGGGAAGTGCAAACGTACACGTTTTCTGCCAAAAACTCGTTTTCGGCGAAAACGCACACCACGGCTCTTTCTGAGAAAAAGCAAGCACGGAGGACGAGAATCGCTTTTGCCCTGCGTAGCGTTCCGGGCAGCGGGTAGAACCAGGCAGAGAATTCCCGGCTAGCAGCTTCCCTGTGGCGGGGAAGTGCAAACGTACACGTTTTCGGCCGAAAACTCGTTTTCCGGCGAAAACGCACACCACGGCTCTTTCTGAGAAAAAGCAAGCACGGAGGACGAGAATCGCTTTTGCCCTGCGTAGCGTTCCGGGCAGCGGGTAGAACCAGGCAGAGAATTCCCGGCTAGCAGCTTCCCTGTGGTGGGGAAGTGCAAACGTACACGTTTTCGGCCGAAAACGCGTTTTCCGGCGAAAACGCACACCACGGCTCTTTCTGAGAAAAAGCAAGCACGGAGGACGAGAATCGCTTTTGCCCTGCCTAGCGTTCCGGGCAGCGGGTAGAACCAGGCAGAGAATTCCCGGCTAGCAGCTTTCGTGTGGCTGGGAAGTGCAAACGTACACGTTTTCGGCCAAAAACGCGTTTTCGGCGAAAAAGCACACAACGGCTCTTTCTGAGAAAAAGCAAGCACGGAGGACGAGAATCGCTTTTGCCCTGCGTAGCGTTCCGGGCAGCGGGTAGAACCAGGCAGAGAATTCCCGGCTAGCAGCTTCCCTGTGGCTGGGAAGTGCAAACGTACACGTTTTCTGCCAAAAACGTGTTTTCGGCGAAAACGCACACCACGGCTCTTTCTGAGAAAAAGCAAGCACGGAGGACGAGAATCGCTTTTGCCCTGCGTAGCGTTCCGGGCAGCGGGTAGAACCAGGCAGAGAATTCCTTGCTAGCCGCTTCCCTGTGGCGGGGAAGTGCAAACGTACACGTTTTCGACCGAAAACGCGTTTTCCGGCGAAAACGCACACCACGGCTCTTTCTGAGAAAAAGCAAGCACGGAGGACGAGAATCGCTTTTGCCCTGCGTAGCATTCCGGGCAGCGGGTAGAACCAGGCAGAGAATTCCCGGCTAGCAGCTTCCCTGTGGCTGGGAAGTGCAAACGTACACGTTTTCGGCCGAAAACGCGTTTTCCGGCGAAAACGCACACCACGGCTCTTTCTGAGAAAAAGCAAGCACGGAGGACGAGAATCGCTTTTGCCCTGCGTAGCGTTTCGGGCAGCGGGTAGAACCAGGCAGAGAATTCCCGGCTAGCAGCTTCCCTGTGGCGGGGAAGTGCAAACGTACACGTTTTCGGCCGAAAACGCGTTTTCCGGCGAAAACGCACACCACGGCTCTTTCTGAGAAAAAGCAAGCACGGAGGACGAGAATCGCTTTTGCCCTGCGTAGCGTTCCGGGCAGCGGGTAGAACCAGGCAGAGAATTCCCGGCTAGCAGCTTCCCTGTGGCGGGGAAGTGCAAACGTACACGTTTTCGGCCGAAAACGCGTTTTCCGGGGAAAACGCACACCACGGCTCTTTCTGAGAAAAAGCAAGCACGGAGGACGAGAATCGCTTTTGCCCTGCCTAGCGTTCCGGGCAGCGGGTAGAACCAGGCAGAGAATTCCCGGCTAGCAGCTTCCCTATGGCGGGGAAGTGCAAACGTACACGTTTTCGGCCGAAAACGCGTTTTCCGGCGAAAACGCACACCACGGCTCTTTCTGAGAAAAAGCAAGCACGGAGGACAAGAATCGCTTTTGCCCTGCGTAGCGTTCCGGGCAGCGGGTAGAACCAGGCAGAGAATTCCCGGCTAGCAGCTTCCCTGTAGCGGGGAAGTGCAAACGTACACGTTTTCGGCCAAAAACGCGTTTTCGGCGAAAAAGCACACAACGGCTCTTTCTGAGAAAAAGCAAGCACGGAGGACGAGAATCGCTTTTGCCCTGCGTAGCCTTTCCGGGCAGCGGGTAGAACCAGGCACAGAATTCCCGGCTAGCAGCTTCCCTGTGGCCGGGAAGTGCAAACGTACACGTTTTCGGCCGAAAACGCGTTTTCGGCGAAAACGCACACCACGGCTCTTTCTGAGAAAAAGCAAGCACGGAGGACGAGAATCGCTTTTGCCCTGCGTAGCGTTCCGGGCAGCGAGTAGAACCAGGCAGAGAATTCCCGGCTAGCAGCTTCCCTGTGGCGGGGAAGTGCAAACGTACACGTTTTCGGCCGAAAACGCATTTTCCGGCGAAAACGCACACCACGGCTCTATGTGAGAAAAAGCAAGGACGGAGGACGAGAACCGCTTTTGCCCTGCGTAGCGTTCCGGGCAGCGGGTAGAACCAGGCAGAGAATTCCCGGCTAGCAGCTTCCCTGTGGCGGGGAAGTGCAAACGTACACGTTTACGGCCGAAAACGCATTTTCCGGGGAAAACGCACACCACGGCTCTTTCTGAGAAAAAGCAAGCACGGAGGACGAGAATCGCTTTTGCCCTGCGTAGCGTTCCGGGCAGCGGGTAGAACCAGGCAGAGAATTCCCGGCTAGCAGCTTCCCTGTGGCGGGGAAGTGCAAACGTACACGTTTTCGGCCGAAAACGCGTTTTCGGCGAAAAAGCACACCACGGCTCTTTCTGAGAAAAAGCAAGCACGGAGGACGAGAATCGCTTTTGCCCTGCGTAGCGTTCCGGGCAGCGGGTAGAACCAGGCAGAGAATTCCCGGCTAGCACCTTCCCTGTGGCTGGGAAGTGCAAACGTACACGTTTTCGGCCAAAAACGCGTTTTCCGGCGAAAACGCACACCACGGCTCTTTCTGAGAAAAAGCAAGCACGGAGGACGAGAATCGCTTTTGCCCTGCGTAGCGTTCCGGGCAGCGGGTAGAACCAGGCAGAGAATTCCCGGCTAGCACCTTCCCTGTGGCGGGGAAGTGCAAACGTACACGTTTTCGGCCGAAAACGCGTTTTCCGGCGAAAACGCACACCACGGCTCTTTCTGAGAAAAAGCAAGCACGGAGGACGAGAATCGCTTTTGCCCTGCGTAGCGTTCCGGGCAGCGGGTAGAACCAGGCAGAGAATTCCCGGCTAGCAGCTTCCCTGTGGCGGGGAAGTGCAAACGTACACGTTTTCGGCCGAAAACGCGTTTTCTGGCGAAAACGCACACCACGGCTCTTTCTGAGAAAAAGCAAGAACGGAGGACGAGAATCGCTTTTGCCCTGCGTAGCGTTCCGGGCAGCGGGTAGAACCAGGCAGAGAATTCCCGGCTAGCAGCTTCCCTGTGGCGGGGAAGTGCAAACGTACACGTTTTCGGCCGAAAACGCGTTTTCCGGGGAAAACGCACACCACGGCTCTTTCTGAGAAAAAGCAAGCACGGAGGACGAGAATCGCTTTTGCCCTGCCTAGCGTTCCGGGCAGCGGGTATAACCAGGCAGAGAATTCCCGGATAGCAGCTTTCCTGTGGCTGGGAAGTGCAAACGTACACGTTTTCGGCCAAAAACGCGTTTTCGGCGAAAAAGCACACAACGGCTCTTTCTGAGAAAAAGCAAGCACGGAGGACGAGAATCGCTTTCGCCCTGAGTAGCGTTCCGGGCAGCGGGTAGAACCAGGCAGAGAATTCCCGGCTAGCAGCTTCCCTGTGGCTGGGAAGTGCAAACGAACACGTTTTCTGCCAAAAACGCGTTTTCAGCGAAAACGCACACCACGGCTCTTTCTGAGAAAAAGCAAGCACGGAGGACGAGAATCGCTTTTGCCCTGCGTAGCGTTCCGGGCAGCGGGTAGAACCAGGCAGAGAACTCACGGCTAGCAGCTTCCCTGTGGTGGGGAAGTGCAAACGTACACGTTTTCGGCCGAAAACGCGTTTTCCGGCGAAAACGCACACCACGGCTCTTTCTGAGAAAAAGCAAGCACGGAGGACGAGAATCGCTTTTGCCCTGCGTAGCGTTCCGGGCAGCGGGTAGAACCAGGCAGAGAATTCCCGGCTAGCAGCTTCCCTGTGGCGGGGAAGTGCAAACGTACACGTTTTCGGCCGAAAACGCATTTTCCGGCGAAAACGCACACCACGGCTCTTTCTGAGAAAAAGCAAGCACGGAGGACGAGAACCGCTTTTGCCCTGCGTAGCGTTCCGGGCAGCGGGTAGAACCAGGCAGAGAATTCCCGGCTAGCAGCTTCCCTGTGGCGGGGAAGTGCAAACGTACACGTTTTCGGCCGAAAACGCGTTTTCCGGGGAAAACGCACACCACGGCTCTTTCTGAGAAAAAGCAAGCACGGAGGACGAGAATCGCTTTTGCCCTGCCTAGCGTTCCGGGCAGCGGGTAGAACCAGGCAGAGAATTCCCGGCTAGCAGCTTCCCTGTGGCTGGGAAGTGCAAACGTACACGTTTTCGGCCAAAAAACGCGTTTTCGGCGAAAACGCACACCACGGCTCTTTCTGAGAAAAAGCAAGCACGGAGGACGAGAATCGCTTTTGCCCTGCGTAGCGTTCCGGGCAGCGGGTAGAACCAGGCAGAGAATTCCCGGCTAGCAGCTTCCCTGTGGCGGGGAAGTGCAAACGTACACGTTTTCGGCCGAAAACGCGTTTTCCGGGGAAAACGCACACCACGGCTCTTTCTGAGAAAAAGCAAGCACGGAGGACGAGAATCGCTTTTGCCCTGCGTAGCGTTCCGGGCAGCGGGTAGAACCAGGCAGAGAATTCCCGGCTAGCAGCTTCCCTGTGGCCGGGAAGTGCAAACGTACACGTTTTCGGCCGAAAACGCGTTTTCAGCGAAAAAGCGCACCACGGCTCTTTCTGAGAAAAAGCAAGCACGGAGGACGAGAATCGCTTTTGCCCTGCGTAGCGTTCCGGGCAGCGGGTAGAACCAGGCAGAGAATTCCCGGCTAGCAGCTTCCCTGTGGCTGGGAAGTGCAAACGTACACGTTTTCTGCCAAAAACGCGTTTTCGGCGAAAACGCACACCACGGCTCTTTCTGAGAAAAAGCAAGCACGGAGGACGAGAATCGCTTTTGCCCTGCGTAGCGTTCCGGGCAGCGGGTAGAACCAGGCAGAGAATTCCCGGCTAGCAGCTTCCCTGTGGCGGGGAAGTGCAAACGTACACGTTTTCGGCCGAAAACGCGTTTTCCGGGGAAAACGCACACCACGGCTCTTTCTGAGAAAAAGCAAGCACGGAGGACGAGAATCGCTTTTGCCCTGCCTAGCGTTCCGGGCAGCGGGTAGAACCAGGCAGAGAATTCCCGGCTAGCAGCTTCCCTGTGGCGGGGAAGTGCAAACGTACACTTTTTCGGCCGAAAACGCATTTTCCGGCGAAAACGCACACCACGGCTCTTTCTGAGAAAAAGCAAGCACGGAGGACGAGAACCGCTTTTGCCCTGCGTAGCGTTCCGGGCAGCGGGTAGAACCAGGCAGAGAATTCCCGGCTAGCAGCTTCCCTGTGGCGGGGAAGTGCAAACGTACACGTTTTCGGCCGAAAACGCGTTTTCCGGGGAAAACGCACACCACGGCTCTTTCTGAGAAAAAGCAAGCACGGAGGACGAGAATCGCTTTTGCCCTGCCTAGCGTTCCGGGCAGCGGGTAGAACCAGGCAGAGAATTCCCGGCTAGCAGCTTCCCTGTGGCTGGGAAGTGCAAACGTACACGTTTTCGGCCAAAAAACGCGTTTTCGGCGAAAACGCACACCACGGCTCTTTCTGAGAAAAAGCAAGCACGGAGGACGAGAATCGCTTTTGCCCTGCGTAGCGTTCCGGGCAGCGGGTAGAACCAGGCAGAGAATTCCCGGCTAGCAGCTTCCCTGTGGCGGGGAAGTACAAACGTACACGTTTTCGGCCGAAAACGCATTTTCCGGCGAAAACGCACACCACGGCTCTTTCTGAGAAAAAGCAAGCACGGAGGACGAGAATCGCTTTTGCCCTGCGTAGCGTTCCGGGCAGCGGGTAGAACCAGGCAGAGAATTCCCGGCTAGCAGCTTCCCTGTGGCGGGGAAGTGCAAACGTACACGTTTTCGGCCGAAAACGCGTTTTCCGGCGAAAACGCACACCACGGCTCTTTCTGAGAAAAAGCAAGCACGGAGGACGAGAATCGCTTTTGCCCTGCGTAGCGTTCCGGGCAGCGGGTAGAACCAGGCAGAGAATTCCCGGCTAGCAGCTTCCCTGTGGCCGGGAAGTGCAAACGTACACGTTTTCGGCCGAAAACGCGTTTTCAGCGAAAAAGCGCACCACGGCTCTTTCTGAGAAAAAGCAAGCACGGAGGACGAGAATCGCTTTTGCCCTGCGTAGCGTTCCGGGCAGCGGGTAGAACCAGGCAGAGAATTCCCGGCTAGCAGCTTCCCTGTGGCGGGGAAGTGCAAACGTACACGTTTTCTGCCAAAAACGCGTTTTCGGCGAAAACGCACACCACGGCTCTTTCTGAGAAAAAGCAAGCACGGAGGACGAGAATCGCTTTTGCCCTGCGTAGCGTTCCGGGCAGCGGGTAGAACCAGGCAGAGAATTCCCGGCTAGCAGCTTCCCTGTGGCGGGGAAGTGCAAACGTACACGTTTTCGGCCGAAAACGCGTTTTCCGGCGAAAACGCACACCACGGCTCTTTCTGAGAAAAAGCAAGCACGGAGGACGAGAATCGCTTTTGCCCTGCGTAGCTTTCCGGGCAGCGGGTAGAACCAGGCAGAGATATCCCGGCTAGCAGCTTCCCTGTGGCGGGGAAGTGCAAACGTACACGTTTTCGGCCGAAAACGCGTTTTCCGGCGAAAACGCACACCACGGCTCTTTCTGAGAAAAAGCAAGCACGGAGGACGAGAATCGCTTTTGCCCTGCGTAGCGTTCCGGGCAGCGGGTAGAACCAGGCAGAGAATTCCCGGCTAGCAGCTTCCCTGAGGCGGGGAAGTGCAAACGTACACGTTTTCGGCCGAAAACGCGTTTTCCGGCGAAAACGCACACCACGGCTCTTTCTGAGAAAAAGCAAGCACGGAGGACGAGAATCTCTTTTGCCCTGAGTAGCGTTCCGGGCAGCGGGTAGAACCAGGCAGAGAATTCCCGGCTAGCACCTTCCCTGTGGCGGGGAAGTGCAAACGTACACGTTTTCGGCCAAAAACGCGTTTTCTGCGAAAACGCACACCACGGCTCTTTCTGAGAAAAAGCAAGAACGGAGGACGAGAATCGCTTTTGCCCTGCGTAGCGTTCCGGGCAGCGGGTAGAACCAGGCAGAGAATTCCCGGCTAGCAGCTTCCCTGTGGCGGGGAACTGCAAACGTACACGTTTTCGGCCGAAAACGCGTTTTCCGGCGAAAACGCACACCACGGCTCTTTCTGAGAAAAAGCAAGCACGGAGGACGAGAACCGCTTTTGCCCTGCGTAGCGTTCCGGGCAGCGGGTAGAACCAGGCAGAGAATTCCCGGCTAGCAGCTTCCCTGTGGCCGGGAAGTGCAAACGTACACGTTTTCGGCCGAAAACGCGTTTTCCGGCGAAAACGCACACCACGGCTCTTTCTGAGAAAAAGCAAGCACGGAGGACGAGAATCGCTTTTGCCCTGCGTAGCGTACCGGGCAGCGGGTAGAACCAGGCAGAGAATTCCCGGCTAGCAGCTTCCCTGTGGCGGGGAAGTGCAAACGTACACGTTTTCGGCCGAAAACGCGTTTTCCGGCGAAAACGCACACCACGGCTCTTTCTGAGAAAAAGCAAGCACGGAGGACGAGAATCGCTTTTGCCCTGCGTAGCGTTCCGGGCAGCGGGTAGAACCAGGCAGAGAATTCCCGGCTAGCAGCTTCCCTGTGGCGGGGAAGTGCAAACGTACACGTTTTCGGCCGAAAACGCGTTTTCCGGCGAAAACGCACACCACGGCTCTTTCTGAGAAAAAGCAAGCACGGAGGACGAGAATCGCTTTTGCCCTGCGTAGCGTTCCGGGCAGCGGGTAGAACCAGGCAGAGAATTCCCGGCTAGCAGCTTCCCTGTGGCGGGGAAGTGCAAACGTACACGTTTTCGGCCGAAAACGCGTTTTCCGGCGAAAACGCACACCACGGCTCTTTCTGAGAAAAAGCAAGCACGGAGGACGAGAATCGCTTTTGCCCTGCCTAGCGTTCCGGGCAGCGGGTAGAACCAGGCAGAGAATTCCCGGCTAGCAGCTTCCCTGTGGCGGGGAAGTGCAAACGTACACGTTTTCGGCCGAAAACGCGTTTTCCGGCGAAAACGCACACCACGGCTCTTTCTGAGAAAAAGCAAGCACGGAGGACGAGAATCTCTTTTGCCCTGCGTAGCGTTCCGGGCAGCGGGTAGAACCAGGCAGAGAATTCCCGGCTAGCAGCTTCCCTGTGGCTGGGAAGTGCAAACGTACACGTTTTCGGCCAAAAACGCGTTTTCGGCGAAAAAGCACACAACGGCTCTTTCTGAGAAAAAGCAAGCACGGAGGACGAGAATCGCTTTTGCCCTGCGTAGCGTTCCGGGCAGCGGGTAGAACCAGGCAGAGAATTCCCGGCTAGCAGCTTCCCTGTGGCCGGGAAGTGCAAACGTACACGTTTTCGGCCGAAAACGCGTTTTCCGGCGAAAACGCACACCACGGCTCTTTCTGAGAAAAAGCAAGCACGGAGGACGAGAATCGCTTTTGCCCTGCGTAGCGTTCCGGGCAGCGGGTAGAACCAGGCAGAGAATTCCCGGCTAGCAGCTTCCCTGTGGCGGGGAAGTGCAAACGTACACGTTTTCGGCCGAAAACGCGTTTTCCGGCGAAAACGCACACCACGGCTCTTTCTGAGAAAAAGCAAGCATGGAGGACGAGAATCGCTTTTGCCCTGCGTAGCGTTCCGGGCAGCGGGTAGAACCAGGCAGAGAATTCCCGGCTAGCAGCTTCCCTGTGGCGGGGAAGTGCAAACGTACACGTTTTCGGCCGAAAACGCGTTTTCCGGCGAAAACGCACACCACGGCTCTTTCTGAGAAAAAGCAAGCACGGAGGACGAGAATCGCTTTTGCCCTGCGTAGCGTTCCGGGCAGCGGGTAGAACCAGGCAGAGAATTCCCGGCTAGCAGCTTTCCTGTGGCTGGGAAGTGTAAACGTACACGTTTTCGGCCAAAAACGCGTTTTCGGCGAAAAATCACACAACGGCTCTTTCTGAGAAAAAGCAAGCACGGAGGACGAGAATCGCTTTTGCCCTGCGTAGCGTTCCGGGCAGCAGGTAGAACCAGGCAGAGAATTCCCGGCTAGCAGCTTCCCTGTGGCGGGGAAGTGCAAACGTACACGTTTTCGGCCGAAAACGCGTTTTCCGGGGAAAACGCACACCACGGCTCTTTCTGAGAAAAAGCAAGCACGGAGGACGAGAATCGCTTTTGCCCTGCCTAGCGTTCCGGGCAGCGGGTAGAACCAGGCAGAGAATTCCCGGCTAGCAGCTTCCCTGTGGCCGGGAAGTGCAAACGTACACGTTTTCGGCCGAAAACGCGTTTTCCGGCGAAAACGCACACCACGGCTCTTTCTGAGAAAAAGCAAGCACGGAGGACGAGAATCGCTTTTGCCCTGCGTAGCGTTCCGGGCAGCGGGTAGAACCAGGCAGAGAATTCCCGGCTAGCAGCTTCCCTGTGGCGGGGAAGTGCAAACGTACACGTTTTCGGCCGAAAACGCGTTTTCCGGCGAAAACGCACACCACGGCTCTTTCTGAGAAAAAGCAAGCACGGAGGACGAGAATCGCTTTTGCCCTGCGTAGCGTTCCGGGCAGCGGGTAGAACCAGGCAGAGAATTCCCGGCTAGCAGCTTCCCTGTGGCGGGGAAGTGCAAACGTACACGTTTTCGGCCAGAAAACGCGTTTTCCGGGGAAAACGCACACCACGGCTCTTTCTGAGAAAAAGCAAGCACGGAGGACGAGAATCGCTTTTGCCCTGCGTAGCGTTCCGGGCAGCGGGTAGAACCAGGCAGAGAATT
The DNA here is from genome assembly GCF_965140245.1 of Athene noctua. NCBI lineage: Eukaryota > Metazoa > Chordata > Aves > Strigiformes > Strigidae > Athene > Athene noctua. Next base: position 357,157 of record NW_027437607.1, on the reverse strand, counting down.
CCCGGCTAGCAGCTTCCCTGTGGCGGGGAAGTGCAAACGTACACGTTTTCGGCCGAAAACGCGTTTTCCGGCGAAAAAGCACACCACGGCTCTTTCTGAGAAAAAGCAAGCACGGAGGACGAGAATCGCTTTTGCCCTGCCTAGCGTTCCGGGCAGCGGGTAGAACCAGGCAGAGAATTCCCGGCTAGCAGCTTCCCTGTGGCGGGGAAGTGCAAACGTACACGTTTTCGGCCGAAAACGCGTTTTCCGGCGAAAACGCACACCACGGCTCTTTCTGAGAAAAAGCAAGCACGGAGGACAAGAATCGCTTTTGCCCTGCGTAGCGTTCCGGGCAGCGGGTAGAACCAGGCAGAGAATTCCCGGCTAGCAGCTTCCCTGTGGCTGGGAAGTGCAAACGTACACGTTTTCGGCCAAAAAAGCGTTTTCGGCGAAAAAGCACACCACGGCTCTTTCTGAGAAAAAGCAAGCACGGAGGACGAGAATCGCTTTTGCCCTGCGTAGCGTTCCGGGCAGCGGGTAGAACCAGGCAGAGAATTCCCGGCTAGCAGCTTCCCTGTGGCCGGGAAGTGCAAACGTACACGTTTTCGGCCGAAAACGCGTTTTCCGGCGAAAACGCACACCACGGCTCTTTCTGAGAAAAAGCAAGCACGGAGGACGAGAATCGCTTTTGCCCTGCGTAGCGTTCCGGGCAGCGGGTAGAACCAGGCAGAGAATTCCCGGCTAGCAGCTTCCCTGTGGCGGGGAAGTGCAAACGTACACGTTTTCGGCCGAAAACGCGTTTTCCGGGGAAAACGCACACCACGGCTCTTTCTGAGAAAAAGCAAGCACGGAGGACGAGAATCGCTTTTGCCCTGCCTAGCGTTCCGGGCAGCGGGTAGAACCAGGCAGAGAATTCCCGGCTAGCAGCTTCCCTGTGGCGGGGAAGTGCAAACGTACACGTTTTCGGCCGAAAACGCGTTTTCCGGCGAAAAAGCACACCACGGCTCTTTCTGAGAAAAAGCAAGCACGGAGGACGAGAATCGCTTTTGCCCTGCGTAGCGTTTCGGGCAGCGGGTAGAACCAGGCAGAGAATTCCCGGCTAGCAGCTTCCCTGTGGCGGGGAAGAGCAAACGTACACGTTTTCGGCCGAAAACGCGTTTTCCGGCGAAAACGCACACCACGGCTCTTTCTGAGAAAAAGCAAGCACGGAGGACGAGAATCGCTTTTGCCCTGCGTAGCGTTCCGGGCAGCGGGTAGAACCAGGCAGAGAATTCCCGGCTAGCAGCTTCCCTGTGGCTGGGAAGTGCAAACGTACACGTTTTCGGCCAAAAACGCGTTTTCGGCGAAAAAGCACACAACGGCTCTTTCTGAGAAAAAGCAAGCACGGAGGACGAGAATCGCTTTTGCCCTGCGTAGCGTTCCGGGCAGCGGGTAGAACCAGGCAGAGAATTCCCGGCTAGCAGCTTCCCTGTGGCGGGGAAGTGCAAACGTACACGTTTTCGGCCGAAAACGCGTTTTCGGCGAAAACGCACACCACGGCTCTTTCTGAGAAAAAGCAAGCACGGAGGACGAGAATCGCTTTTGCCCTGCGTAGCGTTCCGGGCAGCGGGTAGAACCAGGCAGAGAATTCCCGGCTAGCAGCTTCCCTGTGGCGGGGAAGTGCAAACGTACACGTTTTCGGCCGAAAACGCGTTTTCCGGCGAAAACGCACACCACGGCTCTTTCTGAGAAAAAGCAAGCACGGAGGACGAGAATCGCTTTTGCCCTGCGTAGCGTTCCGGGCAGCGGGTAGAACCAGGCAGAGAATTCCCGGCTAGCAGCTTCCCTGTGGCGGGGAAGTGCAAACGTACACGTTTTCGGCCGAAAACGCTTTTTCCGGCGAAAACGCACACCACGGCTCTTTCTGAGAAAAAGCAAGCACGGAGGACGAGAATCGCTTTTGCCCTGCGTAGCGTTCCGGGCAGCGGGTAGAACCAGGCAGAGAATTCCCGGCTAGCAGCTTTCATGTGGCTGTGAAGTGTAAACGTACACGTTTTCGGCCAAAAACGCGTTTTCGGCGAAAAAGCACACCACGGCTCTTTCTGAGAAAAAGCAAGCACGGAGGACGAGAATCGCTTTTGCCCTGCGTAGCGTTCCGGGCAGCGGGTAGAACCAGGCAGAGAATTCCCGGCTAGCACCTTCCCTGTGGCGGGGAAGTGCAAACGTACACGTTTTCGGCCGAAAACGCGTTTTCCGGCGAAAACGCACACCACGGCTCTTTCTGAGAAAAAGCAAGCACGGAGGACGAGAATCGCTTTTGCCCTGCGTAGCGTTCCGGGCAGCGGGTAGAACCAGGCAGAGAATTCCCGGCTAGCAGCTTCCCTGTGGCGGGGAAGTGCAAACGTACACGTTTTCGGCCGAAAACGCGTTTTCCGGCGAAAACGCACACCACGGCTCTTTCTGAGAAAAAGCAAGCACGGAGGACGAGAATCGCTTTTGCCCTGCCTAGCGTTCCGGGCAGCGGGTAGAACCAGGCAGAGAATTCCCGGCTAGCAGCTTCCCTGTGGCGGGGAAGTGCAAACGTACACGTTTTCGGCCGAAAACGCGTTTTCCGGCGAAAACGCACACCACGGCTCTTTCTGAGAAAAAGCAAGCACGGAGGACGAGAATCGCTTTTGCCCTGCCTAGCGTTCCGGGCAGCGGGTAGAACCAGGCAGAGAATTCCCGGCTAGCAGCTTCCCTGTGGCGGGGAAGTGCAAACGTACACGTTTTCGGCCGAAAACGCGTTTTCCGGGGAAAACGCACACCACGGCTCTTTCTGAGAAAAAGCAAGCACGGAGGACGAGAATCGCTTTTGCCCTGCGTAGCGTTCCGGGCAGCGGGTAGAACCAGGCAGAGAATTCCCGGCTAGCAGCTTCCCTGTGGCGGGGAAGTGCAAACGTACACGTTTTCGGCCGAAAACGCGTTTTCCGGCGAAAAAGCACACCACGGCTCTTTCTGAGAAAAAGCAAGCACGGAGGACGAGAATCGCTTTTGCCCTGCGTAGCGTTCCGGGCAGCGGGTAGAACCAGGCAGAGAATTCCCGGCTAGCAGCTTCCCTGTGGCGGGGAAGTGCAAACGTACACGTTTTCGGCCGAAAACGCGTTTTCCGGCGAAAACGCACACCACGGCTCTTTCTGAGAAAAAGCAAGCACGGAGGACAAGAATCGCTTTTGCCCTGCGTAGCGTTCCGGGCAGCGGGTAGAACCAGGCAGAGAATTCCCGGCTAGCAGCTTCCCTGTGGCTGGGAAGTGCAAACGTACACGTTTTCTGCCAAAAACGCGTTTTCGGCGAAAACGCACACCACGGCTCTTTCTGAGAAAAAGCATGCACGGAGGACGAGAATCGCTTTTGCCCTGCCTAGCGTTCCGGGCAGCGGGTAGAACCAGGCAGAGAATTCCCGGCTAGCAGCTTCCCTGTGGCGGGGAAGTGCAAACGTACACGTTTTCGGCCGAAAACGCGTTTTCCGGGGAAAACGCACACCACGGCTCTTTCTGAGAAAAAGCAAGCACGGAGGACGAGAATCGCTTTTGCCCTGCGTAGCGTTCCGGGCAGCGGGTAGAACCAGGCAGAGAATTCCCGCCTAGCAGCTTCCCTGTGGCGGGGAAGTGCAAACGTACACGTTTTCGGCCGATAACGCGTTTTCGGGGGAAAACGCACACCACGGCTCTTTCTGAGAAAAAGCAAGCACGGAGGACGAGAATCGCTTTTGCCCTGCCTAGCGTTCCGGGCAGCGGGTAGAACCAGGCAGAGAATTCCCGGCTAGCAGCTTCCCTGTGGCCGGGAAGTGCAAACGTACACGTTTTCGGCCGAAAACGCGTTTTCCGGCGAAAAAGCACACCACGGCTCTTTCTGAGAAAAAGCAAGCACGGAGGACGAGAATCGCTTTTGCCCTGCGTAGCGTTCCGGGCAGCGGGTAGAACCAGGCAGAGAATTCCCGGCTAGCAGCTTCCCTGTGGCGGGGAAGTGCAAACGTACACGTTTTCGGCCGAAAACGCGTTTTCCGGGGAAAACGCACACCACGGCTCTTTCTGAGAAAAAGCAAGCACGGAGGACGAGAATCGCTTTTGCCCTGCGTAGCGTTCCGGGCAGCGGGTAGAACCAGGCAGAGAATTCCCGGCTAGCAGCTTCCCTGTGGCTGGGAAGTGCAAACGTACACGTTTTCGGCTAAAAACGCGTTTTCGGCGAAAAAGCACACAACGGCTCTTTCTGAGAAAAAGCAAGCACGGAGGACGAGAATCGCTTTTGCCCTGCGTAGCGTTCCGGGCAGCGGGTAGAACCAGGCAGAGAATTCCCGGCTAGCAGCTTCCCTGTGGCCGGGAAGTGCAAACGTACACGTTTTCGGCCGAAAACGCGTTTTCGGCGAAAACGCACACCACGGCTCTTTCTGAGAAAAAGCAAGCACGGAGGACGAGAATCGCTTTTGCCCTGCGTAGCGTTCCGGGCAGCGGGTAGAACCAGGCAGAGAATTCCCGGCTAGCAGCTTCCCTGTGGCGGGGAAGTGCAAACGTACACGTTTTCGGCCGAAAACGCGTTTTCCGGCGAAAACGCACACCACGGCTCTTTCTGAGAAAAAGCAAGCACGGAGGACGAGAATCGCTTTTGCCCTGCGTAGCGTTCCGGGCAGCGGGTAGAACCAGGCAGAGAATTCCCGGCTAGCAGCTTCCCTGTGGCGGGGAAGTGCAAACGTACACGTTTTCGGCCGAAAACGCGTTTTCCGGCGAAAACGCACACCACGGCTCTTTCTGAGAAAAAGCAAGCACGGAGGACGAGAATCGCTTTTGCCCTGCGTAGCGTTCCGGGCAGCGGGTAGAACCAGGCAGAGAATTCCCGGCTAGCAGCTTCCCTGTGGCGGGGAAGTGCAAACGTACACGTTTTCGGCCGATAACGCGTTTTCGGGGGAAAACGCACACCACGGCTCTTTCTGAGAAAAAGCAAGCACGGAGGACGAGAATCGCTTTTGCCCTGCGTAGCGTTCCGGGCAGCGGGTAGAACCAGGCAGAGAATTCCCGGCTAGCAGCTTCCCTGTGGCGGGGAAGTGGAAACGTACACGTTTTCGGCCGAAAACGCGTTTTCCGGCGAAAACGCACACCACGGCTCTTTCTGAGAAAAAGCAAGCACGGAGGACGAGAATCGCTTTTGCCCTGCGTAGCGTTCCGGGCAGCGGGTAGAACCAGGCAGAGAATTCCCGGCTAGCAGCTTCCCTGTGGCTGGGAAGTGCAAACGTACACGTTTTCTGCCAAAAACGCGTTTTCGGCGAAAACGCACACCACGGCTCTTTCTGAGAAAAAGCAAGCACGGAGGACGAGAATCGCTTTTGCCCTGCCTAGCGTTCCGGGCAGCGGGTAGAACCAGGCAGAGAATTCCCGGCTAGCAGCTTCCCTGTGGCTGGGAAGTGCAAACGTACACGTTTTCTGCCAAAAACGCGTTTTCGGCGAAAACGCACACCACGGCTCTTTCTGAGAAAAAGCAAGCACGGAGGACGAGAATCGCTTTTGCCCTGCGTAGCGTTCCGGGCAGCGGGTAGAACCAGGCAGAGAATTCCCGGCTAGCAGCTTTCCTGTGGCTGGGAAGTGCAAACGTACACGTTTTCGGCCAAAAACGCGTTTTCGGCGAAAAAGCACACCACGGCTCTTTCTGAGAAAAAGCAAGCACGGAGGACGAGAACCGCTTTTGCCCTGCGTAGCGTTCCGGGCAGCGGGTAGAACCAGGCAGAGAATTCCCGGCTAGCAGCTTCCCTGTGGCGGGGAAGTGCAAACGTACACGTTTTCGGCCGAAAACGCGTTTTCGGCGAAAACGCACACCACGGCTCTTTCTGAGAAAAAGCAAGCACGGAGGACGAGAATCGCTTTTGCCCTGCGTAGCGTTCCGGGCAGCGGGTAGAACCAGGCAGAGAATTCCCGGCTAGCAGCTTCCCTGTGGCGGGGAAGTGCAAACGTACACGTTTTCGGCCGAAAACGCGTTTTCCGGCGAAAACGCACACCACGGCTCTTTCTGAGAAAAAGCAAGCACGGAGGACGAGAATCGCTTTTGCCCTGCCTAGCGTTCCGGGCAGCGGGTAGAACCAGGCAGAGAATTCCCGGCTAGCAGCTTCCCTGTGGCGGGGAAGTGCAAACGTACACGTTTTCGGCCGAAAACGCGTTTTCCGGCGAAAACGCACACCACGGCTCTTTCTGAGAAAAAGCAAGCACGGAGGACGAGAATCGCTTTTGCCCTGCGTAGCGTTCCGGGCAGCGGGTAGAACCAGGCAGAGAATTCCCGGCTAGCAGCTTCCCTGTGGCGGGGAAGTGCAAACGTACACGTTTTCGGCCGAAAACGCGTTTTCCGGGGAAAACGCACACCACGGCTCTTTCTGAGAAAAAGCAAGCACGGAGGACGAGAATCGCTTTTGCCCTGCGTAGCGTTCCGGGCAGCGGGTAGAACCAGGCAGAGAATTCCCGGCTAGCAGCTTCCCTGTGGCGGGGAAGTGCAAACGAACACGTTTTCTGCCAAAAACGCGTTTTCAGCGAAAACGCACACCACGGCTCTTTCTGAGAAAAAGCAAGCACGGAGGACGAGAATCGCTTTTGCCCTGCGTAGCGTTCCGGGCAGCGGGTAGAACTAGGCAGAGAACTCACGGCTAGCAGCTTCCCTGTGGTGGGGAAGTGGAAACGTACACGTTTTCGGCCGAAAACGCGTTTTCCGGCGAAAACGCACACCACGGCTCTTTCTGAGAAAAAGCAAGCACGGAGGACGAGAATCGCTTTTGCCCTGCGTAGCGTTCCGGGCAGCGGGTAGAACCAGGCAGAGAATTCCCGGCTAGCAGCTTCCCTGTGGCGGGGAAGTGCAAACGTACACGTTTTCGGCCGAAAACGCGTTTTCCGGGGAAAACGCACACCACGGCTCTTTCTGAGAAAAAGCAAGCACGGAGGACGAGAATCGCTTTTGCCCTGCGTAGCGTTCCGGGCAGCGGGTAGAACCAGGCAGAGAATTCCCGGCTAGCAGCTTTCCTGTGGCGGGGAAGTGCAAACGTACACGTTTTCGGCCAAAAACGCGTTTTCGGCGAAAAAGCACACAACGGCTCTTTCTGAGAAAAAGCAAGCACGGAGGACGAGAATCGCTTTTGCCCTGCGTAGCGTTCCGGGCAGCGGGTAGAACCAGGCAGAGAATTCCCGGCTAGCAGCTTCCCTGTGGCTGGGAAGTGCAAACGTACACGTTTTCAGCCAAAAACGCGTTTTCGGCGAAAACGCACACCACGGCTCTTTCTGAGAAAAAGCAAGCACGGAGGACGAGAATCGCTTTTGCCCTGCGTAGCGTTCCGGGCAGCGGGTAGAACCAGGCAGAGAATTCACGGCTAGCAGCTTCCCTGTGGCGGGGAAGTGCAAACGTACACGACTTCGGCCGAAAACGCGTTTTCCGGGGAAAATGCACACCACGGCTCTTTCTGAGAAAAAGCAAGCACGGAGGACGAGAATCGCTTTTGCCCTGCGTAGCGTTCCGGGCAGCGGGTAGAACCAGGCAGAGAATTCCCGGCTAGCAGCTTCCCTGTGGCGGGGAAGTGCAAACGTACACGTTTTCGGCTGAAAACGCGTTTTCCGGCGAAAACGCACACCACGGCTCTTTCTGAGAAAAAGCAAGCACGGAGGACGAGAATCGCTTTTGCCTTGCGTAGCGTTCCGGGCAGCGGGTAGAACCAGGCAGAGAATTCCCGGCTAGCAGCTTCCCTGTGGCGGGGAAGTGCAAACGTACACGTTTTCGGCCGAAAACGCGTTTTCCGGGGAAAACGCACACCACGGCTCTTTCTGAGAAAAAGCAAGCACGGAGGACGAGAATCGCTTTTGCCCTGCGTAGCGTTCCGGGCAGCGGGTAGAACCAGGCAGAGAATTCCCGGCTAGCAGCTTCCCTGTGGCGGGGAATTGCAAACGTACACGTTTTCGGCCGAAAACGCGTTTTCCGGCGAAAACGCACACCACGGCTCTTTCTGAGAAAAAGCAAGCACGGAGGACGAGAATCGCTTTTGCCCTGCGTAGCGTTCCGGGCAGCGGGTAGAACCAGGCAGAGAATTCCCGGCTAGCAGCTTCCCTGTGGCGGGGAAGTGCAAACGTACACGTTTTCGGCCGAAAACGCGTTTTCCGGCGAAAACGCACACCACGGCTCTTTCTGAGAAAAAGCAAGCACGGAGGACGAGAATCGATTTTGCCCTGCGTAGCGTTCCGGGCAGCGGGTAGAACCAGGCAGAGAATTCCCGGCTAGCAGCTTCCCTGTGGCGGGGAAGTGCAAACGTACACGTTTTCGGCCGAAAACGCGTTTTCCGGCGAAAACGCACACCACGGCTCTTTCTGAGAAAAAGCAAGCACGGAGGACGAGAATCGCTTTTGCCCTGCGTAGCGTTCCGGGCAGCGGGTAGAACCAGGCAGAGAATTCCCGGCTAGCAGCTTCCCTGTGGCCGGGAAGTGCAAACGTACACGTTTTCGGCCGAAAACGCGTTTTCGGCGAAAACGCACACCACGGCTCTTTCTGAGAAAAAGCAAGCACGGAGGACGAGAATCGCTTTTGCCCTGCGTAGCGTTCCGGGCAGCGGGTAGAACCAGGCAGAGAATTCCCGGCTAGCAGCTTCCCTGTGGCCGGGAAGTGCAAACGTACACGTTTTCGGCCGAAAACGCGTTTTCGGCGAAAACGCACACCACGGCTCTTTCTGAGAAAAAGCAAGCACGGAGGACGAGAATCGCTTTTGCCCTGCGTAGCGTTCCGGGCAGCGGGTAGAACCAGGCAGAGAATTCCCGGCTAGCAGCTTCCCTGTGGCTGGGAAGTGCAAACGTACACGTTTTCTACCAAAAACGCGTTTTCGGCGAAAACGCACACCACGGCTCTTTCTGAGAAAAAGCAAGCACGGAGGACGAGAATCGCTTTTGCCCTGCGTAGCGTTCCGGGCAGCGGGTAGAACCAGGCAGAGAATTCCCGGCTAGCAGCTTCCCTGTGGCGGGGAAGTGCAAACGTACACGTTTTCGGCCGAAAACGCGTTTTCCGGCGAAAACGCACACCACGGCTCTTTCTGAGAAAAAGCAAGCACGGAGGACGAGAATCGCTTTTGCCCTGCGTAGCGTTCCGGGCAGCGGGTAGAACCAGGCAGAGAATTCCCGGCTAGCAGCTTCCCTGTGGCGGGGAAGTGCAAACGTACACGTTTTCGGCTGAAAACGCGTTTTCCGGCGAAAACGCACACCACGGCTCTTTCTGAGAAAAAGCAAGCACGGAGGACGAGAATCGCTTTTGCCCTGCGTAGCGTTCCGGGCAGCGGGTAGAACCAGGCAGAGAATTCCCGGCTAGCAGCTTCCCTGTGGCGGGGAAGTGCAAACGTACACGTTTTCGGCCAAAAACGCGTTTTCGGCGAAAAAGCACACAACGGCTCTTTCTGAGAAAAAGCAAGCACGGAGGACGAGAATCGCTTTTGCCCTGCGTAGCGTTCCGGGCAGCGGGTAGAACCAGGCCGAGAATTCACGGCTAGCAGCTTCCCTGTGGCGGGGAAGTGCAAACGTACACGTTTTCGGCTGAAAACGCGTTTTCCGGCGAAAACGCACACCACGGCTCTTTCTGAGAAAAAGCAAGCACGGAGGACGAGAATCGCTTTTGCCTTGCGTAGCGTTCCGGGCAGCGGGTAGAACCAGGCAGAGAATTCCCGGCTAGCAGCTTCCCTGTGGCGGGGAAGTGCAAACGTACACGTTTTCGGCCGAAAACGCGTTTTCCGGGGAAAACGCACACCACGGCTCTTTCTGAGAAAAAGCAAGCACGGAGGACGAGAATCGCTTTTGCCCTGCGTAGCGTTCCGGGCAGCGGGTAGAACCAGGCAGAGAATTCCCGGCTAGCAGCTTCCCTGTGGCGGGGAAGTGCAAACGTACACGTTTTCGGCCGAAAACGCGTTTTCCGGGGAAAACGCACACCACGGCTCTTTCTGAGAAAAAGCAAGCACGGAGGACGAGAATCGCTTTTGCCCTGCGTAGCGTTCCGGGCAGCGGGTAGAACCAGGCAGAGAATTCCCGGCTAGCAGCTTCCCTGTGGCGGGGAAGTGCAAACGTACACGTTTTCGGCCGAAAACGCGTTTTCCGGCGAAAACGCACACCACGGCTCTTTCTGAGAAAAAGCAAGCACGGAGGACGAGAATCGCTTTTGCCCTGCGTAGCGTTCCGGGCAGCGGGTAGAACCAGGCAGAGAATTCCCGGCTAGCAGCTTCCCTGTGGCGGGGAAGTGCAAACGTACACGTTTTCGGCCGAAAACGCGTTTTCCGGCGAAAACGCACACCACGGCTCTTTCTGAGAAAAAGCAAGCACGGAGGACGAGAATCGCTTTTGCCCTGCGTAGCGTTCCGGGCAGCGGGTAGAACCAGGCAGAGAATTCCCGGCTAGCACCTTCCCTGTGGCTGGGAAGTGCAAACGTACACGTTTTCGGCCAAAAACGCGTTTTCGGCGAAAACGCACACCACGGCTCTTTCTGAGAAAAAGCAAGCACGGAGGACGAGAATCGCTTTTGCCCTGCGTAGCGTTCCGGGCAGCGGGTAGAACCAGGCAGAGAATTCCCGGCTAACAGCTTCCCTGTGGCGGGGAAGTGCAAACGTACACGTTTTCGGCCGAAAACGCATTTTCCGGCGAAAACGCACACCACGGCTCTTTCTGAGAAAAAGCAAGCACGGAGGACGAGAACCGCTTTTGCCCTGCGTAGCGTTCCGGGCAGCGGGTAGAACCAGGCAGAGAATTCCCGGCTAGCAGCTTCCCTGTGGCGGGGAAGTGCAAACGTACACGTTTTCGGCTGAAAACGCGTTTTCCGGCGAAAACGCACACCACGGCTCTTTCTGAGAAAAAGCAAGCACGGAGGACGAGAATCGCTTTTGCCTTGCGTAGCGTTCCGGGCAGCGGGTAGAACCAGGCAGAGAATTCCCGGCTAGCAGCTTCCCTGTGGCGGGGAAGTGCAAACGTACACGTTTTCGGCCAAAAACGCGTTTTCGGCGAAAAAGCACACAACGGCTCTTTCTGAGAAAAAGCAAGCACGGAGGACGAGAATCGCTTTTGCCCTGCGTAGCGTTCCGGGCAGCGGGTAGAACCAGGCAGAGAATTCCCGGCTAGCAGCTTCCCTGTGGCTGGGAAGTGCAAACGTACACGTTTTCTGCCAAAAACGTGTTTTCGGCGAAAACGCACACCACGGCTCTTTCTGAGAAAAGGCAAGCACGGAGGACGAGAATCGCTTTTGCCCTGCGTAGCGTTCCGGGCAGCGGGTAGAACCAGGCAGAGAATTCCCGGCTAGCAGCTTCCCTGTGGCTGGGAAGTGCAAACGTACACGTTTTTGGCCGAAAACGCGTTTTCCGGCGAAAACGCACACCACGGCTCTTTCTGAGAAAAAGCAAGCACGGAGGACGAGAATCGCTTTTGCCCTGCGTAGCGTTCCGGGCAGCGGGTAGAACCAGGCAGAGAATTCCCGGCTAGCAGCTTCCCTGTGGCGGGGAAGTGCAAACGTACACGTTTTCGGCCGAAAACGAGGTTTCCGGCGAAAACGCACACCACGGCTCTTTCTGAGAAAAAGCAAGCACGGAGGACGAGAATCGCTTTTGCCCTGCGTAGCGTAACGGGCAGCGGGTAGAACCAGGCAGAGAATTCCCGGCTAGCAGCTTCCCTGTGACTGGGAAGTGCAAACGTACACGTTTTCGGCCGAAAACGCGTTTTCCGGCGAAAACGCACACCACGGCTCTTTCTGAGAAAAAGCAAGCACGGAGGACGAGAATCGCTTTTGCCCTGCGTAGCGTTCCGGGCAGCGCGTAGAACCAGGCAGAGAATTCCCGGCTAGCACCTTCCCTGTGGCGGGGAAGTGCAAACGTACACGTTTTCGGCCGAAAACGCGTTTTCCGGCGAAAACGCACACCACGGCTCTTTCTGAGAAAAAGCAAGCACGGAGGACGAGAATCGCTTTTGCCCTGCGTAGCGCTCCGGGCAGCGTGTAGAACCAGGCAGAGAATTCCCGGCTAGCAGCTTTCCTGTGGCTGGGAAGTGCAAACGTACACGTTTTCGGCCAAAAACGCGTTTTCCGGCGAAAACGCACACCACGGCTCTTTCTGAGAAAAAGCAAGCACGGAGGACGAGAATCTCTTTTGCCCTGCGTAGCGTTCCGGGCAGCGGGTAGAACCAGGCAGAGAATTCCCGGCTAGCAGCTTCCCTGTGGCGGGGAAGTGCAAACGTACACGTTTTCGGCCGAAAACGCATTTTCCGACGAAAACGCACACCACGGCTCTTTCTGAGAAAAAGCAAGCACGGAGGACGAGAATCGCTTTTGCCCTGCGTAGCGTTCCGGGCAGCGGGTAGAACCAGGCAGAGAATTCCCGGCTAGCAGCTTCCCTGTGGCGGGGAAGTGCAAACGTACACGTTTTCGGCCAAAAAACGCGTTTCCGGCGAAAACGCACACCACGGCTCTTTCTGAGAAAAAGCAAGCACGGAGGACGAGAATCGCTTTTGCCCTGCGTAGCGTTCCGGGCAGCGGGTAGAACCAGGCAGAGAATTCCCGGCTAGCAGCTTCCCTGTGGCGGGGAAGTGCAAACATACACGTTTTCGGCCGAAAACGCGTTTTCCGGCGAAAACGCACACCACGGCTCTTTCTGAGAAAAAGCAAGCACGGAGGACGAGAATCGCTTTTGCCCTGCGTAGCGTTCCGGGCAGCGGGTAGAACCAGGCAGAGAATTCCCGGCTAGCAGCTTCCCTGTGGCTGGGAAGTGCAAACGTACACGTTTTCGGCAAAAACGCGTTTTCGGCGAAAAAGCACACCACGGCTCTTTCTGAGAAAAAGCAAGCACGGAGGACGAGAATCGCTTTTACCCTGCGTAGCGTTCCGGGCAGCGCGTAGAACCAGGCAGAGAATTCACGGCTAGCACCTTCCCTGTGGCGGGGAAGTGCAAACGTACACGTTTTCGGCCGAAAACGCGTTTTCCGGCGAAAACGCACACCACGGCTCTTTCTGAGAAAAAGCAAGCACGGAGGACGAGAATCGCTTTTGCCCTGCGTAGCGTTCCGGGCAGCGGGTAGAACCAGGCAGAGAATTCACGGCTAGCAGCTTCCCTGTGGCGGGGAAGTGCAAAAGTACACGTTTTCGGCCGAAAACGCGTTTTCGGCGAAAAAGCACACCACGGCTCTTTCTGAGAAAAAGCAAGCACGGAGGACGAGAATCGCTTTTGCCCTGCGTAGCGTTCCGGGAAGCGGGTAGAACCAGGCAGAGAATTCCCGGCTAGCAGCTTTCCTGTGGCTGGGAAGTGCAAACGTACACGTTTTCGGCCAAAAACTCGTTTTCCGGCGAAAACGCACACCACGGCTCTTTCTGAGAAAAAGCAAGCACGGAGGACGAGAATCGCTTTTGCCCTGCGTAGCGTTCCGGGCAGCGGGTAGAACCAGGCAGAGAATTCCCGGCTAGCAGCTTCCCTGTGGCGGGGAAGTGCAAACGTACACGTTTTCGGCCGAAAACTCGTTTTCCGGGGAAAACGCACACCACGGCTCTTTCTGAGAAAAAGCAAGCACGGAGGACGAGAATCGCTTTTGCCCTGCGTAGCGTTCCGGGCAGCGGGTAGAACCAGGCAGAGAATTCCCGGCTAGCAGCTTTCCTGTGGCTGGGAAGTGCAAACGTACACGTTTTCGGCCAAAAACGCGTTTTCGGCGAAAAAGCACACAACGGCACTTTCTGAGAAAAAGTAAGCACGGAGGACGAGAATCGCTTTTGCCCTGCGTAGCGTTCCGGGCAGCGGGTAGAACCAGGCAGAGAATTCCCGGCTAGCAGCTTCCCTGTGGCTGGGAAGTGCAAACGTACACGTTTTCGGCCAAAAACGCGTTTTCGGCGAAAACGCACACCACGGCTCTTTCTGAGAAAAAGCAAGCACGGAGGACGAGAATCGCTTTTGCCCTGCGTAGCGTTCCGGGCAGCGGGTAGAACCCGGCAGAGAATTCCCGGCTAGCAGCTTCCCTGTGGCTGGGAAGTGCAAACGTACACGTTTTCTGCCAAAAACGCGTTTTCGGCGAAAACGCACACCACGGCTCTTTCTGAGAAAAAGCAAGCACGGAGGACGCGAATCGCTTTTGCCCTGCGTAGCGTTCCGGGCAGCGGGTAGAACCAGGCAGAGAATTCCCGGCTAGCCGCTTCCCTGTGGCGGGGAGGTGCAAACGTACACGTTTTCTGCCAAAAACGCGTTTTCCGGCGAAAACGCACACCACGGCTCTTTCTGAGAAAAAGCAAGCACGGAGGACGAGAATCGCTTTTGCCCTGCGTAGCGTTCCGGGCAGCGGGTAGAACCAGGCAGAGAATTCCCGGCTAGCAGCTTCCCTGTGGCTGGGAAGTGCTAACGTACACGTTTTCGGCCAAAAACGCGTTTTCCGGCGAAAACGCACACTACGGCTCTTTCTGAGAAAAAGCAAGCACGGAGGACGAGAATCGCTTTTGCCCTGCGTAGCGTTCCGGGCAGCGGGTAGAACCAGGCAGAGAATTCCCGGCTAGCAGCTTCCCTGTGGCGGGGAAGTGTAAACGTACACGTTTTCGGCCGAAAACGCGTTTTCCGGCGAAAACGCACACCACGGCTCTTTCTGAGAAAAAGCAAGCACGGAGGACGAGAATCGCTTTTGCCCTGCGTAGCGTTCCGGGCAGCGGGTAGAACCAGGCAGAGAATTCCCGGCTAGCAGCTTTCCTGTGGCTGGGAAGTGCAAACGTACACGTTTTCTGCCAAAAACGCGTTTTCGGCGAAAAAGCACACAACGGCTCTTTCTGAGAAAAAGCAAGCACGGAGGACGAGAATCGCTTTTGCCCTGCGTAGCGTTCCGGGCAGCGGGTAGAACCAGGCAGAGAATTCCCGGCTAGCAGCTTCCCTGTGGCTGGGAAGTGCAAACGTACACGTTTTCGGCCAAAAACGCGTTTTCGGCGAAAACGCACACCACGGCTCTTTCTGAGAAAAAGCAAGCACGGAGGACGAGAATCGCTTTTGCCCTGCGTAGCGTTCCGGGCAGCGGGTAGAACCAGGCAGAGAATTCCCGGCTAGCAGCTTCCCTGTGGCGGGGAAGTGGAAACGTACACGTTTTCGGCCGAAAACGCGTTTTCCGGCGAAAACGCACACCACGGCTCTTTCTGAGAAAAAGCAAGCACGGAGGACGAGAATCGCTTTTGCCCTGCGTAGCGTTCTGGGCAGCGGGTAGAACCAGGCAGAGAATTCCCGGCTAGCCGCTTCCCTGTGGCGGGGAAGTGCAAACGTACACGTTTTCGGCCGAAAACGCGTTTTCCGGCGAAAACGCACACCACGGCTCTTTCTGAGAAAAAGCAAGCACGGAGGACGAGAATCGCTTTTGCCCTGCGTAGCGTTCCGGGCAGCGGGTAAAACCAGGCAGAGAATTCCCGGCTAGCAGCTTCCCTGTGGCGGGGAAGTGCAAACCTACACGTTTTCGGCCGAAAACGCGTTTTCCGGGGAAAACGCACACCACGGCTCTTTCTGAGAAAAAGCAAGCACGGAGGACGAGAATCGCTTTTGCCCTGCCTAGCGTTCCGGGCAGCGGGTAGAACCAGGCAGAGAATTCCCGGCTAGCAGCTTCCCTGTGGCTGGGAAGTGCAAACGTACACGTTTTCTGCCAAAAACGCGTTTTCGGCGAAAACGCACACCACGGCTCTTTCTGAGAAAAAGCAAGCACGGAGGACGAGAATCGCTTTTGCCCTGCGTAGCGTTCCGGGCAGCGGGTAGAACCAGGCAGAGAATTCCCGGCTAGCCGCTTCCCTGTGGCGGGGAGGTGCAAACGTACACGTTTTCGGCCGAAAACGCGTTTTCCGGCGAAAACGCACACCACGGCTCTTTCTGAGAAAAAGCAAGCACGGAGGACGAGAATCGCTTTTGCCCTGCGTAGCGTTCCGGGCAGCGGGTAGAACCAGGCAGAGAATTCCCGGCTAGCAGCTTCCCTGTGGCGGGGAAGTGCAAACGTACACGTTTTCGGCCGAAAACGCGTTTTCCGGCGAAAACGCACACCACGGCTCTTTCTGAGAAAAAGCAAGCACGGAGGACGAGAATCGCTTTTGCCCTGCGTAGCGTTCCGGGCAGCGGGTAGAACCAGGCAGAGAATTCCCGGCTAGCAGCTTCCCTGTGGCGGGGAAGTGCAAACGTACACGTTTTCGGCCGAAAACGCGTTTTCCGGCGAAAACGCACACCACGGCTCTTTCTGAGAAAAAGCAAGCACGGAGGACGAGAATCGCTTTTGCCCTGCGTAGCGTTCCGGGCAGCGGGTAGAACCAGGCAGAGAATTCCCGGCTAGCAGCTTCCCTGTGGCTGGGAAGTGCAAACGTACACGTTTTCGGCCGAAAACGCGTTTTCCGGCGAAAACGCACACCACGGCTCTTTCTGAGAAAAAGCAAGCACGGAGGACGAGAACCGCTTTTGCCCTGCGTAGCGTTCCGGGCAGCGGGTAGAACCAGGCAGAGAATTCCCGGCTAGCAGCTTCCCTGTGGCGGGGAAGTGCAAACGTACACGTTTTCGGCCGAAAACGCGTTTTCCGGCGAAAACGCACACCACGGCTCTTTCTGAGAAAAAGCAAGCACGGAGGACGAGAATCGCTTTTGCCCTGCGTAGCGTAACGGGCAGCGGGTAGAACCAGGCAGAGAATTCCCGGCTAGCAGCTTTCCTGTGGCTGGGAAGTGCAAACGTACACGTTTTCGGCCAAAAACGCGTTTTCGGCGAAAAAGCACACAACGGCTCTTTCTGAGAAAAAGCAAGCACGGAGGACGAGAATCGCTTTTGCCCTGCGTAGCGTTCCGGGCAGCGGGTAGAACCAGGCAGAGAATTCCCGGCTAGCAGCTTCCCTGTGGCGGGGAAGTGCAAACGTACACGTTTTCTGCCAAAAACGCGTTTTCCGGCGAAAACGCACACCACGGCTCTTTCTGAGAAAAAGCAAGCACGGAGGACGAGAATCGCTTTTGCCCTGCGTAGCGTTCCGGGCAGCGGGTAGAACCAGGCAGAGAATTCCCGGCTAGCCGCTTCCCTGTGGCGGGGAAGTGCAAACGTACACGTTTTCGGCCGAAAACGCATTTTCCGGCGAAAACGCACACCACGGCTCTTTCTGAGAAAAAGCAAGCACGGAGGACGAGAACCGCTTTTGCCCTGCGTAGCGTTCCGGGCAGCGGGTAGAACCAGGCAGAGAATTCCCGGCTAGCAGCTTCCCTGTGGCGGGGAAGTGCAAACGTACACGTTTTCGGCCGAAAACGCATTTTCCGGCGAAAACGCACACCACGGCTCTTTCTGAGAAAAAGCAAGCACGGAGGACGAGAACCGCTTTTGCCCTGCGTAGCGTTCCGGGCAGCGGGTAGAACCAGGCAGAGAATTCCCGGCTAGCAGCTTCCCTGTGGCTGGGAAGTGCTAACGTACACGTTTTCGGCCAAAAACGCGTTTTCCGGCAAAAACGCACACTACGGCTCTTTCTGAGAAAAAGCAAGCACGGAGGACGAGAATCGCTTTTGCCCTGCGTAGCGTTCCGGGCAGCGGGTAGAACCAGGCAGAGAATTCCCGGCTAGCAGCTTCCCTGTGGCGGGGAAGTGCAAACGTACACGTTTTCGGCCGAAAACGCTTTTTCCGGCGAAAACGCACACCACGGCTCTTTCTGAGAAAAAGCAAGCACGGAGGACGAGAATCGCTTTTGCCCTGCCTAGCGTTCCGGGCAGCGGGTAGAACCAGGCAGAGAATTCCCGGCTAGCAGCTTTCCTGTGGCTGGGAAGTGCAAACGTACACGTTTTCGGCCAAAAACGCGTTTTCGGCGAAAAAGCACACAACGGCTCTTTCTGAGAAAAAGCAAGCACGGAGGACGAGAATCGCTTTTGCCCTGCGTAGCGTTCCGGGCAGCGGGTAGAACCAGGCAGAGAATTCCCGGCTAGCCGCTTCCCTGTGGCGGGGAGGTGCAAACGTACACGTTTTCGGCCGAAAACGCGTTTTCCGGCGAAAACGCACACCACGGCTCTTTCTGAGAAAAAGCAAGCACGGAGGACGAGAATCGCTTTTGCCCTGCGTAGCGTTCCGGGCAGCGGGTAGAACCAGGCAGAGAATTCCCGGCTAGCAGCTTCCCTGTGGCGGGGAAGTGCAAACGTACACGTTTTCGGCCGAAAACGCGTTTTCCGGGGAAAACGCACACCACGGCTCTTTCTGAGAAAAAGCAAGCACGGAGGACGAGAATCGCTTTTGCCCTGCGTAGCGTTCCGGGCAGCGGGTAGAACCAGGCAGAGAATTCCCGGCTAGCAGCTTCCCTGTGGCTGGGAAGTGCAAACGTACACGTTTTCGGCCGAAAACGCGTTTTCGGCGAAAACGCACACCACGGCTCTTTCTGAGAAAAAGCAAGCACGGAGGACGAGAACCGCTTTTGCCCTGCGTAGCGTTCCGGGCAGCGGGTAGAACCAGGCAGAGAATTCCCGGCTAGCAGCTTCCCTGTGGCGGGGAAGTGCAAACGTACACGTTTTCGGCCGAAAACGCGTTTTCCGGCGAAAACGCACACCACGGCTCTTTCTGAGAAAAAGCAAGCACGGAGGACGAGAATCGCTTTTGCCCTGCGTAGCGTTCCGGGCAGCGGGTAGAACCAGGCAGAGAATTCCCGGCTAGCAGCTTTCCTGTGGCTGGGAAGTGCAAACGTACACGTTTTCTGCTAAAAACGCGTTTTCGGCGAAAAAGCACACAACGGCTCTTTCTGAGAAAAAGCAAGCACGGAGGACGAGAATCGCTTTTGCCCTGCGTAGCGTTCCGGGCAGCGGGTAGAACCAGGCAGAGAATTCCCGGCTAGCAGCTTCCCTGTGGCGGGGAAGTGCAAACGTACACGTTTTCGGCCAAAAACGCGTTTTCCGGCGAAAACGCACACCACGGCTCTTTCTGAGAAAAAGCAAGCACGGAGGACGAGAATCGCTTTTGCCCTGCGTAGCGTTCCGGGCAGCGGGTAGAACCAGGCAGAGAATTCCCGGCTAGCCGCTTCCCTGTGGCGGGGAAGTGCAAACGTACACGTTTTCGGCCGAAAACGCATTTTCCGGCGAAAACGCACACCACGGCTCTTTCTGAGAAAAAGCAAGCACGGAGGACGAGAACCGCTTTTGCCCTGCGTAGCGTTCCGGGCAGCGGGTAGAACCAGGCAGAGAATTCCCGGCTAGCAGCTTCCCTGTGGCGGGGAAGTGCAAATGTACACGTTTTCGTCCGAAAACGCATTTTCCGGCGAAAACGCACACCACGGCTCTTTCTGAGAAAAAGCAAGCACGGAGGACGAGAACCGCTTTTGCCCTGCGTAGCGTTCCGGGCAGCGGGTAGAACCAGGCAGAGAATTCCCGGCTAGCAGCTTCCCTGTGGCTGGGAAGTGCTAACGTACACGTTTTCGGCCAAAAACGCGTTTTCCGGCGAAAACGCACACTACGGCTCTTTCTGAGAAAAAGCAAGCACGGAGGACGAGAATCGCTTTTGCCCTGCGTAGCGTTCCGGGCAGCGGGTAGAACCAGGCAGAGAATTCCCGGCTAGCAGCTTCCCTGTGGCGGGGAAGTGCAAACGTACACGTTTTCGGCCGAAAACGCTTTTTCCGGCGAAAACGCACACCACGGCTCTTTCTGAGAAAAAGCAAGCACGGAGGACGAGAATCGCTTTTGCCCTGCCTAGCGTTCCGGGCAGCGGGTAGAACCAGGCAGAGAATTCCCGGCTAGCAGCTTTCCTGTGGCTGGGAAGTGCAAACGTACACGTTTTCGGCCAAAAACGCGTTTTCGGCGAAAAAGCACACAACGGCTCTTTCTGAGAAAAAGCAAGCACGGAGGACGAGAATCGCTTTTGCCCTGCGTAGCGTTCCGGGCAGCGGGTAGAACCAGGCAGAGAAATCCCGGCTAGCAGCTTCCCTGTGGCGGGGAAGTGCAAACGTACACGTTTTCGGCCGAAAACGCGTTTTCCGGTGAAAACGCACACCACGGCTCTTTCTGAGAAAAAGCAAGCACGGAGGACGAGAATCGCTTTTGCCCTGCGTAGCGTAACGGGCAGCGGGTAGAACCAGGCAGAGAATTCCCGGCTAGCAGCTTCCCTGTGGCTGGGAAGTGCAAACGTACACGTTTTCGGCCGAAAACGCGTTTTCGGCGAAAACGCACACCACGGCTCTTTCTGAGAAAAAGCAAGCACGGAGGACGAGAATCGCTTTTGCCCTGCGTAGCGTTCCGGGCAGCGGGTAGAACCAGGCAGAGAATTCCCGGCTAGCAGCTTCCCTGTGGCGGGGAAGTGCAAACGTACACGTTTTCGGCCGAAAACGCGTTTTCCGGCGAAAACGCACACCACGGCTCTTTCTGAGAAAAAGCAAGCACGGAGGACGAGAATCGCTTTTCCCTGCGTAGCGTTCCGGGCAGCGGGTAGAACCAGGCAGAGAATTCCCGGCTAGCAGCTTCCCTGTGGCGGGGAAGTGCAAACGTACACGTTTTCGGCCGAAAACGCGTTTTCCGGGGAAAACGCACACCACGGCTCTTTCTGAGAAAAAGCAAGCACGGAGGACGAGAATCGCTTTGGCCCTGCCTAGCGTTCCGGGCAGCGGGTAGAACCAGGCAGAGAATTCCCGGCTAGCAGCTTTCCTGTGGCTGGGAAGTGCAAACGTACACGTTTTCGGCCAAAAACGCGTTTTCGGCGAAAAAGCACACAACGGCTCTTTCTGAGAAAAAGCAAGCACGGAGGACGAGAATCGCTTTTGCCCTGGGTAGCGTTCCGGGCAGCGGGTAGAACCAGGCAGAGAATTCCCGGCTAGCAGCTTCCCTGTGGCGGGGAAGTGCAAACGTACACGTTTTCGGCCGAAAACGCGTTTTCCGGGGAAAACGCACACCACGGCTCTTTCTGAGAAAAAGCAAGCACGGAGGACGAGAATCGCTTTTGCCCTGCGTAGCGTTCCGGGCAGCGGGTAGAACCAGGCAGAGAATTCCCGGCTAGCAGCTTCCCTGTGGCTGGGAAGTGCAAACGTACACGTTTTCGGCCAAAAAACGCTTTTTCGGTGAAAACGCACACCACGGCTCTTTCTGAGAAAAAGCAAGCACGGAGGACGAGAATCGCTTTTGCCCTGCCTAGCGTTCCGGGCAGCGGGTAGAACCAGGCAGAGAATTCCCGGCTAGCAGCTTCCCTGTGGCGGGGAAGTGCAAACGTACACGTTTTCGGCCGAAAACGCGTTTTCCGGGGAAAACGCACACCACGGCTCTTTCTGAGAAAAAGCAAGCACGGAGGACGAGAATCGCTTTTGCCCTGCGTAGCGTTCCGGGCAGCGGGTAGAACCAGGCAGAGAATTCCCGGCTAGCAGCTTCCCTGTGGCGGGGAAGTGCAAACGTACACGTTTTCGGCCGAAAACGCGTTTTCCGGCGAAAACGCACACCACGGCTCTTTCTGAGAAAAAGCAAGCACGGAGGACGAGAACCGCTTTTGCCCTGCGTAGCGTAACGGGCAGCGGGTAGAACCAGGCAGAGAATTCCCGGCTAGCAGCTTCCCTGTGGCGGGGAAGTGCAAACGTACACGTTTTCGGCCGAAAACGCGTTTTCCGGCGAAAACGCACACCACGGCTCTTTCTGAGAAAAAGCAAGCACGGAGGACGAGAATCGCTTTTGCCCTGCCTAGCGTTCCGGGCAGCGGGTAGAACCAGGCAGAGAATTCCCGGCTAGCAGCTTTCCTGTGGCTGGGAAGTGCAAACGTACACGTTTTCGGCCAAAAACGCGTTTTCGGCGAAAAAGCACACAACGGCTCTTTCTGAGAAAAAGCAAGCACGGAGGACGAGAATCGCTTTTGCCCTGCATAGCGTTCCGGGCAGCGGGTAGAACCAGGCAGAGAATTCCCGGCTAGCAGCTTCCCTGTGGCGGGGAAGTGCAAACGTACACGTTTTCTGCCAAAAACGCGTTTTCTGGCGAAAACGCACACCACGGCTCTTTCTGAGAAAAAGCAAGCACGGAGGACGAGAATCGCTTTTGCCCTGCGTAGCGTTCCGGGCAGCGGGTAGAACCAGGCAGAGAATTCCCGGCTAGCAGCTTCCCTGTGGCGGGGAAGTGCAAACGTACACGTTTTCGGCCGAAAACGCATTTTCCGGCGAAAACGCACACCACGGCTCTTTCTGAGAAAAAGCAAGCACGGAGGACGAGAACCGCTTTTGCCCTGCGTAGCGTTCCGGGCAGCGGGTAGAACCAGGCAGAGAATTCCCGGCTAGCAGCTTCCCTGTGGCTGGGAAGTGCTAACGTACACGTTTTCGGCCAAAAACGCGTTTTCCGGCGAAAACGCACACCACGGCTCTTTCTGAGAAAAAGCAAGCACGGAGGACGAGAATCGCTTTTGCCCTGCGTAGCGTTCCGGGCAGCGGGTAGAACCAGGCAGAGAATTCCCGGCTAGCAGCTTCGCTGTGGCGGGGAAGTGCAAACGTACACGTTTTCGGCCGAAAACGCGTTTTCCGGGGAAAACGCACACCACGGCTCTTTCTGAGAAAAAGCAAGCACGGAGGACGAGAATCGCTTTTGCCCTGCGTAGCGTTCCGGGCAGCGGGTAGAACCAGGCAGAGAATTCCCGGCTAGCAGCTTCCCTGTGGCTGGGAAGTGCAAACGTACACGTTTTCGGCCAAAAACTCGTTTTCGGCGAAAACGCACACCACGGCTCTTTCTGAGAAAAAGCAAGCACGGAGGACGAGAATCGCTTTTACCCTGCGTAGCGTTCCGGGCAGCGGGTAGAACCAGGCAGAGAATTCCCGGCTAGCAGCTTCCCTGTGGCCGGGAAGTGCAAACGTACACGTTTTCGGCCGAAAACTCGTTTTCCGGGGAAAACGCACACCACGGCTCTTTCTGAGAAAAAGCAAGCACGGAGGACGAGAATCGCTTTTGCCCTGCGTAGCGTTCCGGGCAGCGGGTAGAACCAGGCAGAGAATTCCCGGCTAGCAGCTTCCTTGTGGCGGGGAAGTGCAAACGTACACGTTTTCGGCCGAAAACGCGTTTTCCGGCGAAAACGCACACCACGGCTCTTTCTGAGAAAAAGCAAGCACGGAGGACGAGAACCGCTTTTGCCCTGCGTAGCGTTCCGGGCAGCGGGTAGAACCAGGCAGAGAATTCCCGGCTAGCAGCTTCCCTGTGGCGGGGAAGTGCAAACGTACACGTTTTCGGCCGAAAACGCGTTTTCCGGGGAAAACGCACACCACGGCTCTTTCTGAGAAAAAGCAAGCACGGAGGACGAGAATCGCTTTTGCCCTGCCTAGCGTTCCGGGCAGCGGGTAGAACCAGGCAGAGAATTCCCGGCTAGCAGCTTTCCTGTGGCTGGGAAGTGCAAACGTACACGTTTTCGGCCAAAAACGCGTTTTCGGCGAAAAAGCACACAACGGCTCTTTCTGAGAAAAAGCAAGCACGGAGGACGAGAATCGCTTTTGCCCTGCATAGCGTTCCGGGCAGCGGGTAGAACCAGGCAGAGAATTCCCGGCTAGCAGCTTCCCTGTGGCGGGGAAGTGCAAACGTACACGTTTTCTGCCAAAAACGCGTTTTCCGGCGAAAACGCACACCACGGCTCTTTCTGAGAAAAAGCAAGCACGGAGGACGAGAATCGCTTTTGCCCTGCGTAGCGTTCCGGGCAGCGGGTAGAACCAGGCAGAGAATTCCCGGCTAGCAGCTTCCCTGTGGCGGGGAAGTGCAAACGTACACGTTTTCGGCCGAAAACGCGTTTTCCGGCGAAAACGCACACCACGGCTCTTTCTGAGAAAAAGCAAGCACGGAGGACGAGAACCGCTTTTGCCCTGCGTAGCGTTCCGGGCAGCGGGTAGAACCAGGCAGAGAATTCCCGGCTAGCAGCTTTCCTGTGGCGGGGAAGTGCAAACGTACACGTTTTCGGCCGAAAACGCGTTTTCCGGCGAAAACGCACACCACGGCTCTTTCTGAGAAAAAGCAAGCACGGAGGACGAGAATCCCTTTTGCCCTGCCTAGCGTTCCGGGCAGCGGGTAGAACCAGGCAGAGAATTCCCGGCTAGCAGCTTTCCTGTGGCTGGGAAGTGCAAACGTACACGTTTTCGGCCAAAAACGCGTTTTGGGCGAAAAAGCACACAACGGCTCTTTCTGAGAAAAAGCAAGCACGGAGGACGAGAATCGCTTTTGCCCTGCATAGCGTTCCGGGCAGCGGGTAGAACCAGGCAGAGAATTCCCGGCTAGCAGCTTCCCTGTGGCGGGGAAGTGCAAACGTACACGTTTTCTGCCAAAAACGCGTTTTCTGGCGAAAACGCACACCACGGCTCTTTCTGAGAAAAAGCAAGCACGGAGGACGAGAATCGCTTTTGCCCTGCGTAGCGTTCCGGGCAGCGGGTAGAACCAGGCAGAGAATTCCCGGCTAGCAGCTTCCCTGTGGCGGGGAAGTGCAAACGTACACGTTTTCGGCCGAAAACGCATTTTCCGGCGAAAACGCACACCACGGCTCTTTCTGAGAAAAAGCAAGCACGGAGGACGAGAACCGCTTTTGCCCTGCGTAGCGTTCCGGGCAGCGGGTAGAACCAGGCAGAGAATTCCCGGCTAGCACCTTCCCTGTGGCGGGGAAGTGCTAACGTACACGTTTTCGGCCAAAAACGCGTTTTCCGGCGAAAACGCACTCCACGGCTCTTTCTGAGAAAAAGCAAGCACGGAGGACGAGAATCGCTTTTGCCCTGCTTAGCGTTCCGGGCAGCGGGTAGAACCAGGCAGAGAATTCCCGGCTAGCAGCTTTCCTGTGGCTGGGAAGTGCAAACGTACACGTTTTCGGCCAAAAACGCGTTTTCGGCGAAAAAGCACACAACGGCTCTTTCTGAGAAAAAGCAAGCACGGAGGACGAGAATCGCTTTTGCCCTGCGTAGCGTTCCGGGCAGCGGGTAGAACCAGGCAGAGAATTCCCGGCTAGCAGCTTCCCTGTGGCTGGGAAGTGCAAACGTACACGTTTTCGGCCAAAAACTCGTTTTCGGCGAAAACGCACACCACGGCTCTTTCTGAGAAAAAGCAAGCACGGAGGACGAGAATCGCTTTTGCCCTGCGTAGCGTTCCGGGCAGCGGGTAGAACCAGGCAGAGAATTCCCGGCTAGCAGCTTCCTTGTGGCGGGGAAGTGCAAACGTACACGTTTTCGGCCGAAAACGCGTTTTCCGGCGAAAACGCACACCACGGCTCTTTCTGAGAAAAAGCAAGCACGGAGGACGAGAACCGCTTTTGCCCTGCGTAGCGTTCCGGGCAGCGGGTAGAACCAGGCAGAGAATTCCCGGCTAGCAGCTTCCCTGTGGCGGGGAAGTGCAAACGTACACGTTTTCGGCCGAAAACGCGTTTTCCGGCGAAAACGCACACCACGGCTCTTTCTGAGAAAAAGCAAGCACGGAGGACGAGAATCGCTTTTGCCCTGCCTAGCGTTCCGGGCAGCGGGTAGAACCAGGCAGAGATTTCCCGGCTAGCAGCTTTCCTGTGGCTGGGAAGTGCAAACGTACACGTTTTCGGCCAAAAACGCGTTTTCGGCGAAAAAGCACACAACGGCTCTTTCTGAGAAAAAGCAAGCACGAAGGACGAGAATCGCTTTTGCCCTGCGTAGCGTTCCGGGCAGCGGGTAGAACCAGGCAGAGAATTCCCGGCTAGCAGCTTCCCTGTGGCGGGGAAGTGCAAACGTACACGTTTTCTGCCAAAAACGCGTTTTCCGGCGAAAACGCACACCACGGCTCTTTCTGAGAAAAAGCAAGCACGGAGGACGAGAATCGCTTTTGCCCTGCGTAGCGTTCCGGGCAGCGGGTAGAACCAGGCAGAGAATTCCCGGCTAGCAGCTTCCCTGTGGCTGGGAAGTGCTAACGTACACGTTTTCGGCCAAAAACGCGTTTTCCGGCGAAAACGCACACCACGGCTCTTTCTGAGAAAAAGCAAGCACGGAGGACGAGAATCGCTTTTGCCCTGCGTAGCGTTCCGGGCAGCGGGTAGAACCAGGCAGAGAATTCCCGGCTAGCAGCTTCCCTGTGGCGGGGAAGTGCAAACGTACACGTTTTCGGCCGAAAACGCGTTTTCCGGGGAAAACGCACACCACGGCTCTTTCTGAGAAAAAGCAAGCACGGAGGACGAGAATCGCTTTTACCCTGCCTAGCGTTCCGGGCAGCGGGTAGAACCAGGCAGAGAATTCCCGGCTAGCAGCTTTCCTGTGGCTGGGAAGTGCAAACGTACACGTTTTCGGCCAAAAACTCGTTTTCGGCGAAAAAGCACACAACGGCTCTTTCTGAGAAAAAGCAAGCACGGAGGACGAGAATCGCTTTTGCCCTGCGTAGCGTTCCGGGCAGCGGGTAGAACCAGGCAGAGAATTCCCGGCTAACAGCTTCCCTGTGGCTGGGAAGTGCAAACGTACACGTTTTCGGCCAAAAACTCGTTTTCGGCGAAAACGCACACCATGGCTCTTTCTGAGAAAAAGCAAGCACGGAGGACGAGAATCGCTTTTGCCCTGCGTAGCGTTCCGGGCAGCGGGTAGAACCAGGCAGAGAATTCCCGGCTAGCAGCTTCCCTGAGGCGGGGAAGTGCAAACGTACACGTTTTCGGCCGAAAACGCGTTTTCCGGGGAAAACGCACACCACGGCTCTTTCTGAGAAAAAGCAAGCACGGAGGACGAGAATCGCTTTTGCCCTGCGTAGCGTTCCGGGCAGCGGGTAGAACCAGGCAGAGAATTCCCGGCTAGCAGCTTCCCTGAGGCGGGGAAGTGCAAACGTACACGTTTTCGGCAAAAACGCGTTTTCGGCGAAAAAGCACACCACGGCTCTTTCTGAGAAAAAACAAGCACGGAGGACGAGAATCGCTTTTGCCCTGCGTAGCGTTCCGGGCAGCGGGTAGAACCAGGCAGAGAATTCCCGGCTAGCAGCTTCCCTGAGGCGGGGAAGTGCAAACGTACACGTTTTCGGCAAAAACGCGTTTTCGGCGAAAACGCACACCACGGCTCTTTCTGAGAAAAAGCAAGCACGGAGGACGAGAATCGCTTTTGCCCAGCCTAGCGTTCCGGGCAGCGGGTAGAACCAGGCAGAGAATTCCCGGCTAGCAGCTTCCCTGTGGCTGGGAAGTGCAAACGTACACGTTTTCGGCCAAAAACGCGTTTTCCGGCGAAAACGCACACCACGGCTCTATCTGAGAAAAAGCAAGCACGGAGGACGAGAATCGCTTTTGCCCTGCATAGCGTTCCGGGCAGCGGGTAGAACCAGGCATAGAATTCCCGGCTAGCAGCTTCCCTGTGGCGGGGAAGTGCAAACGTACACGTTTTCGGCCGAAAACGCGTTTTCCGGCGAAAACGCACACCACGGCTCTTTCTGAGAAAAAGCAAGCACGGAGGACGAGAATCGCTTTTGCCCTGCGTAGCGTTCCGGGCAGCGGGTAGAACCAGGCAGAGAATTCCCGGCTAGCAGCTTCCCTGAGGCGGGGAAGTGCAAACGTACACGTTTTCGGCCAAAAACGCGTTTTCGGCGAAAAAGCACACCACGGCTCTTTCTGAGAAAAAGCAAGCACGGAGGACGAGAATCGCTTTTGCCCTGCGTAGCGTTCCGGGCAGCGGGTAGAACCAGGCAGAGAATTCCCGGCTAGCAGCTTCCCTGTGGCGGGGAAGTGCAAACGTACACGTTTTCGGCCGAAAACGCGTTTTCGGCGAAAACGCACACAACGGCTCTTTCTGAGAAAAAGGAAGCACGGAGGACGAGAATCGCTTTTGCCCTGCCTAGCGTTCCGGGCAGCGGGTAGAACCAGGCAGAGAATTCCCGGCTAGCACCTTCCCTGTGGCTGGGAAGTGCAAACGTACACATTTTCGGCCAAAAACGCGTTTTCCGGCGAAAACGCACACCACGGCTCTATCTGAGAAAAAGCAAGCACGGAGGACGAGAATCGCTTTTGCCCTGCATAGCGTTCCGGGCAGCGGGTAGAACCAGGCAGAGAATTCCCGGCTAGCAGCTTCCCTGTGGCGGGGAAGTGCAAACGTACACGTTTTCGGCCGAAAACGCGTTTTCCGGGGAAAACGCACACCACGGCTCTTTCTGAGAAAAAGCAAGCACGGAGGACGAGAATCGCTTTTGCCCTGCCTAGCGTTCCGGGCAGCGGGTAGAACCAGGCAGAGAATTCCCGGCTAGCAGCTTCCCTGTGGCGGGGAAGTGCAAACGTACACGTTTTCGGCCGAAAACGCGTTTTCCGGCGAAAACGCACACCACGGCTCTTTCTGAGAAAAAGCAAGCACGGAGGACGAGAATCGCTTTTGCCCTGCCTAGCGTTCCGGGCAGCGGGTAGAACCAGGCAGAGAATTCCCGGCTAGCAGCTTCCCTGTGGCGGGGAAGTGCAAACGTACACGTTTTCGGCCGAAAACGCGTTTTCCGGCGAAAAAGCACACCACGGCTCTTTCTGAGAAAAAGCAAGCACGGAGGACGAGAATCGCTTTTGCCCTGCGTAGCGTTCCGGGCAGCGGGTAGAACCAGGCAGAGAATTCCCGGCTAGCAGCTTCCCTGTGGCGGGGAAGTGCAAACGTACACGTTTTCGGCCGAAAACGCGTTTTCCGGCGAAAACGCACACCACGGCTCTTTCTGAGAAAAAGCAAGCACGGAGGACAAGAATCGCTTTTGCCCTGCGTAGCGTTCCGGGCAGCGGGTAGAACCAGGCAGAGAATTCCCGGCTAGCAGCTTCCCTGTGGCGGGGAAGTGCAAACGTACACGTTTTCGGCCGAAAACGCGTTTTCCGGCGAAAACGCACACCACGGCTCTTTCTGAGAAAAAGCAAGCACGGAGGACGAGAATCGCTTTTGCCCTGCGTAGCGTTCCGGGCAGCGGGTAGAACCAGGCAGAGAATTCCCGGCTAGCAGCTTCCCTGTGGCGGGGAAGTGCAAACGTACACGTTTTCGGCCAAAAACGCGTTTTCGGCGAAAACGCACACCACGGCTCTTTCTGAGAAAAAGCAAGCACGGAGGACGAGAATCGCTTTTGCCCTGCGTAGCGTTCCGGGCAGCGGGTAGAACCAGGCAGAGAATTCCCGGCTAGCAGCTTCCCTGTGGCCGGGAAGTGCAAACGTACACGTTTTCGGCCGAAAACGCGTTTTCCGGCGAAAACGCACACCACGGCTCTTTCTGAGAAAAAGCAAGCACGGAGGACGAGAATCGCTTTTGCCCTGCGTAGCGTTCCGGGCAGCGGGTAGAACCAGGCAGAGAATTCCCGGCTAGCAGCTTCCCTGTGGCGGGGAAGTGCAAACGTACACGTTTTCGGCCGAAAACGCGTTTTCCGGCGAAAACGCACACCACGGCTCTTTCTGAGAAAAAGCAAGCACGGAGGACGAGAATCGCTTTTGCCCTGCGTAGCGTTCCGGGCAGCGGGTAGAACCAGGCAGAGAATTCCCGGCTAGCAGCTTCCCTGTGGCGGGGAAGTGCAAACGTACACGTTTTCGGCCGAAAACGCGTTTTCCGGCGAAAACGCACACCACGGCTCTTTCTGAGAAAAAGCAAGCACGGAGGACGAGAATCGCTTTTGCCCTGCGTAGCGTTCCGGGCAGCGGGTAGAACCAGGCAGAGAATTCCCGGCTAGCAGCTTCCCTGTGGCTGGGAAGTGCAAACGTACACGTTTTCGGCCAAAAACGCGTTTTCGGCGAAAAAGCACACAACGGCTCTTTCTGAGAAAAAGCAAGCACGGAGGACGAGAATCGCTTTTGCCCTGCGTAGCGTTCCGGGCAGCGGGTAGAACCAGGCAGAGAATTCCCGGCTAGCAGCTTCCCTGTGGCTGGGAAGTGCAAACGTACACGTTTTCTGCCAAAAACTCGTTTTCGGCGAAAACGCACACCACGGCTCTTTCTGAGAAAAAGCAAGCACGGAGGACGAGAATCGCTTTTGCCCTGCGTAGCGTTCCGGGCAGCGGGTAGAACCAGGCAGAGAATTCCCGGCTAGCAGCTTCCCTGTGGCGGGGAAGTGCAAACGTACACGTTTTCGGCCGAAAACTCGTTTTCCGGCGAAAACGCACACCACGGCTCTTTCTGAGAAAAAGCAAGCACGGAGGACGAGAATCGCTTTTGCCCTGCGTAGCGTTCCGGGCAGCGGGTAGAACCAGGCAGAGAATTCCCGGCTAGCAGCTTCCCTGTGGTGGGGAAGTGCAAACGTACACGTTTTCGGCCGAAAACGCGTTTTCCGGCGAAAACGCACACCACGGCTCTTTCTGAGAAAAAGCAAGCACGGAGGACGAGAATCGCTTTTGCCCTGCCTAGCGTTCCGGGCAGCGGGTAGAACCAGGCAGAGAATTCCCGGCTAGCAGCTTTCGTGTGGCTGGGAAGTGCAAACGTACACGTTTTCGGCCAAAAACGCGTTTTCGGCGAAAAAGCACACAACGGCTCTTTCTGAGAAAAAGCAAGCACGGAGGACGAGAATCGCTTTTGCCCTGCGTAGCGTTCCGGGCAGCGGGTAGAACCAGGCAGAGAATTCCCGGCTAGCAGCTTCCCTGTGGCTGGGAAGTGCAAACGTACACGTTTTCTGCCAAAAACGTGTTTTCGGCGAAAACGCACACCACGGCTCTTTCTGAGAAAAAGCAAGCACGGAGGACGAGAATCGCTTTTGCCCTGCCTAGCGTTCCGGGCAGCGGGTAGAACCAGGCAGAGAATTCCCGGCTAGCCGCTTCCCTGTGGCGGGGAAGTGCAAACGTACACGTTTTCGACCGAAAACGCGTTTTCCGGCGAAAACGCACACCACGGCTCTTTCTGAGAAAAAGCAAGCACGGAGGACGAGAATCGCTTTTGCCCTGCGTAGCATTCCGGGCAGCGGGTAGAACCAGGCAGAGAATTCCCGGCTAGCAGCTTCCCTGTGGCTGGGAAGTGCAAACGTACACGTTTTCGGCCGAAAACGCGTTTTCCGGCGAAAACGCACACCACGGCTCTTTCTGAGAAAAAGCAAGCACGGAGGACGAGAATCGCTTTTGCCCTGCGTAGCGTTCCGGGCAGCGGGTAGAACCAGGCAGAGAATTCCCGGCTAGCAGCTTCCCTGTGGCGGGGAAGTGCAAACGTACACGTTTTCGGCCGAAAACGCGTTTTCCGGCGAAAACGCACACCACGGCTCTTTCTGAGAAAAAGCAAGCACGGAGGACGAGAATCGCTTTTGCCCTGCGTAGCGTTCCGGGCAGCGGGTAGAACCAGGCAGAGAATTCCCGGCTAGCAGCTTCCCTGTGGCGGGGAAGTGCAAACGTACACGTTTTCGGCCGAAAACGCGTTTTCCGGGCAAAACGCACACCACGGCTCTTTCTGAGAAAAAGCAAGCACGGAGGACGAGAATCGCTTTTGCCCTGCCTAGCGTTCCGGGCAGCGGGTAGAACCAGGCAGAGAATTCCCGGCTAGCAGCTTCCCTATGGCGGGGAAGTGCAAACGTACACGTTTTCGGCCGAAAACGCGTTTTCCGGCGAAAACGCACACCACGGCTCTTTCTGAGAAAAAGCAAGCACGGAGGACAAGAATCGCTTTTGCCCTGCGTAGCGTTCCGGGCAGCGGGTAGAACCAGGCAGAGAATTCCCGGCTAGCAGCTTCCCTGTAGCGGGGAAGTGCAAACGTACACGTTTTCGGCCAAAAACGCGTTTTCGGCGAAAAAGCACACAACGGCTCTTTCTGAGAAAAAGCAAGCACGGAGGACGAGAATCGCTTTTGCCCTGCGTAGCCTTTCCGGGCAGCGGGTAGAACCAGGCACAGAATTCCCGGCTAGCAGCTTCCCTGTGGCCGGGAAGTGCAAACGTACACGTTTTCGGCCGAAAACGCGTTTTCGGCGAAAACGCACACCACGGCTCTTTCTGAGAAAAAGCAAGCACGGAGGACGAGAATCGCTTTTGCCCTGCGTAGCGTTCCGGGCAGCGAGTAGAACCAGGCAGAGAATTCCCGGCTAGCAGCTTTCCTGTGGCGGGGAAGTGCAAACGTACACGTTTTCGGCCGAAAACGCATTTTCCGGCGAAAACGCACACCACGGCTCTATGTGAGAAAAAGCAAGGACGGAGGACGAGAACCGCTTTTGCCCTGCGTAGCGTTCCGGGCAGCGGGTAGAACCAGGCAGAGAATTCCCGGCTAGCAGCTTCCCTGTGGCGGGGAAGTGCAAACGTACACGTTTACGGCCGAAAACGCATTTTCCGGGGAAAACGCACACCACGGCTCTTTCTGAGAAAAAGCAAGCACGGAGGACGAGAATCGCTTTTGCCCTGCGTAGCGTTCCGGGCAGCGGGTAGAACCAGGCAGAGAATTCCCGGCTAGCAGCTTCCCTGTGGCGGGGAAGTGCAAACGAACACGTTTTCGGCCGAAAACGCGTTTTCGGCGAAAAAGCACACCACGGCTCTTTCTGAGAAAAAGCAAGCACGGAGGACGAGAATCGCTTTTGCCCTGCGTAGCGTTCCGGGCAGCGGGTAGAACCAGGCAGAGAATTCCCGGCTAGCACCTTCCCTGTGGCGGGGAAGTGCAAACGTACACGTTTTCGGCCGAAAACGCGTTTTCCGGCGAAAACGCACACCACGGCTCTTTCTGAGAAAAAGCAAGCACGGAGGACGAGAATCGCTTTTGCCCTGCGTAGCGTTCCGGGCAGCGGGTAGAACCAGGCAGAGAATTCCCGGCTAGCAGCTTCCCTGTGGCGGGGAAGTGCAAACGTACACGTTTTCGGCCGAAAACGCGTTTTCTGGCGAAAACGCACACCACGGCTCTTTCTGAGAAAAAGCAAGAACGGAGGACGAGAATCGCTTTTGCCCTGCGTAGCGTTCCGGGCAGCGGGTAGAACCAGGCAGAGAATTCCCGGCTAGCAGCTTCCCTGTGGCGGGGAAGTGCAAACGTACACGTTTTCGGCCGAAAACGCGTTTTCCGGGGAAAACGCATACCACGGCTCTTTCTGAGAAAAAGCAAGCACGGAGGACGAGAATCGCTTTTGCCCTGCCTAGCGTTCCGGGCAGCGGGTAGAACCAGGCAGAGAATTCCCGGATAGCAGCTTTCCTGTGGCTGGGAAGTGCAAACGTACACGTTTTCGGCCAAAAACGCGTTTTCGGCGAAAAAGCACACAACGGCTCTTTCTGAGAAAAAGCAAGCACGGAGGACGAGAATCGCTTTCGCCCTGAGTAGCGTTCCGGGCAGCGGGTAGAACCAGGCAGAGAATTCCCGGCTAGCAGCTTCCCTGTGGCTGGGAAGTGCAAACGAACACGTTTTCTGCCAAAAACGCGTTTTCAGCGAAAACGCACACCACGGCTCTTTCTGAGAAAAAGCAAGCACGGAGGACGAGAATCGCTTTTGCCCTGCGTAGCGTTCCGGGCAGCGGGTAGAACCAGGCAGAGAACTCACGGCTAGCAGCTTCCCTGTGGTGGGGAAGTGCAAACGTACACGTTTTCGGCCAAAAACGCGTTTTCCGGCGAAAACGCACACCACGGCTCTTTCTGAGAAAAAGCAAGCACGGAGGACGAGAATCGCTTTTGCCCTGCGTAGCGTTCCGGGCAGCGGGTAGAACCAGGCAGAGAATTCCCGGCTAGCAGCTTCCCTGTGGCGGGGAAGTGCAAACGTACACGTTTTCGGCCGAAAACGCATTTTCCGGCGAAAACGCACACCACGGCTCTTTCTGAGAAAAAGCAAGCACGGAGGACGAGAACCGCTTTTGCCCTGCGTAGCGTTCCGGGCAGCGGGTAGAACCAGGCAGAGAATTCCCGGCTAGCAGCTTCCCTGTGGCGGGGAAGTGCAAACGTACACGTTTTCGGCCGAAAACGCGTTTTCCGGGGAAAACGCACACCACGGCTCTTTCTGAGAAAAAGCAAGCACGGAGGACGAGAATCGCTTTTGCCCTGCCTAGCGTTCCGGGCAGCGGGTAGAACCAGGCAGAGAATTCCCGGCTAGCAGCTTCCCTGTGGCCGGGAAGTGCAAACGTACACGTTTTCGGCCAAAAAACGCGTTTTCGGCGAAAACGCACACCACGGCTCTTTCTGAGAAAAAGCAAGCACGGAGGACGAGAATCGCTTTTGCCCTGCGTAGCGTTCCGGGCAGCGGGTAGAACCAGGCAGAGAATTCCCGGCTAGCAGCTTCCCTGTGGCGGGGAAGTGCAAACGTACACGTTTTCGGCCGAAAACGCGTTTTCCGGGGAAAACGCACACCACGGCTCTTTCTGAGAAAAAGCAAGCACGGAGGACGAGAATCGCTTTTGCCCTGCGTAGCGTTCCGGGCAGCGGGTAGAACCAGGCAGAGAATTCCCGGCTAGCAGCTTCCCTGTGGCCGGGAAGTGCAAACATACACGTTTTCGGCCGAAAACGCGTTTTCAGCGAAAAAGCGCACCACGGCTCTTTCTGAGAAAAAGCAAGCACGGAGGACGAGAATCGCTTTTGCCCTGCGTAGCGTTCCGGGCAGCGGGTAGAACCAGGCAGAGAATTCCCGGCTAGCAGCTTCCCTGTGGCTGGGAAGTGCAAACGTACACGTTTTCTGCCAAAAACGCGTTTTCGGCGAAAACGCACACCACGGCTCTTTCTGAGAAAAAGCAAGCACGGAGGACGAGAATCGCTTTTGCCCTGCGTAGCGTTCCGGGCAGCGGGTAGAACCAGGCAGAGAATTCCCGGCTAGCAGCTTCCCTGTGGCGGGGAAGTGCAAACGTACACGTTTTCGGCCGAAAACGCGTTTTCCGGGGAAAACGCACACCACGGCTCTTTCTGAGAAAAAGCAAGCACGGAGGACGAGAATCGCTTTTGCCCTGCCTAGCGTTCCGGGCAGCGGGTAGAACCAGGCAGAGAATTCCCGGCTAGCAGCTTCCCTGTGGCGGGGAAGTGCAAACGTACACTTTTTCGGCCGAAAACGCATTTTCCGGCGAAAACGCACACCACGGCTCTTTCTGAGAAAAAGCAAGCACGGAGGACGAGAACCGCTTTTGCCCTGCGTAGCGTTCCGGGCAGCGGGTAGAACCAGGCAGAGAATTCCCGGCTAGCAGCTTCCCTGTGGCGGGGAAGTGCAAACGTACACGTTTTCGGCCGAAAACGCGTTTTCCGGGGAAAACGCACACCACGGCTCTTTCTGAGAAAAAGCAAGCACGGAGGACGAGAATCGCTTTTGCCCTGCCTAGCGTTCCGGGCAGCGGGTAGAACCAGGCAGAGAATTCCCGGCTAGCAGCTTCCCTGTGGCTGGGAAGTGCAAACGTACACGTTTTCGGCCAAAAAACGCGTTTTCGGCGAAAACGCACACCACGGCTCTTTCTGAGAAAAAGCAAGCACGGAGGACGAGAATCGCTTTTGCCCTGCGTAGCGTTCCGGGCAGCGGGTAGAACCAGGCAGAGAATTCCCGGCTAGCAGCTTCCCTGTGGCGGGGAAGTACAAACGTACACGTTTTCGGCCGAAAACGCATTTTCCGGCGAAAACGCACACCACGGCTCTTTCTGAGAAAAAGCAAGCACGGAGGACGAGAATCGCTTTTGCCCTGCGTAGCGTTCCGGGCAGCGGGTAGAACCAGGCAGAGAATTCCCGGCTAGCAGCTTCCCTGTGGCGGGGAAGTGCAAACGTACACGTTTTCGGCCGAAAACGCGTTTTCCGGCGAAAACGCACACCACGGCTCTTTCTGAGAAAAAGCAAGCACGGAGGACGAGAATCGCTTTTGCCCTGCGTAGCGTTCCGGGCAGCGGGTAGAACCAGGCAGAGAATTCCCGGCTAGCAGCTTCCCTGTGGCCGGGAAGTGCAAACGTACACGTTTTCGGCCGAAAACGCGTTTTCAGCGAAAAAGCGCACCACGGCTCTTTCTGAGAAAAAGCAAGCACGGAGGACGAGAATCGCTTTTGCCCTGCGTAGCGTTCCGGGCAGCGGGTAGAACCAGGCAGAGAATTCCCGGCTAGCAGCTTCCCTGTGGCGGGGAAGTGCAAACGTACACGTTTTCTGCCAAAAACGCGTTTTCGGCGAAAACGCACACCACGGCTCTTTCTGAGAAAAAGCAAGCACGGAGGACGAGAATCGCTTTTGCCCTGCGTAGCGTTCCGGGCAGCGGGTAGAACCAGGCAGAGAATTCCCGGCTAGCAGCTTCCCTGTGGCGGGGAAGTGCAAACGTACACGTTTTCGGCCGAAAACGCGTTTTCCGGGGAAAACGCACACCACGGCTCTTTCTGAGAAAAAGCAAGCACGGAGGACGAGAATCGCTTTTGCCCTGCGTAGCTTTCCGGGCAGCGGGTAGAACCAGGCAGAGATATCCCGGCTAGCAGCTTCCCTGTGGCGGGGAAGTGCAAACGTACACGTTTTCGGCCGAAAACGCGTTTTCCGGCGAAAACGCACACCACGGCTCTTTCTGAGAAAAAGCAAGCACGGAGGACGAGAATCGCTTTTGCCCTGCGTAGCGTTCCGGGCAGCGGGTAGAACCAGGCAGAGAATTCCCGGCTAGCAGCTTCCCTGTGGCGGGGAAGTGCAAACGTACACGTTTTCGGCCGAAAACGCGTTT
The DNA here is from genome assembly GCF_965140245.1 of Athene noctua. Lineage (NCBI taxonomy): Eukaryota > Metazoa > Chordata > Aves > Strigiformes > Strigidae > Athene > Athene noctua. The sequence goes on along the minus strand of NW_027437607.1, from coordinate 320,820 downwards.
TCCGGCGAAAACGCACACCACGGCTCTTTCTGAGAAAAAGCAAGCACGGAGGACGAGAATCTCTTTTGCCCTGCGTAGCGTTCCGGGCAGCGGGTAGAACCAGGCAGAGAATTCCCGGCTAGCACCTTCCCTGTGGCGGGGAAGTGCAAACGTACACGTTTTCGGCCAAAAACGCGTTTTCTGCGAAAACGCACACCACGGCTCTTTCTGAGAAAAAGCAAGAACGGAGGACGAGAATCGCTTTTGCCCTGCGTAGCGTTCCGGGCAGCGGGTAGAACCAGGCAGAGAATTCCCGGCTAGCAGCTTCCCTGTGGCGGGGAACTGCAAACGTACACGTTTTCGGCCGAAAACGCGTTTTCCGGCGAAAACGCACACCACGGCTCTTTCTGAGAAAAAGCAAGCACGGAGGACGAGAACCGCTTTTGCCCTGCGTAGCGTTCCGGGCAGCGGGTAGAACCAGGCAGAGAATTCCCGGCTAGCAGCTTCCCTGTGGCCGGGAAGTGCAAACGTACACGTTTTCGGCCGAAAACGCGTTTTCGGCGAAAACGCACACCACGGCTCTTTCTGAGAAAAAGCAAGCACGGAGGACGAGAATCGCTTTTGCCCTGCGTAGCGTTCCGGGCAGCGGGTAGAACCAGGCAGAGAATTCCCGGCTAGCAGCTTCCCTGTGGCCGGGAAGTGCAAACGTACACGTTTTCGGCCGAAAACGCGTTTTCCGGCGAAAACGCACACCACGGCTCTTTCTGAGAAAAAGCAAGCACGGAGGACGAGAATCGCTTTTGCCCTGCGTAGCGTACCGGGCAGCGGGTAGAACCAGGCAGAGAATTCCCGGCTAGCAGCTTCCCTGTGGCGGGGAAGTGCAAACGTACACGTTTTCGGCCGAAAACGCGTTTTCCGGCGAAAACGCACACCACGGCTCTTTCTGAGAAAAAGCAAGCACGGAGGACGAGAATCTCTTTTGCCCTGCGTAGCGTTCCGGGCAGCGGGTAGAACCAGGCAGAGAATTCCCGGCTAGCACCTTCCCTGTGGCGGGGAAGTGCAAACGTACACGTTTTCGGCCAAAAACGCGTTTTCTGCGAAAACGCACACCACGGCTCTTTCTGAGAAAAAGCAAGAACGGAGGACGAGAATCGCTTTTGCCCTGCGTAGCGTTCCGGGCAGCGGGTAGAACCAGGCAGAGAATTCCCGGCTAGCAGCTTCCCTGTGGCGGGGAACTGCTAACGTACACGTTTTCGGCCGAAAACGCGTTTTCCGGCGAAAACGCACACCACGGCTCTTTCTGAGAAAAAGCAAGCACGGAGGACGAGAACCGCTTTTGCCCTGCGTAGCGTTCCGGGCAGCGGGTAGAACCAGGCAGAGAATTCCCGGCTAGCAGCTTCCCTGTGGCCGGGAAGTGCAAACGTACACGTTTTCGGCCGAAAACGCGTTTTCGGCGAAAACGCACACCACGGCTCTTTCTGAGAAAAAGCAAGCACGGAGGACGAGAATCGCTTTTGCCCTGCGTAGCGTTCCGGGCAGCGGGTAGAACCAGGCAGAGAATTCCCGGCTAGCAGCTTCCCTGTGGCCGGGAAGTGCAAACGTACACGTTTTCGGCCGAAAACGCGTTTTCCGGCGAAAACGCACACCACGGCTCTTTCTGAGAAAAAGCAAGCACGGAGGACGAGAATCGCTTTTGCCCTGCCTAGCGTTCCGGGCAGCGGGTAGAACCAGGCAGAGAATTCCCGGCTAGCAGCTTCCCTGTGGCTGGGAAGTGCAAACGTACACGTTTTCGGCCAAAAAACGCGTTTTCGGCGAAAACGCACACCACGGCTCTTTCTGAGAAAAAGCAAGCACGGAGGACGAGAATCGCTTTTGCCCTGCGTAGCGTTCCGGGCAGCGGGTAGAACCAGGCAGAGAATTCCCGGCTAGCAGCTTCCCTGTGGCTGGGAAGTGCAAACGTACACGTTTTCGGCCAAAAAACGCGTTTTCGGCGAAAACGCACACCACGGCTCTTTCTGAGAAAAAGCAAGCACGGAGGACGAGAATCGCTTTTGCCCTGCGTAGCGTTCCGGGCAGCGGGTAGAACCAGGCAGAGAATTCCCGGCTAGCAGCTTCCCTGTGGCGGGGAAGTACAAACGTACACGTTTTCGGCCGAAAACGCATTTTCCGGCGAAAACGCACACCACGGCTCTTTCTGAGAAAAAGCAAGCACGGAGGACGAGAATCGCTTTTGCCCTGCGTAGCGTTCCGGGCAGCGGGTAGAACCAGGCAGAGAATTCCCGGCTAGCAGCTTCCCTGTGGCGGGGAAGTGCAAACGTACACGTTTTCGGCCGAAAACGCGTTTTCCGGCGAAAACGCACACCACGGCTCTTTCTGAGAAAAAGCAAGCACGGAGGACGAGAATCGCTTTTGCCCTGCGTAGCGTTCCGGGCAGCGGGTAGAACCAGGCAGAGAATTCCCGGCTAGCAGCTTCCCTGTGGCCGGGAAGTGCAAACGTACACGTTTTCGGCCGAAAACGCGTTTTCAGCGAAAAAGCGCACCACGGCTCTTTCTGAGAAAAAGCAAGCACGGAGGACGAGAATCGCTTTTGCCCTGCGTAGCGTTCCGGGCAGCGGGTAGAACCAGGCAGAGAATTCCCGGCTAGCAGCTTCCCTGTGGCGGGGAAGTGCAAACGTACACGTTTTCTGCCAAAAACGCGTTTTCGGCGAAAACGCACACCACGGCTCTTTCTGAGAAAAAGCAAGCACGGAGGACGAGAATCGCTTTTGCCCTGCGTAGCGTTCCGGGCAGCGGGTAGAACCAGGCAGAGAATTCCCGGCTAGCAGCTTCCCTGTGGCGGGGAAGTGCAAACGTACACGTTTTCGGCCGAAAACGCGTTTTCCGGGGAAAACGCACACCACGGCTCTTTCTGAGAAAAAGCAAGCACGGAGGACGAGAATCGCTTTTGCCCTGCGTAGCTTTCCGGGCAGCGGGTAGAACCAGGCAGAGATATCCCGGCTAGCAGCTTCCCTGTGGCGGGGAAGTGCAAACGTACACGTTTTCGGCCGAAAACGCGTTTTCCGGCGAAAACGCACACCACGGCTCTTTCTGAGAAAAAGCAAGCACGGAGGACGAGAATCGCTTTTGCCCTGCGTAGCGTTCCGGGCAGCGGGTAGAACCAGGCAGAGAATTCCCGGCTAGCAGCTTCCCTGTGGCGGGGAAGTGCAAACGTACACGTTTTCGGCCGAAAACGCGTTTTCCGGCGAAAACGCACACCACGGCTCTTTCTGAGAAAAAGCAAGCACGGAGGACGAGAATCTCTTTTGCCCTGCGTAGCGTTCCGGGCAGCGGGTAGAACCAGGCAGAGAATTCCCGGCTAGCACCTTCCCTGTGGCGGGGAAGTGCAAACGTACACGTTTTCGGCCAAAAACGCGTTTTCTGCGAAAACGCACACCACGGCTCTTTCTGAGAAAAAGCAAGAACGGAGGACGAGAATCGCTTTTGCCCTGCGTAGCGTTCCGGGCAGCGGGTAGAACCAGGCAGAGAATTCCCGGCTAGCAGCTTCCCTGTGGCGGGGAACTGCAAACGTACACGTTTTCGGCCGAAAACGCGTTTTCCGGCGAAAACGCACACCACGGCTCTTTCTGAGAAAAAGCAAGCACGGAGGACGAGAACCGCTTTTGCCCTGCGTAGCGTTCCGGGCAGCGGGTAGAACCAGGCAGAGAATTCCCGGCTAGCAGCTTCCCTGTGGCCGGGAAGTGCAAACGTACACGTTTTCGGCCGAAAACGCGTTTTCGGCGAAAACGCACACCACGGCTCTTTCTGAGAAAAAGCAAGCACGGAGGACGAGAATCGCTTTTGCCCTGCGTAGCGTTCCGGGCAGCGGGTAGAACCAGGCAGAGAATTCCCGGCTAGCAGCTTCCCTGTGGCCGGGAAGTGCAAACGTACACGTTTTCGGCCGAAAACGCGTTTTCCGGCGAAAACGCACACCACGGCTCTTTCTGAGAAAAAGCAAGCACGGAGGACGAGAATCGCTTTTGCCCTGCGTAGCGTACCGGGCAGCGGGTAGAACCAGGCAGAGAATTCCCGGCTAGCAGCTTCCCTGTGGCGGGGAAGTGCAAACGTACACGTTTTCGGCCGAAAACGCGTTTTCCGGCGAAAACGCACACCACGGCTCTTTCTGAGAAAAAGCAAGCACGGAGGACGAGAATCTCTTTTGCCCTGCGTAGCGTTCCGGGCAGCGGGTAGAACCAGGCAGAGAATTCCCGGCTAGCACCTTCCCTGTGGCGGGGAAGTGCAAACGTACACGTTTTCGGCCAAAAACGCGTTTTCTGCGAAAACGCACACCACGGCTCTTTCTGAGAAAAAGCAAGAACGGAGGACGAGAATCGCTTTTGCCCTGCGTAGCGTTCCGGGCAGCGGGTAGAACCAGGCAGAGAATTCCCGGCTAGCAGCTTCCCTGTGGCGGGGAACTGCTAACGTACACGTTTTCGGCCGAAAACGCGTTTTCCGGCGAAAACGCACACCACGGCTCTTTCTGAGAAAAAGCAAGCACGGAGGACGAGAACCGCTTTTGCCCTGCGTAGCGTTCCGGGCAGCGGGTAGAACCAGGCAGAGAATTCCCGGCTAGCAGCTTCCCTGTGGCCGGGAAGTGCAAACGTACACGTTTTCGGCCGAAAACGCGTTTTCGGCGAAAACGCACACCACGGCTCTTTCTGAGAAAAAGCAAGCACGGAGGACGAGAATCGCTTTTGCCCTGCGTAGCGTTCCGGGCAGCGGGTAGAACCAGGCAGAGAATTCCCGGCTAGCAGCTTCCCTGTGGCCGGGAAGTGCAAACGTACACGTTTTCGGCCGAAAACGCGTTTTCCGGCGAAAACGCACACCACGGCTCTTTCTGAGAAAAAGCAAGCACGGAGGACGAGAATCGCTTTTGCCCTGCCTAGCGTTCCGGGCAGCGGGTAGAACCAGGCAGAGAATTCCCGGCTAGCAGCTTCCCTGTGGCTGGGAAGTGCAAACGTACACGTTTTCGGCCAAAAAACGCGTTTTCGGCGAAAACGCACACCACGGCTCTTTCTGAGAAAAAGCAAGCACGGAGGACGAGAATCGCTTTTGCCCTGCGTAGCGTTCCGGGCAGCGGGTAGAACCAGGCAGAGAATTCCCGGCTAGCAGCTTCCCTGTGGCGGGGAAGTACAAACGTACACGTTTTCGGCCGAAAACGCATTTTCCGGCGAAAACGCACACCACGGCTCTTTCTGAGAAAAAGCAAGCACGGAGGACGAGAATCGCTTTTGCCCTGCGTAGCGTTCCGGGCAGCGGGTAGAACCAGGCAGAGAATTCCCGGCTAGCAGCTTCCCTGTGGCGGGGAAGTGCAAACGTACACGTTTTCGGCCGAAAACGCGTTTTCCGGCGAAAACGCACACCACGGCTCTTTCTGAGAAAAAGCAAGCACGGAGGACGAGAATCGCTTTTGCCCTGCGTAGCGTTCCGGGCAGCGGGTAGAACCAGGCAGAGAATTCCCGGCTAGCAGCTTCCCTGTGGCCGGGAAGTGCAAACGTACACGTTTTCGGCCGAAAACGCGTTTTCAGCGAAAAAGCGCACCACGGCTCTTTCTGAGAAAAAGCAAGCACGGAGGACGAGAATCGCTTTTGCCCTGCGTAGCGTTCCGGGCAGCGGGTAGAACCAGGCAGAGAATTCCCGGCTAGCAGCTTCCCTGTGGCGGGGAAGTGCAAACGTACACGTTTTCTGCCAAAAACGCGTTTTCGGCGAAAACGCACACCACGGCTCTTTCTGAGAAAAAGCAAGCACGGAGGACGAGAATCGCTTTTGCCCTGCGTAGCGTTCCGGGCAGCGGGTAGAACCAGGCAGAGAATTCCCGGCTAGCAGCTTCCCTGTGGCGGGGAAGTGCAAACGTACACGTTTTCGGCCGAAAACGCGTTTTCCGGCGAAAACGCACACCACGGCTCTTTCTGAGAAAAAGCAAGCACGGAGGACGAGAATCGCTTTTGCCCTGCGTAGCTTTCCGGGCAGCGGGTAGAACCAGGCAGAGATATCCCGGCTAGCAGCTTCCCTGTGGCGGGGAAGTGCAAACGTACACGTTTTCTGCCAAAAACGCGTTTTCGGCGAAAACGCACACCACGGCTCTTTCTGAGAAAAAGCAAGCACGGAGGACGAGAATCGCTTTTGCCCTGCGTAGCGTTCCGGGCAGCGGGTAGAACCAGGCAGAGAATTCCCGGCTAGCAGCTTCCCTGTGGCGGGGAAGTGCAAACGTACACGTTTTCGGCCGAAAACGCGTTTTCCGGCGAAAACGCACACCACGGCTCTTTCTGAGAAAAAGCAAGCACGGAGGACGAGAACCGCTTTTGCCCTGCGTAGCGTTCCGGGCAGCGGGTAGAACCAGGCAGAGAATTCCCGGCTAGCAGCTTCCCTGTGGCGGGGAAGTGCAAACGTACACGTTTTCGGCCGAAAACTCGTTTTCCGGGGAAAACGCACACCACGGCTCTTTCTGAGAAAAAGCAAGCACGGAGGACGAGAATCGCTTTTGCCCTGCCTAGCGTTCCGGGCAGCGGGTAGAACCAGGCAGAGAATTCCCGGCTAGCAGCTTTCCTGTGGCTGGGAAGTGCAAACGTACACGTTTTCCGCCAAAAACGCGTTTTCGGCGAAAAAGCACACAACGGCTCTTTCTGAGAAAAAGCAAGCACGGAGGACGAGAATCGCTTTTGCCCTGCGTAGCGTTCCGGGCAGCGGGTAGAACCAGGCAGAGAATTCCCGGCTAGCAGCTTCCCTGTGGCTGGGAAGTGCAAACGTACACGTTTTCGGCCAAAAACGCGTTTTCGGCGAAAACGCACACCACGGCTCTTTCTGAGAAAAAGCAAGCACGGAGGACGAGAATCGCTTTTGCCCTGCGTAGCGTTCCGGGCAGCGGGTAGAACCAGGCAGAGAATTCCCGGCTAGCAGCTTCCCTGTGGCGGGGAAGTGCAAACGTACACGTTTTCGGCCGAAAACGCGTTTTCCGGCGAAAACGCACACCACGGCTCTTTCTGAGAAAAAGCAAGCACGGAGGACGAGAATCGCTTTTGCCCTGCGTAGCGTTCCGGGCAGCGGGTAAAACCAGGCAGAGAATTCCCGGCTAGCAGCTTCCCTGTGGCGGGGAAGTGCAAACGTACACGTTTTCGGCCGAAAACGCGTTTTCCGGGGAAAACGCACACCACGGCTCTTTCTGAGAATAAGCAAGCACGGAGGACGAGAATCGCTTTTGCCCTGCGTAGCGTTCCGGGCAGCGGGTAGAACCAGGCAGAGAATTCCCGGCTAGCAGCTTCCCTGTGGCTGGGAAGTGCAAACGTACACGTTTTCTGCCAAAAACGCGTTTTCGGCGAAAACGCACACCACGGCTCTTTCTGAGAAAAAGCAAGCACGGAGGACGAGAATCGCTTTTGCCCTGCGTAGCGTTCCGGGCAGCGGGTAGAACCAGGCAGAGAATTCCCGGCTAGCAGCTTCCCTGTGGCTGGGAAGTGCAAACGTACACGTTTTCTGCCAAAAACGCGTTTTCGGCGAAAACGCACACCACGGCTCTTTCTGAGAAAAAGCAAGCACGGAGGACGAGAATCGCTTTTGCCCTGCGTAGCGTTCCGGGCAGCGGGTAGAACCAGGCAGAGAATTCCCGGCTAGCAGCTTCCCTGTGGCCGGGAAGTGCAAACGTACACGTTTTCGGCCGAAAACGCGTTTTCCGGGGAAAACGCACACCACGGCTCTTTCTGAGAAAAAGCAAGCACGGAGGACGAGAATCGCTTTTGCCCTGCGTAGCGTAACGGGCAGCGGGTAGAACCAGGCAGAGAATTCCCGGCTAGCAGCTTCCCTGTGGCGGGGAAGTGCAAACGTACACGTTTTCGGCCGAAAACGCGTTTTCGGCGAAAACGCACACCACGGCTCTTTCTGAGAAAAAGCAAGCACGGAGGACGAGAATCGCTTTTGCCCTGCGTAGCGTTCCGGGCAGCGGGTAGAACGAGGCAGAGAATTCCCGGCTAGCAGCTTCCCTGTGGCGGGGAAGTGCAAACGTACACGTTTTCGGCCGAAAACGCGTTTTCCGGCGAAAACGCACACCACGGCTCTTTCTGAGAAAAAGCAAGCACGGAGGACGAGAATCGCTTTTGCCCTGCCTAGCGTTCCGGGCAGCGGGTAGAACCAGGCAGAGAATTCCCGGCTAGCAGCTTCCCTGTGGCGGGGAAGTGCAAACGTACACGTTTTCGGCCAAAAACGCGTTTTCGGCGAAAAAGCACACAACGGCTCTTTCTGAGAAAAAGCAAGCACGGAGGACGAGAATCGCTTTTGCCCTGCGTAGCGTTCCGGGCAGCGGGTAGAACCAGGCAGAGAATTCCCGGCTAGCAGCTTCCCTGTGGCGGGGAAGTGCAAACGTACACGTTTTCTGCCAAAAACGCGTTTTCCGGCGAAAACGCACACCACGGCTCTTTCTGAGAAAAAGCAAGCACGGAGGACGAGAATCGCTTTTGCCCTGCGTAGCGTTCCGGGCAGCGGGTAGAACCAGGCAGAGAATTCCCGGCTAGCAGCTTCCCTGTGGCGGGGAAGTGCAAACGTACACTTTTTCGGCCGAAAACGCATTTTCCGGCGAAAACGCACACCACGGCTCTTTCTGAGTAAAAGCAAGCACGGAGGACGAGAACCGCTTTTGCCCTGCGTAGCGTTCCGGGCAGCGGGTAGAACCAGGCAGAGAATTCCCGGCTAGCAGCTTCCCTGTGGCTGGGAAGTGCAAACGTACACGTTTTCGGCCGAAAACGCGTTTTCCGGGGAAAACGCACACCACGGCTCTTTCTGAGAAAAAGCAAGCAGGGAGGACGAGAATCGCTTTTGCCCTGCGTAGCGTAACGGGCAGCGGGTAGAACCAGGCAGAGAATTCCTGGCTAGCAGCTTTCCTGTGGCTGGGAAGTGCAAACGTACACGTTTTCAGCCAAAAACGCGTTTTCGGCGAAAACGCACACCACGGCTCTTTCTGAGAAAAAGCAAGCACGGAGGACGAGAATCGCTTTTGCCCTGCGTAGCGTTCCGGGCAGCGGGTAGAACCAGGCAGAGAATTCCCGGCTAGCAGCTTCCCTGTGGCGGGGAAGTGCAAACGTACACGTTTTCGGCCGAAAACGCGTTTTCCGGCGAAAACGCACACCACGGCTCTTTCTGAGAAAAAGCAAGCACGGAGGACGAGAATCGCTTTTGCCCTGCGTAGCGTTCCGGGCAGCGGGTAGAACCAGGCAGAGAATTCCCGGCTAGCAGCTTCCCTGTGGCGGGGAAGTGCAAACATACACGTTTTCGGCCGAAAACGCGTTTTCCGGCGAAAACGCACACCACGGCTCTTTCTGAGAAAAAGCAAGCACGGAGGACGAGAACCGCTTTTGCCCTGCGTAGCGTTCCGGGCAGCGGGTAGAACCAGGCAGAGAATTCCCGGCTAGCAGCTTCCCTGTGGCGGGGAAGTGCAAACGTACACGTTTTCGGCCGAAAACGCGTTTTCCGGCGAAAACGCACACCACGGCTCTTTCTGAGAAAAAGCAAGCACGGAGGACGAGAATCGCTTTTGCCCTGCCTAGCGTTCCGGGCAGCGGGTAGAACCAGGCAGAGAATTCCCGGCTAGCAGCTTCCCTGTGGCGGGGAAGTGCAAACGTACACGTTTTCGGCCGAAAACGCGTTTTCCGGGGAAAACGCACACCACGGCTCTTTCTGAGAAAAAGCAACCACGGAGGACGAGAATCGCTTTTGCCCTGCCTAGCGTTCCGGGCAGCGGGTAGAACCAGGCAGAGAATTCCCGGCTAGCAGCTTCCCTGTGGCGGGGAAGTGCAAACGTACACGTTTTCGGCCAGAAAACGCGTTTTCGGCGAAAAAGCACACAACGGCTCTTTCTGAGAAAAAGCAAGCACGGAGGACGAGAATCGCTTTTGCCCTGCGTAGCGTAACGGGCAGCGGGTAGAACCAGGCAGAGAATTCCCGGCTAGCAGCTTCCCTGTGGCTGGGAAGTGCAAACGTACACGTTTTCGGCCGAAAACGCGTTTTCGGCGAAAACGCACACCACGGCTCTTTCTGAGAAAAAGCAAGCACGGAGGACGAGAATCGCTTTTGCCCTGCGTAGCGTTCCGGGCAGCGGGTAGAACCAGGCAGAGAATTCCCGGCTAGCAGCTTCCCTGTGGCGGGGAAGTGCAAACGTACACGTTTTCGGCCGAAAAAGCGTTTTCCGGCGAAAACGCACACCACGGCTCTTTCTGAGAAAAAGCAAGCACGGAGGACGAGAACCGCTTTTGCCCTGCGTAGCGTTCCGGGCAGCGGGTAGAACCAGGCAGAGAATTCCCGGCTAGCAGCTTCCCTGTGGCGGGGAAGTGCAAACGTACACGTTTTCGGCCGAAAACGCGTTTTCCGGCGAAAACGCACACCACGGCTCTTTCTGAGAAAAAGCAAGCACGGAGGACGAGAATCGCTTTTGCCCTGCGTAGCGTTCCGGGCAGCGGGTAGAACCAGGCAGAGAATTCCCGGCTAGCAGCTTCCCTGTGGCGGGGAAGTGCAAACGTACACGTTTTCGGCCGAAAACGCGTTTTCCGGCGAAAACGCACACCACGGCTCTTTCTGAGAAAAAGCAAGCACGGAGGACGAGAATCGCTTTTCCCTGCGTAGCGTTCCGGGCAGCGGGTAGAACCAGGCAGAGAATTCCCGGCTAGCAGCTTCCCTGTGGCGGGGAAGTGCAAACGTACACGTTTTCGGCCGAAAACGCGTTTTCCGGGGAAAACGCACACCACGGCTCTTTCTGAGAAAAAGCAAGCACGGAGGACGAGAATCGCTTTGGCCCTGCCTAGCGTTCCGGGCAGCGGGTAGAACCAGGCAGAGAATTCCCGGCTAGCAGCTTTCCTGTGGCTGGGAAGTGCAAACGTACACGTTTTCGGCCAAAAACGCGTTTTCGGCGAAAAAGCACACAACGGCTCTTTCTGAGAAAAAGCAAGCACGGAGGACGAGAATCGCTTTTGCCCTGGGTAGCGTTCCGGGCAGCGGGTAGAACCAGGCAGAGAATTCCCGGCTAGCAGCTTCCCTGTGGCGGGGAAGTGCAAACGTACACGTTTTCGGCCGAAAACGCGTTTTCCGGGGAAAACGCACACCACGGCTCTTTCTGAGAAAAAGCAAGCACGGAGGACGAGAATCGCTTTTGCCCTGCCTAGCGTTCCGGGCAGCGGGTAGAACCAGGCAGAGAATTCCCGGCTAGCAGCTTCCCTGTGGCTGGGAAGTGCAAACGTACACGTTTTCGGCCAAAAAACGCTTTTTCGGTGAAAACGCACACCACGGCTCTTTCTGAGAAAAAGCAAGCACGGAGGACGAGAATCGCTTTTGCCCTGCCTAGCGTTCCGGGCAGCGGGTAGAACCAGGCAGAGAATTCCCGGCTAGCAGCTTCCCTGTGGCGGGGAAGTGCAAACGTACACGTTTTCGGCCGAAAACGCGTTTTCCGGGGAAAACGCACACCAGGGCTCTTTCTGAGAAAAAGCAAGCACGGAGGACGAGAATCGCTTTTGCCCTGCGTAGCGTTCCGGGCAGCGGGTAGAACCAGGCAGAGAATTCCCGGCTAGCAGCTTCCCTGTGGCGGGGAAGTGCAAACGTACACGTTTTCGGCCGAAAACGCGTTTTCCGGCGAAAACGCACACCACGGCTCTTTCTGAGAAAAAGCAAGCACGGAGGACGAGAACCGCTTTTGCCCTGCGTAGCGTAACGGGCAGCGGGTAGAACCAGGCAGAGAATTCCCGGCTAGCAGCTTCCCTGTGGCGGGGAAGTGCAAACGTACACGTTTTCGGCCGAAAACGCGTTTTCCGGCGAAAACGCACACCACGGCTCTTTCTGAGAAAAAGCAAGCACGGAGGACGAGAATCGCTTTTGCCCTGCCTAGCGTTCCGGGCAGCGGGTAGAACCAGGCAGAGAATTCCCGGCTAGCAGCTTTCCTGTGGCTGGGAAGTGCAAACGTACACGTTTTCGGCCAAAAACGCGTTTTCGGCGAAAAAGCACACAACGGCTCTTTCTGAGAAAAAGCAAGCACGGAGGACGAGAATCGCTTTTGCCCTGCATAGCGTTCCGGGCAGCGGGTAGAACCAGGCAGAGAATTCCCGGCTAGCAGCTTCCCTGTGGCGGGGAAGTGCAAACGTACACGTTTTCTGCCAAAAACGCGTTTTCTGGCGAAAACGCACACCACGGCTCTTTCTGAGAAAAAGCAAGCACGGAGGACGAGAATCGCTTTTGCCCTGCGTAGCGTTCCGGGCAGCGGGTAGAACCAGGCAGAGAATTCCCGGCTAGCAGCTTCCCTGTGGCGGGGAAGTGCAAACGTACACGTTTTCGGCCGAAAACGCATTTTCCGGCGAAAACGCACACCACGGCTCTTTCTGAGAAAAAGCAAGCACGGAGGACGAGAACCGCTTTTGCCCTGCGTAGCGTTCCGGGCAGCGGGTAGAACCAGGCAGAGAATTCCCGGCTAGCAGCTTCCCTGTGGCTGGGAAGTGCTAACGTACACGTTTTCGGCCAAAAACGCGTTTTCCGGCGAAAACGCACACCACGGCTCTTTCTGAGAAAAAGCAAGCACGGAGGACGAGAATCGCTTTTGCCCTGCGTAGCGTTCCGGGCAGCGGGTAGAACCAGGCAGAGAATTCCCGGCTAGCAGCTTCGCTGTGGCGGGGAAGTGCAAACGTACACGTTTTCGGCCGAAAACGCGTTTTCCGGGGAAAACGCACACCACGGCTCTTTCTGAGAAAAAGCAAGCACGGAGGACGAGAATCGCTTTTGCCCTGCGTAGCGTTCCGGGCAGCGGGTAGAACCAGGCAGAGAATTCCCGGCTAGCAGCTTCCCTGTGGCTGGGAAGTGCAAACGTACACGTTTTCGGCCAAAAACTCGTTTTCGGCGAAAACGCACACCACGGCTCTTTCTGAGAAAAAGCAAGCACGGAGGACGAGAATCGCTTTTACCCTGCGTAGCGTTCCGGGCAGCGGGTAGAACCAGGCAGAGAATTCCCGGCTAGCAGCTTCCCTGTGGCCGGGAAGTGCAAACGTACACGTTTTCGGCCGAAAACTCGTTTTCCGGGGAAAACGCACACCACGGCTCTTTCTGAGAAAAAGCAAGCACGGAGGACGAGAATCGCTTTTGCCCTGCGTAGCGTTCCGGGCAGCGGGTAGAACCAGGCAGAGAATTCCCGGCTAGCAGCTTCCTTGTGGCGGGGAAGTGCAAACGTACACGTTTTCGGCCGAAAACGCGTTTTCCGGCGAAAACGCACACCACGGCTCTTTCTGAGAAAAAGCAAGCACGGAGGACGAGAACCGCTTTTGCCCTGCGTAGCGTTCCGGGCAGCGGGTAGAACCAGGCAGAGAATTCCCGGCTAGCAGCTTCCCTGTGGCGGGGAAGTGCAAACGTACACGTTTTCGGCCGAAAACGCGTTTTCCGGGGAAAACGCACACCACGGCTCTTTCTGAGAAAAAGCAAGCACGGAGGACGAGAATCGCTTTTGCCCTGCCTAGCGTTCCGGGCAGCGGGTAGAACCAGGCAGAGAATTCCCGGCTAGCAGCTTTCCTGTGGCTGGGAAGTGCAAACGTACACGTTTTCGGCCAAAAACGCGTTTTCGGCGAAAAAGCACACAACGGCTCTTTCTGAGAAAAAGCAAGCACGGAGGACGAGAATCGCTTTTGCCCTGCATAGCGTTCCGGGCAGCGGGTAGAACCAGGCAGAGAATTCCCGGCTAGCAGCTTCCCTGTGGCGGGGAAGTGCAAACGTACACGTTTTCTGCCAAAAACGCGTTTTCCGGCGAAAACGCACACCACGGCTCTTTCTGAGAAAAAGCAAGCACGGAGGACGAGAATCGCTTTTGCCCTGCGTAGCGTTCCGGGCAGCGGGTAGAACCAGGCAGAGAATTCCCGGCTAGCAGCTTCCCTGTGGCGGGGAAGTGCAAACGTACACGTTTTCGGCCGAAAACGCGTTTTCCGGCGAAAACGCACACCACGGCTCTTTCTGAGAAAAAGCAAGCACGGAGGACGAGAACCGCTTTTGCCCTGCGTAGCGTTCCGGGCAGCGGGTAGAACCAGGCAGAGAATTCCCGGCTAGCAGCTTTCCTGTGGCGGGGAAGTGCAAACGTACACGTTTTCGGCCGAAAACGCGTTTTCCGGCGAAAACGCACACCACGGCTCTTTCTGAGAAAAAGCAAGCACGGAGGACGAGAATCCCTTTTGCCCTGCCTAGCGTTCCGGGCAGCGGGTAGAACCAGGCAGAGAATTCCCGGCTAGCAGCTTTCCTGTGGCTGGGAAGTGCAAACGTACACGTTTTCGGCCAAAAACGCGTTTTGGGCGAAAAAGCACACAACGGCTCTTTCTGAGAAAAAGCAAGCACGGAGGACGAGAATCGCTTTTGCCCTGCATAGCGTTCCGGGCAGCGGGTAGAACCAGGCAGAGAATTCCCGGCTAGCAGCTTCCCTGTGGCGGGGAAGTGCAAACGTACACGTTTTCTGCCAAAAACGCGTTTTCTGGCGAAAACGCACACCACGGCTCTTTCTGAGAAAAAGCAAGCACGGAGGACGAGAATCGCTTTTGCCCTGCGTAGCGTTCCGGGCAGCGGGTAGAACCAGGCAGAGAATTCCCGGCTAGCAGCTTCCCTGTGGCGGGGAAGTGCAAACGTACACGTTTTCGGCCGAAAACGCATTTTCCGGCGAAAACGCACACCACGGCTCTTTCTGAGAAAAAGCAAGCACGGAGGACGAGAACCGCTTTTGCCCTGCGTAGCGTTCCGGGCAGCGGGTAGAACCAGGCAGAGAATTCCCGGCTAGCACCTTCCCTGTGGCGGGGAAGTGCTAACGTACACGTTTTCGGCCAAAAACGCGTTTTCCGGCGAAAACGCACACCACGGCTCTTTCTGAGAAAAAGCAAGCACGGAGGACGAGAATCGCTTTTGCCCTGCTTAGCGTTCCGGGCAGCGGGTAGAACCAGGCAGAGAATTCCCGGCTAGCAGCTTTCCTGTGGCTGGGAAGTGCAAACGTACACGTTTTCGGCCAAAAACGCGTTTTCGGCGAAAAAGCACACAACGGCTCTTTCTGAGAAAAAGCAAGCACGGAGGACGAGAATCGCTTTTGCCCTGCGTAGCGTTCCGGGCAGCGGGTAGAACCAGGCAGAGAATTCCCGGCTAGCAGCTTCCCTGTGGCTGGGAAGTGCAAACGTACACGTTTTCGGCCAAAAACTCGTTTTCGGCGAAAACGCACACCACGGCTCTTTCTGAGAAAAAGCAAGCACGGAGGACGAGAATCGCTTTTGCCCTGCGTAGCGTTCCGGGCAGCGGGTAGAACCAGGCAGAGAATTCCCGGCTAGCAGCTTCCTTGTGGCGGGGAAGTGCAAACGTACACGTTTTCGGCCGAAAACGCGTTTTCCGGCGAAAACGCACACCACGGCTCTTTCTGAGAAAAAGCAAGCACGGAGGACGAGAACCGCTTTTGCCCTGCGTAGCGTTCCGGGCAGCGGGTAGAACCAGGCAGAGAATTCCCGGCTAGCAGCTTCCCTGTGGCGGGGAAGTGCAAACGTACACGTTTTCGGCCGAAAACGCGTTTTCCGGCGAAAACGCACACCACGGCTCTTTCTGAGAAAAAGCAAGCACGGAGGACGAGAATCGCTTTTGCCCTGCCTAGCGTTCCGGGCAGCGGGTAGAACCAGGCAGAGATTTCCCGGCTAGCAGCTTTCCTGTGGCTGGGAAGTGCAAACGTACACGTTTTCGGCCAAAAACGCGTTTTCGGCGAAAAAGCACACAACGGCTCTTTCTGAGAAAAAGCAAGCACGAAGGACGAGAATCGCTTTTGCCCTGCGTAGCGTTCCGGGCAGCGGGTAGAACCAGGCAGAGAATTCCCGGCTAGCAGCTTCCCTGTGGCGGGGAAGTGCAAACGTACACGTTTTCTGCCAAAAACGCGTTTTCCGGCGAAAACGCACACCACGGCTCTTTCTGAGAAAAAGCAAGCACGGAGGACGAGAATCGCTTTTGCCCTGCGTAGCGTTCCGGGCAGCGGGTAGAACCAGGCAGAGAATTCCCGGCTAGCAGCTTCCCTGTGGCTGGGAAGTGCTAACGTACACGTTTTCGGCCAAAAACGCGTTTTCCGGCGAAAACGCACACTACGGCTCTTTCTGAGAAAAAGCAAGCACGGAGGACGAGAATCGCTTTTGCCCTGCGTAGCGTTCCGGGCAGCGGGTAGAACCAGGCAGAGAATTCCCGGCTAGCAGCTTCCCTGTGGCGGGGAAGTGCAAACGTACACGTTTTCGGCCGAAAACGCGTTTTCCGGCGAAAACGCACACCACGGCTCTTTCTGAGAAAAAGCAAGCACGGAGGACGAGAATCGCTTTTACCCTGCCTAGCGTTCCGGGCAGCGGGTAGAACCAGGCAGAGAATTCCCGGCTAGCAGCTTTCCTGTGGCTGGGAAGTGCAAACGTACACGTTTTCGGCCAAAAACTCGTTTTCGGCGAAAAAGCACACAACGGCTCTTTCTGAGAAAAAGCAAGCACGGAGGACGAGAATCGCTTTTGCCCTGCGTAGCGTTCCGGGCAGCGGGTAGAACCAGGCAGAGAATTCCCGGCTAACAGCTTCCCTGTGGCTGGGAAGTGCAAACGTACACGTTTTCGGCCAAAAACTCGTTTTCGGCGAAAACGCACACCATGGCTCTTTCTGAGAAAAAGCAAGCACGGAGGACGAGAATCGCTTTTGCCCTGCGTAGCGTTCCGGGCAGCGGGTAGAACCAGGCAGAGAATTCCCGGCTAGCAGCTTCCCTGAGGCGGGGAAGTGCAAACGTACACGTTTTCGGCCGAAAACGCGTTTTCCGGGGAAAACGCACACCACGGCTCTTTCTGAGAAAAAGCAAGCACGGAGGACGAGAATCGCTTTTGCCCTGCGTAGCGTTCCGGGCAGCGGGTAGAACCAGGCAGAGAATTCCCGGCTAGCAGCTTCCCTGAGGCGGGGAAGTGCAAACGTACACGTTTTCGGCAAAAACGCGTTTTCGGCGAAAAAGCACACCACGGCTCTTTCTGAGAAAAAACAAGCACGGAGGACGAGAATCGCTTTTGCCCTGCGTAGCGTTCCGGGCAGCGGGTAGAACCAGGCAGAGAATTCCCGGCTAGCAGCTTCCCTGAGGCGGGGAAGTGCAAACGTACACGTTTTCGGCAAAAACGCGTTTTCGGCGAAAACGCACACCACGGCTCTTTCTGAGAAAAAGCAAGCACGGAGGACGAGAATCGCTTTTGCCCAGCCTAGCGTTCCGGGCAGCGGGTAGAACCAGGCAGAGAATTCCCGGCTAGCAGCTTCCCTGTGGCTGGGAAGTGCAAACGTACACGTTTTCGGCCAAAAACGCGTTTTCCGGCGAAAACGCACACCACGGCTCTATCTGAGAAAAAGCAAGCACGGAGGACGAGAATCGCTTTTGCCCTGCATAGCGTTCCGGGCAGCGGGTAGAACCAGGCATAGAATTCCCGGCTAGCAGCTTCCCTGTGGTGGGGAACTGCAAACGTACACGTTTTCGGCCGAAAACGCGTTTTCCGGCGAAAACGCACACCACGGCTCTTTCTGAGAAAAAGCAAGCACGGAGGACGAGAATCGCTTTTGCCCTGCGTAGCGTTCCGGGCAGCGGGTAGAACCAGGCAGAGAATTCCCGGCTAGCAGCTTCCCTGAGGCGGGGAAGTGCAAACGTACACGTTTTCGGCCAAAAACGCGTTTTCGGCGAAAAAGCACACCACGGCTCTTTCTGAGAAAAAGCAAGCACGGAGGACGAGAATCGCTTTTGCCCTGCGTAGCGTTCCGGGCAGCGGGTAGAACCAGGCAGAGAATTCCCGGCTAGCAGCTTCCCTGTGGCGGGGAAGTGCAAACGTACACGTTTTCGGCCGAAAACGCGTTTTCGGCGAAAACGCACACAACGGCTCTTTCTGAGAAAAAGCAAGCACGGAGGACGAGAATCGCTTTTGCCCTGCATAGCGTTCCGGGCAGCGGGTAGAACCAGGCAGAGAATTCCCGGCTAGCAGCTTCCCTGTGGCGGGGAAGTGCAAACGTACACGTTTTCGGCCGAAAACGCGTTTTCCGGGGAAAACGCACACCACGGCTCTTTCTGAGAAAAAGCAAGCACGGAGGACGAGAATCGCTTTTGCCCTGCCTAGCGTTCCGGGCAGCGGGTAGAACCAGGCAGAGAATTCCCGGCTAGCAGCTTCCCTGTGGCGGGGAAGTGCAAACGTACACGTTTTCGGCCGAAAACGCGTTTTCCGGCGAAAACGCACACCACGGCTCTTTCTGAGAAAAAGCAAGCACGGAGGACGAGAATCGCTTTTGCCCTGCCTAGCGTTCCGGGCAGCGGGTAGAACCAGGCAGAGAATTCCCGGCTAGCAGCTTCCCTGTGGCGGGGAAGTGCAAACGTACACGTTTTCGGCCGAAAACGCGTTTTCCGGCGAAAAAGCACACCACGGCTCTTTCTGAGAAAAAGCAAGCACGGAGGACGAGAATCGCTTTTGCCCTGCGTAGCGTTCCGGGCAGCGGGTAGAACCAGGCAGAGAATTCCCGGCTAGCAGCTTCCCTGTGGCGGGGAAGTGCAAACGTACACGTTTTCGGCCGAAAACGCGTTTTCCGGCGAAAACGCACACCACGGCTCTTTCTGAGAAAAAGCAAGCACGGAGGACAAGAATCGCTTTTGCCCTGCGTAGCGTTCCGGGCAGCGGGTAGAACCAGGCAGAGAATTCCCGGCTAGCAGCTTCCCTGTGGCGGGGAAGTGCAAACGTACACGTTTTCGGCCGAAAACGCGTTTTCCGGCGAAAACGCACACCACGGCTCTTTCTGAGAAAAAGCAAGCACGGAGGACGAGAATCGCTTTTGCCCTGCGTAGCGTTCCGGGCAGCGGGTAGAACCAGGCAGAGAATTCCCGGCTAGCAGCTTCCCTGTGGCGGGGAAGTGCAAACGTACACGTTTTCGGCCAAAAACGCGTTTTCGGCGAAAAAGCACACAACGGCTTTTTCTGAGAAAAAGCAAGCACGGAGGACGAGAATCGCTTTTGCCCTGCGTAGCGTTCCGGGCAGCGGGTAGAACCAGGCAGAGAATTCCCGGCTAGCAGCTTCCCTGTGGCCGGGAAGTGCAAACGTACACGTTTTCGGCCGAAAACGCGTTTTCGGCGAAAACGCACACCACGGCTCTTTCTGAGAAAAAGCAAGCACGGAGGACGAGAATCGCTTTTGCCCTGCGTAGCGTTCCGGGCAGCGGGTAGAACCAGGCAGAGAATTCCCGGCTAGCAGCTTCCCTGTGGCCGGGAAGTGCAAACGTACACGTTTTCGGCCGAAAACGCGTTTTCCGGCGAAAACGCACACCACGGCTCTTTCTGAGAAAAAGCAAGCACGGAGGACGAGAATCGCTTTTGCCCTGCGTAGCGTTCCGGGCAGCGGGTAGAACCAGGCAGAGAATTCCCGGCTAGCAGCTTCCCTGTGGCGGGGAAGTGCAAACGTACACGTTTTCGGCCGAAAACGCGTTTTCCGGCGAAAACGCACACCACGGCTCTTTCTGAGAAAAAGCAAGCACGGAGGACGAGAATCGCTTTTGCCCTGCGTAGCGTTCCGGGCAGCGGGTAGAACCAGGCAGAGAATTCCCGGCTAGCAGCTTCCCTGTGGCTGGGAAGTGCAAACGTACACGTTTTCGGCCAAAAACGCGTTTTCGGCGAAAAAGCACACAACGGCTCTTTCTGAGAAAAAGCAAGCACGGAGGACGAGAATCGCTTTTGCCCTGCGTAGCGTTCCGGGCAGCGGGTAGAACCAGGCAGAGAATTCCCGGCTAGCAGCTTCCCTGTGGCTGGGAAGTGCAAACGTACACGTTTTCTGCCAAAAACTCGTTTTCGGCGAAAACGCACACCACGGCTCTTTCTGAGAAAAAGCAAGCACGGAGGACGAGAATCGCTTTTGCCCTGCGTAGCGTTCCGGGCAGCGGGTAGAACCAGGCAGAGAATTCCCGGCTAGCAGCTTCCCTGTGGCGGGGAAGTGCAAACGTACACGTTTTCGGCCGAAAACTCGTTTTCCGGCGAAAACGCACACCACGGCTCTTTCTGAGAAAAAGCAAGCACGGAGGACGAGAATCGCTTTTGCCCTGCGTAGCGTTCCGGGCAGCGGGTAGAACCAGGCAGAGAATTCCCGGCTAGCAGCTTTCGTGTGGCTGGGAAGTGCAAACGTACACGTTTTCGGCCAAAAACGCGTTTTCGGCGAAAAAGCACACCACGGCTCTTTCTGAGAAAAAGCAAGCACGGAGGACGAGAATCGCTTTTGCCCTGCGTAGCGTTCCGGGCAGCGGGTAGAACCAGGCAGAGAATTCCCGGCTAGCAGCTTCCCTGTGGCGGGGAAGTGCAAACGTACACGTTTTCGGCCGAAAACGCGTTTTCCGGCGAAAACGCACACCACGGCTCTTTCTGAGAAAAAGCAAGCACGGAGGACGAGAATCGCTTTTGCCCTGCGTAGCGTTCCGGGCAGCGGGTAGAACCAGGCAGAGAATTCCCGGCTAGCAGCTTCCCTGTGGCGGGGAAGTGCAAACGTACACGTTTTCGGCCAAAAACGCGTTTTCGGCGAAAAAGCACACAACGGCTTTTTCTGAGAAAAAGCAAGCACGGAGGACGAGAATCGCTTTTGCCCTGCGTAGCGTTCCGGGCAGCGGGTAGAACCAGGCAGAGAATTCCCGGCTAGCAGCTTCCCTGTGGCCGGGAAGTGCAAACGTACACGTTTTCGGCCGAAAACGCGTTTTCGGCGAAAACGCACACCACGGCTCTTTCTGAGAAAAAGCAAGCACGGAGGACGAGAATCGCTTTTGCCCTGCGTAGCGTTCCGGGCAGCGGGTAGAACCAGGCAGAGAATTCCCGGCTAGCAGCTTCCCTGTGGCCGGGAAGTGCAAACGTACACGTTTTCGGCCGAAAACGCGTTTTCCGGCGAAAACGCACACCACGGCTCTTTCTGAGAAAAAGCAAGCACGGAGGACGAGAATCGCTTTTGCCCTGCGTAGCGTTCCGGGCAGCGGGTAGAACCAGGCAGAGAATTCCCGGCTAGCAGCTTCCCTGTGGCGGGGAAGTGCAAACGTACACGTTTTCGGCCGAAAACGCGTTTTCCGGCGAAAACGCACACCACGGCTCTTTCTGAGAAAAAGCAAGCACGGAGGACGAGAATCGCTTTTGCCCTGCGTAGCGTTCCGGGCAGCGGGTAGAACCAGGCAGAGAATTCCCGGCTAGCAGCTTCCCTGTGGCTGGGAAGTGCAAACGTACACGTTTTCGGCCAAAAACGCGTTTTCGGCGAAAAAGCACACAACGGCTCTTTCTGAGAAAAAGCAAGCACGGAGGACGAGAATCGCTTTTGCCCTGCGTAGCGTTCCGGGCAGCGGGTAGAACCAGGCAGAGAATTCCCGGCTAGCAGCTTCCCTGTGGCTGGGAAGTGCAAACGTACACGTTTTCTGCCAAAAACTCGTTTTCGGCGAAAACGCACACCACGGCTCTTTCTGAGAAAAAGCAAGCACGGAGGACGAGAATCGCTTTTGCCCTGCGTAGCGTTCCGGGCAGCGGGTAGAACCAGGCAGAGAATTCCCGGCTAGCAGCTTCCCTGTGGCGGGGAAGTGCAAACGTACACGTTTTCGGCCGAAAACTCGTTTTCCGGCGAAAACGCACACCACGGCTCTTTCTGAGAAAAAGCAAGCACGGAGGACGAGAATCGCTTTTGCCCTGCGTAGCGTTCCGGGCAGCGGGTAGAACCAGGCAGAGAATTCCCGGCTAGCAGCTTCCCTGTGGTGGGGAAGTGCAAACGTACACGTTTTCGGCCGAAAACGCGTTTTCCGGCGAAAACGCACACCACGGCTCTTTCTGAGAAAAAGCAAGCACGGAGGACGAGAATCGCTTTTGCCCTGCCTAGCGTTCCGGGCAGCGGGTAGAACCAGGCAGAGAATTCCCGGCTAGCAGCTTTCGTGTGGCTGGGAAGTGCAAACGTACACGTTTTCGGCCAAAAACGCGTTTTCGGCGAAAAAGCACACAACGGCTCTTTCTGAGAAAAAGCAAGCACGGAGGACGAGAATCGCTTTTGCCCTGCGTAGCGTTCCGGGCAGCGGGTAGAACCAGGCAGAGAATTCCCGGCTAGCAGCTTCCCTGTGGCTGGGAAGTGCAAACGTACACGTTTTCTGCCAAAAACGTGTTTTCGGCGAAAACGCACACCACGGCTCTTTCTGAGAAAAAGCAAGCACGGAGGACGAGAATCGCTTTTGCCCTGCGTAGCGTTCCGGGCAGCGGGTAGAACCAGGCAGAGAATTCCCGGCTAGCCGCTTCCCTGTGGCGGGGAAGTGCAAACGTACACGTTTTCGACCGAAAACGCGTTTTCCGGCGAAAACGCACACCACGGCTCTTTCTGAGAAAAAGCAAGCACGGAGGACGAGAATCGCTTTTGCCCTGCGTAGCATTCCGGGCAGCGGGTAGAACCAGGCAGAGAATTCCCGGCTAGCAGCTTCCCTGTGGCTGGGAAGTGCAAACGTACACGTTTTCGGCCGAAAACGCGTTTTCCGGCGAAAACGCACACCACGGCTCTTTCTGAGAAAAAGCAAGCACGGAGGACGAGAATCGCTTTTGCCCTGCGTAGCGTTTCGGGCAGCGGGTAGAACCAGGCAGAGAATTCCCAGCTAGCAGCTTCCCTGTGGCGGGGAAGTGCAAACGTACACGTTTTCGGCCGAAAACGCGTTTTCCGGCGAAAACGCACACCACGGCTCTTTCTGAGAAAAAGCAAGCACGGAGGACGAGAATCGCTTTTGCCCTGCGTAGCGTTCCGGGCAGCGGGTAGAACCAGGCAGAGAATTCCCGGCTAGCAGCTTCCCTGTGGCGGGGAAGTGCAAACGTACACGTTTTCGGCCGAAAACGCGTTTTCCGGGGAAAACGCACACCACGGCTCTTTCTGAGAAAAAGCAAGCACGGAGGACGAGAATCGCTTTTGCCCTGCCTAGCGTTCCGGGCAGCGGGTAGAACCAGGCAGAGAATTCCCGGCTAGCAGCTTCCCTATGGCGGGGAAGTGCAAACGTACACGTTTTCGGCCGAAAACGCGTTTTCCGGCGAAAACGCACACCACGGCTCTTTCTGAGAAAAAGCAAGCACGGAGGACAAGAATCGCTTTTGCCCTGCGTAGCGTTCCGGGCAGCGGGTAGAACCAGGCAGAGAATTCCCGGCTAGCAGCTTCCCTGTAGCGGGGAAGTGCAAACGTACACGTTTTCGGCCAAAAACGCGTTTTCGGCGAAAAAGCACACAACGGCTCTTTCTGAGAAAAAGCAAGCACGGAGGACGAGAATCGCTTTTGCCCTGCGTAGCCTTTCCGGGCAGCGGGTAGAACCAGGCACAGAATTCCCGGCTAGCAGCTTCCCTGTGGCCGGGAAGTGCAAACGTACACGTTTTCGGCCGAAAACGCGTTTTCGGCGAAAACGCACACCACGGCTCTTTCTGAGAAAAAGCAAGCACGGAGGACGAGAATCGCTTTTGCCCTGCGTAGCGTTCCGGGCAGCGAGTAGAACCAGGCAGAGAATTCCCGGCTAGCAGCTTTCCTGTGGCGGGGAAGTGCAAACGTACACGTTTTCGGCCGAAAACGCATTTTCCGGCGAAAACGCACACCACGGCTCTATGTGAGAAAAAGCAAGGACGGAGGACGAGAACCGCTTTTGCCCTGCGTAGCGTTCCGGGCAGCGGGTAGAACCAGGCAGAGAATTCCCGGCTAGCAGCTTCCCTGTGGCGGGGAAGTGCAAACGTACACGTTTTCGGCCGAAAACTCGTTTTCCGGCGAAAACGCACACCACGGCTCTTTCTGAGAAAAAGCAAGCACGGAGGACGAGAATCGCTTTTGCCCTGCGTAGCGTTCCGGGCAGCGGGTAGAACCAGGCAGAGAATTCCCGGCTAGCAGCTTCCCTGTGGTGGGGAAGTGCAAACGTACACGTTTTCGGCCGAAAACGCGTTTTCCGGCGAAAACGCACACCACGGCTCTTTCTGAGAAAAAGCAAGCACGGAGGACGAGAATCGCTTTTGCCCTGCCTAGCGTTCCGGGCAGCGGGTAGAACCAGGCAGAGAATTCCCGGCTAGCAGCTTTCGTGTGGCTGGGAAGTGCAAACGTACACGTTTTCGGCCAAAAACGCGTTTTCGGCGAAAAAGCACACAACGGCTCTTTCTGAGAAAAAGCAAGCACGGAGGACGAGAATCGCTTTTGCCCTGCGTAGCGTTCCGGGCAGCGGGTAGAACCAGGCAGAGAATTCCCGGCTAGCAGCTTCCCTGTGGCTGGGAAGTGCAAACGTACACGTTTTCTGCCAAAAACGTGTTTTCGGCGAAAACGCACACCACGGCTCTTTCTGAGAAAAAGCAAGCACGGAGGACGAGAATCGCTTTTGCCCTGCGTAGCGTTCCGGGCAGCGGGTAGAACCAGGCAGAGAATTCCCGGCTAGCCGCTTCCCTGTGGCGGGG
Organism: Athene noctua; assembly: GCF_965140245.1. Lineage (NCBI taxonomy): Eukaryota > Metazoa > Chordata > Aves > Strigiformes > Strigidae > Athene > Athene noctua. Next base: position 296,387 of record NW_027437607.1, on the reverse strand, counting down.
AAGTGCAAACGTACACGTTTTCGACCGAAAACGCGTTTTCCGGCGAAAACGCACACCACGGCTCTTTCTGAGAAAAAGCAAGCACGGAGGACGAGAATCGCTTTTGCCCTGCGTAGCATTCCGGGCAGCGGGTAGAACCAGGCAGAGAATTCCCGGCTAGCAGCTTCCCTGTGGCTGGGAAGTGCAAACGTACACGTTTTCGGCCGAAAACGCGTTTTCCGGCGAAAACGCACACCACGGCTCTTTCTGAGAAAAAGCAAGCACGGAGGACGAGAATCGCTTTTGCCCTGCGTAGCGTTTCGGGCAGCGGGTAGAACCAGGCAGAGAATTCCCAGCTAGCAGCTTCCCTGTGGCGGGGAAGTGCAAACGTACACGTTTTCGGCCGAAAACGCGTTTTCCGGCGAAAACGCACACCACGGCTCTTTCTGAGAAAAAGCAAGCACGGAGGACGAGAATCGCTTTTGCCCTGCGTAGCGTTCCGGGCAGCGGGTAGAACCAGGCAGAGAATTCCCGGCTAGCAGCTTCCCTGTGGCGGGGAAGTGCAAACGTACACGTTTTCGGCCGAAAACGCGTTTTCCGGGGAAAACGCACACCACGGCTCTTTCTGAGAAAAAGCAAGCACGGAGGACGAGAATCGCTTTTGCCCTGCCTAGCGTTCCGGGCAGCGGGTAGAACCAGGCAGAGAATTCCCGGCTAGCAGCTTCCCTATGGCGGGGAAGTGCAAACGTACACGTTTTCGGCCGAAAACGCGTTTTCCGGCGAAAACGCACACCACGGCTCTTTCTGAGAAAAAGCAAGCACGGAGGACAAGAATCGCTTTTGCCCTGCGTAGCGTTCCGGGCAGCGGGTAGAACCAGGCAGAGAATTCCCGGCTAGCAGCTTCCCTGTAGCGGGGAAGTGCAAACGTACACGTTTTCGGCCAAAAACGCGTTTTCGGCGAAAAAGCACACAACGGCTCTTTCTGAGAAAAAGCAAGCACGGAGGACGAGAATCGCTTTTGCCCTGCGTAGCCTTTCCGGGCAGCGGGTAGAACCAGGCACAGAATTCCCGGCTAGCAGCTTCCCTGTGGCCGGGAAGTGCAAACGTACACGTTTTCGGCCGAAAACGCGTTTTCGGCGAAAACGCACACCACGGCTCTTTCTGAGAAAAAGCAAGCACGGAGGACGAGAATCGCTTTTGCCCTGCGTAGCGTTCCGGGCAGCGAGTAGAACCAGGCAGAGAATTCCCGGCTAGCAGCTTTCCTGTGGCGGGGAAGTGCAAACGTACACGTTTTCGGCCGAAAACGCATTTTCCGGCGAAAACGCACACCACGGCTCTATGTGAGAAAAAGCAAGGACGGAGGACGAGAACCGCTTTTGCCCTGCGTAGCGTTCCGGGCAGCGGGTAGAACCAGGCAGAGAATTCCCGGCTAGCAGCTTCCCTGTGGCGGGGAAGTGCAAACGTACACGTTTACGGCCGAAAACGCATTTTCCGGGGAAAACGCACACCACGGCTCTTTCTGAGAAAAAGCAAGCACGGAGGACGAGAATCGCTTTTGCCCTGCGTAGCGTTCCGGGCAGCGGGTAGAACCAGGCAGAGAATTCCCGGCTAGCAGCTTCCCTGTGGCGGGGAAGTGCAAACGAACACGTTTTCGGCCGAAAACGCGTTTTCGGCGAAAAAGCACACCACGGCTCTTTCTGAGAAAAAGCAAGCACGGAGGACGAGAATCGCTTTTGCCCTGCGTAGCGTTCCGGGCAGCGGGTAGAACCAGGCAGAGAATTCCCGGCTAGCACCTTCCCTGTGGCTGGGAAGTGCAAACGTACACGTTTTCGGCCAAAAACGCGTTTTCCGGCGAAAACGCACACCACGGCTCTTTCTGAGAAAAAGCAAGCACGGAGGACGAGAATCGCTTTTGCCCTGCGTAGCGTTCCGGGCAGCGGGTAGAACCAGGCAGAGAATTCCCGGCTAGCACCTTCCCTGTGGCGGGGAAGTGCAAACGTACACGTTTTCGGCCGAAAACGCGTTTTCCGGCGAAAACGCACACCACGGCTCTTTCTGAGAAAAAGCAAGCACGGAGGACGAGAATCGCTTTTGCCCTGCGTAGCGTTCCGGGCAGCGGGTAGAACCAGGCAGAGAATTCCCGGCTAGCAGCTTCCCTGTGGCGGGGAAGTGCAAACGTACACGTTTTCGGCCGAAAACGCGTTTTCTGGCGAAAACGCACACCACGGCTCTTTCTGAGAAAAAGCAAGAACGGAGGACGAGAATCGCTTTTGCCCTGCGTAGCGTTCCGGGCAGCGGGTAGAACCAGGCAGAGAATTCCCGGCTAGCAGCTTCCCTGTGGCGGGGAAGTGCAAACGTACACGTTTTCGGCCGAAAACGCGTTTTCCGGGGAAAACGCATACCACGGCTCTTTCTGAGAAAAAGCAAGCACGGAGGACGAGAATCGCTTTTGCCCTGCCTAGCGTTCCGGGCAGCGGGTAGAACCAGGCAGAGAATTCCCGGATAGCAGCTTTCCTGTGGCTGGGAAGTGCAAACGTACACGTTTTCGGCCAAAAACGCGTTTTCGGCGAAAAAGCACACAACGGCTCTTTCTGAGAAAAAGCAAGCACGGAGGACGAGAATCGCTTTCGCCCTGAGTAGCGTTCCGGGCAGCGGGTAGAACCAGGCAGAGAATTCCCGGCTAGCAGCTTCCCTGTGGCTGGGAAGTGCAAACGAACACGTTTTCTGCCAAAAACGCGTTTTCAGCGAAAACGCACACCACGGCTCTTTCTGAGAAAAAGCAAGCACGGAGGACGAGAATCGCTTTTGCCCTGCGTAGCGTTCCGGGCAGCGGGTAGAACCAGGCAGAGAACTCACGGCTAGCAGCTTCCCTGTGGTGGGGAAGTGCAAACGTACACGTTTTCGGCCGAAAACACGTTTTCCGGCGAAAACGCACACCACGGCTCTTTCTGAGAAAAAGCAAGCACGGAGGACGAGAATCGCTTTTGCCCTGCGTAGCGTTCCGGGCAGCGGGTAGAACCAGGCAGAGAATTCCCGGCTAGCAGCTTCCCTGTGGCGGGGAAGTGCAAACGTACACGTTTTCGGCCGAAAACGCATTTTCCGGCGAAAACGCACACCGCGGCTCTTTCTGAGAAAAAGCAAGCACGGAGGACGAGAACCGCTTTTGCCCTGCGTAGCGTTCCGGGCAGCGGGTAGAACCAGGCAGAGAATTCCCGGCTAGCAGCTTCCCTGTGGCGGGGAAGTGCAAACGTACACGTTTTCGGCCGAAAACGCGTTTTCCGGGGAAAACGCACACCACGGCTCTTTCTGAGAAAAAGCAAGCACGGAGGACGAGAATCGCTTTTGCCCTGCCTAGCGTTCCGGGCAGCGGGTAGAACCAGGCAGAGAATTCCCGGCTAGCAGCTTCCCTGTGGCTGGGAAGTGCAAACGTACACGTTTTAGGCCAAAAAACGCGTTTTCGGCGAAAACGCACACCACGGCTCTTTCTGAGAAAAAGCAAGCACGGAGGACGAGAATCGCTTTTGCCCTGCGTAGCGTTCCGGGCAGCGGGTAGAACCAGGCAGAGAATTCCCGGCTAGCAGCTTCCCTGTGGCGGGGAAGTGCAAACGTACACGTTTTCGGCCGAAAACGCGTTTTCCGGGGAAAACGCACACCACGGCTCTTTCTGAGAAAAAGCAAGCACGGAGGACGAGAATCGCTTTTGCCCTGCGTAGCGTTCCGGGCAGCGGGTAGAACCAGGCAGAGAATTCCCGGCTAGCAGCTTCCCTGTGGCCGGGAAGTGCAAACGTACACGTTTTCGGCCGAAAACGCGTTTTCAGCGAAAAAGCGCACCACGGCTCTTTCTGAGAAAAAGCAAGCACGGAGGACGAGAATCGCTTTTGCCCTGCGTAGCGTTCCGGGCAGCGGGTAGAACCAGGCAGAGAATTCCCGGCTAGCAGCTTCCCTGTGGCTGGGAAGTGCAAACGTACACGTTTTCTGCCAAAAACGCGTTTTCGGCGAAAACGCACACCACGGCTCTTTCTGAGAAAAAGCAAGCACGGAGGACGAGAATCGCTTTTGCCCTGCGTAGCGTTCCGGGCAGCGGGTAGAACCAGGCAGAGAATTCCCGGCTAGCAGCTTCCCTGTGGCGGGGAAGTGCAAACGTACACGTTTTCGGCCGAAAACGCGTTTTCCGGGGAAAACGCACACCACGGCTCTTTCTGAGAAAAAGCAAGCACGGAGGACGAGAATCGCTTTTGCCCTGCGTAGCGTTCCGGGCAGCGGGTAGAACCAGGCAGAGAATTCCCGGCTAGCAGCTTCCCTGTGGCGGGGAAGTGCAAACGTACACTTTTTCGGCCGAAAACGCATTTTCCGGCGAAAACGCACACCACGGCTCTTTCTGAGAAAAAGCAAGCACGGAGGACGAGAACCGCTTTTGCCCTGCGTAGCGTTCCGGGCAGCGGGTAGAACCAGGCAGAGAATTCCCGGCTAGCAGCTTCCCTGTGGCGGGGAAGTGCAAACGTACACGTTTTCGGCCGAAAACGCGTTTTCCGGGGAAAACGCACACCACGGCTCTTTCTGAGAAAAAGCAAGCACGGAGGACGAGAATCGCTTTTGCCCTGCCTAGCGTTCCGGGCAGCGGGTAGAACCAGGCAGAGAATTCCCGGCTAGCAGCTTCCCTGTGGCTGGGAAGTGCAAACGTACACGTTTTCGGCCAAAAAACGCGTTTTCGGCGAAAACGCACACCACGGCTCTTTCTGAGAAAAAGCAAGCACGGAGGACGAGAATCGCTTTTGCCCTGCGTAGCGTTCCGGGCAGCGGGTAGAACCAGGCAGAGAATTCCCGGCTAGCAGCTTCCCTGTGGCGGGGAAGTACAAACGTACACGTTTTCGGCCGAAAACGCATTTTCCGGCGAAAACGCACACCACGGCTCTTTCTGAGAAAAAGCAAGCACGGAGGACGAGAATCGCTTTTGCCCTGCGTAGCGTTCCGGGCAGCGGGTAGAACCAGGCAGAGAATTCCCGGCTAGCAGCTTCCCTGTGGCGGGGAAGTGCAAACGTACACGTTTTCGGCCGAAAACGCGTTTTCCGGCGAAAACGCACACCACGGCTCTTTCTGAGAAAAAGCAAGCACGGAGGACGAGAATCGCTTTTGCCCTGCGTAGCGTTCCGGGCAGCGGGTAGAACCAGGCAGAGAATTCCCGGCTAGCAGCTTCCCTGTGGCCGGGAAGTGCAAACGTACACGTTTTCGGCCGAAAACGCGTTTTCAGCGAAAAAGCGCACCACGGCTCTTTCTGAGAAAAAGCAAGCACGGAGGACGAGAATCGCTTTTGCCCTGCGTAGCGTTCCGGGCAGCGGGTAGAACCAGGCAGAGAATTCCCGGCTAGCAGCTTCCCTGTGGCGGGGAAGTGCAAACGTACACGTTTTCTGCCAAAAACGCGTTTTCGGCGAAAACGCACACCACGGCTCTTTCTGAGAAAAAGCAAGCACGGAGGACGAGAATCGCTTTTGCCCTGCGTAGCGTTCCGGGCAGCGGGTAGAACCAGGCAGAGAATTCCCGGCTAGCAGCTTCCCTGTGGCGGGGAAGTGCAAACGTACACGTTTTCGGCCGAAAACGCGTTTTCCGGGGAAAACGCACACCACGGCTCTTTCTGAGAAAAAGCAAGCACGGAGGACGAGAATCGCTTTTGCCCTGCGTAGCTTTCCGGGCAGCGGGTAGAACCAGGCAGAGATATCCCGGCTAGCAGCTTCCCTGTGGCGGGGAAGTGCAAACGTACACGTTTTCGGCCGAAAACGCGTTTTCCGGCGAAAACGCACACCACGGCTCTTTCTGAGAAAAAGCAAGCACGGAGGACGAGAATCGCTTTTGCCCTGCGTAGCGTTCCGGGCAGCGGGTAGAACCAGGCAGAGAATTCCCGGCTAGCAGCTTCCCTGTGGCGGGGAAGTGCAAACGTACACGTTTTCGGCCGAAAACGCGTTTTCCGGCGAAAACGCACACCACGGCTCTTTCTGAGAAAAAGCAAGCACGGAGGACGAGAATCTCTTTTGCCCTGCGTAGCGTTCCGGGCAGCGGGTAGAACCAGGCAGAGAATTCCCGGCTAGCACCTTCCCTGTGGCGGGGAAGTGCAAACGTACACGTTTTCGGCCAAAAACGCGTTTTCTGCGAAAACGCACACCACGGCTCTTTCTGAGAAAAAGCAAGAACGGAGGACGAGAATCGCTTTTGCCCTGCGTAGCGTTCCGGGCAGCGGGTAGAACCAGGCAGAGAATTCCCGGCTAGCAGCTTCCCTGTGGCGGGGAACTGCAAACGTACACGTTTTCGGCCGAAAACGCGTTTTCCGGCGAAAACGCACACCACGGCTCTTTCTGAGAAAAAGCAAGCACGGAGGACGAGAACCGCTTTTGCCCTGCGTAGCGTTCCGGGCAGCGGGTAGAACCAGGCAGAGAATTCCCGGCTAGCAGCTTCCCTGTGGCCGGGAAGTGCAAACGTACACGTTTTCGGCCGAAAACGCGTTTTCGGCGAAAACGCACACCACGGCTCTTTCTGAGAAAAAGCAAGCACGGAGGACGAGAATCGCTTTTGCCCTGCGTAGCGTTCCGGGCAGCGGGTAGAACCAGGCAGAGAATTCCCGGCTAGCAGCTTCCCTGTGGCCGGGAAGTGCAAACGTACACGTTTTCGGCCGAAAACGCGTTTTCCGGCGAAAACGCACACCACGGCTCTTTCTGAGAAAAAGCAAGCACGGAGGACGAGAATCGCTTTTGCCCTGCGTAGCGTACCGGGCAGCGGGTAGAACCAGGCAGAGAATTCCCGGCTAGCAGCTTCCCTGTGGCGGGGAAGTGCAAACGTACACGTTTTCGGCCGAAAACGCGTTTTCCGGCGAAAACGCACACCACGGCTCTTTCTGAGAAAAAGCAAGCACGGAGGACGAGAATCTCTTTTGCCCTGCGTAGCGTTCCGGGCAGCGGGTAGAACCAGGCAGAGAATTCCCGGCTAGCACCTTCCCTGTGGCGGGGAAGTGCAAACGTACACGTTTTCGGCCAAAAACGCGTTTTCTGCGAAAACGCACACCACGGCTCTTTCTGAGAAAAAGCAAGCACGGAGGACGAGAATCGCTTTTGCCCTGCGTAGCGTTCCGGGCAGCGGGTAGAACCAGGCAGAGAATTCCCGGCTAGCAGCTTCCCTGTGGCGGGGAAGTACAAACGTACACGTTTTCGGCCGAAAACGCATTTTCCGGCGAAAACGCACACCACGGCTCTTTCTGAGAAAAAGCAAGCACGGAGGACGAGAATCGCTTTTGCCCTGCGTAGCGTTCCGGGCAGCGGGTAGAACCAGGCAGAGAATTCCCGGCTAGCAGCTTCCCTGTGGCGGGGAAGTGCAAACGTACACGTTTTCGGCCGAAAACGCGTTTTCCGGCGAAAACGCACACCACGGCTCTTTCTGAGAAAAAGCAAGCACGGAGGACGAGAATCGCTTTTGCCCTGCGTAGCGTTCCGGGCAGCGGGTAGAACCAGGCAGAGAATTCCCGGCTAGCAGCTTCCCTGTGGCCGGGAAGTGCAAACGTACACGTTTTCGGCCGAAAACGCGTTTTCAGCGAAAAAGCGCACCACGGCTCTTTCTGAGAAAAAGCAAGCACGGAGGACGAGAATCGCTTTTGCCCTGCGTAGCGTTCCGGGCAGCGGGTAGAACCAGGCAGAGAATTCCCGGCTAGCAGCTTCCCTGTGGCGGGGAAGTGCAAACGTACACGTTTTCTGCCAAAAACGCGTTTTCGGCGAAAACGCACACCACGGCTCTTTCTGAGAAAAAGCAAGCACGGAGGACGAGAATCGCTTTTGCCCTGCGTAGCGTTCCGGGCAGCGGGTAGAACCAGGCAGAGAATTCCCGGCTAGCAGCTTCCCTGTGGCGGGGAAGTGCAAACGTACACGTTTTCGGCCGAAAACGCGTTTTCCGGCGAAAACGCACACCACGGCTCTTTCTGAGAAAAAGCAAGCACGGAGGACGAGAATCGCTTTTGCCCTGCGTAGCTTTCCGGGCAGCGGGTAGAACCAGGCAGAGATATCCCGGCTAGCAGCTTCCCTGTGGCGGGGAAGTGCAAACGTACACGTTTTCTGCCAAAAACGCGTTTTCGGCGAAAACGCACACCACGGCTCTTTCTGAGAAAAAGCAAGCACGGAGGACGAGAATCGCTTTTGCCCTGCGTAGCGTTCCGGGCAGCGGGTAGAACCAGGCAGAGAATTCACGGCTAGCAGCTTCCCTGTGGCGGGGAAGTGCAAACGTACACGTTTTCGGCCGAAAACGCGTTTTCCGGCGAAAACGCACACCACGGCTCTTTCTGAGAAAAAGCAAGCACGGAGGACGAGAATCGCTTTTGCCCTGCCTAGCGTTCCGGGCAGCGGGTAGAACCAGGCAGAGAATTCCCGGCTAGCAGCTTTCCTGTGGCTGGGAAGTGCAAACGTACACGTTTTCGGCCGAAAACGCGTTTTCGGCGAAAAAGCACACAACGGCTCTTTCTGAGAAAAAGCAAGCACGGAGGACGAGAATCGCTTTTGCCCTGCGTAGCGTTCCGGGCAGCGGGTAGAACCAGGCAGAGAATTCCCGGCTAGCAGCTTCCCTGTGGCTGGGAAGTGCAAACGTACACGTTTTCTGCCAAAAACGCGTTTTCGGCGAAAACGCACACCACGGCTCTTTCTGAGAAAAAGCAAGCACGGAGGACGAGAATCGCTTTTGCCCTGCGTAGCGTTCCGGGCAGCGGGTAGAACCAGGCAGAGAATTCCCGGCTAGCAGCTTCCCTGTGGCGGGGAAGTGCAAACGTACACGTTTTCGGCCGAAAACGCGTTTTCCGGCGAAAACGCACACCACGGCTCTTTCTGAGAAAAAGCAAGCACGGAGGACGAGAATCGCTTTTGCCCTGCGTAGCGTTCCGGGCAGCGGGTAGAACCAGGCAGAGAATTCCCGGCTAGCAGCTTCCCTGTGGCGGGGAAGTGCAAACGTACACGTTTTCGGCCGAAAACGCGTTTTCCGGGGAAAACGCACACCACGGCTCTTTCTGAGAATAAGCAAGCACGGAGGACGAGAATCGCTTTTGCCCTGCGTAGCGTTCCGGGCAGCGGGTAGAACCAGGCAGAGAATTCCCGGCTAGCAGCTTCCCTGTGGCTGGGAAGTGCAAACGTACACGTTTTCTGCCAAAAACGCGTTTTCGGCGAAAACGCACACCACGGCTCTTTCTGAGAAAAAGCAAGCACGGAGGACGAGAATCGCTTTTGCCCTGCGTAGCGTTCCGGGCAGCGGGTAGAACCAGGCAGAGAATTCCCGGCTAGCAGCTTCCCTGTGGCTGGGAAGTGCAAACGTACACGTTTTCTGCCAAAAACGCGTTTTCGGCGAAAACGCACACCACGGCTCTTTCTGAGAAAAAGCAAGCACGGAGGACGAGAATCGCTTTTGCCCTGCGTAGCGTTCCGGGCAGCGGTTAGAACCAGGCAGAGAATTCCCGGCTAGCCGCTTCCCTGTGGCGGGGAGGTGCAAACGTAAACGTTTTCGGCCGAAAACGCGTTTTCCGGCGAAAACGCACACCACGGCTCTTTCTGAGAAAAAGCAAGCACGGAGGACGAGAATCGCTTTTGCCCTGCGTAGCGTTCCGGGCAGCGGGTAGAACCAGGCAGAGAATTCCCGGCTAGCAGCTTCCCTGTGGCCGGGAAGTGCAAACGTACACGTTTTCGGCCGAAAACGCGTTTTCCGGGGAAAACGCACACCACGGCTCTTTCTGAGAAAAAGCAAGCACGGAGGACGAGAATCGCTTTTGCCCTGCGTAGCGTAACGGGCAGCGGGTAGAACCAGGCAGAGAATTCCCGGCTAGCAGCTTCCCTGTGGCGGGGAAGTGCAAACGTACACGTTTTCGGCCGAAAACGCGTTTTCGGCGAAAACGCACACCACGGCTCTTTCTGAGAAAAAGCAAGCACGGAGGACGAGAATCGCTTTTGCCCTGCGTAGCGTTCCGGGCAGCGGGTAGAACGAGGCAGAGAATTCCCGGCTAGCAGCTTCCCTGTGGCGGGGAACTGCAAACGTACACGTTTTCGGCCGAAAACGCGTTTTCCGGCGAAAACGCACACCACGGCTCTTTCTGAGAAAAAGCAAGCACGGAGGACGAGAATCGCTTTTGCCCTGCCTAGCGTTCCGGGCAGCGGGTAGAACCAGGCAGAGAATTCCCGGCTAGCAGCTTCCCTGTGGCGGGGAAGTGCAAACGTACACGTTTTCGGCCAAAAACGCGTTTTCGGCGAAAAAGCACACAACGGCTCTTTCTGAGAAAAAGCAAGCACGGAGGACGAGAATCGCTTTTGCCCTGCGTAGCGTTCCGGGCAGCGGGTAGAACCAGGCAGAGAATTCCCGGCTAGCAGCTTCCCTGTGGCGGGGAAGTGCAAACGTACACGTTTTCTGCCAAAAACGCGTTTTCCGGCGAAAACGCACACCACGGCTCTTTCTGAGAAAAAGCAAGCACGGAGGACGAGAATCGCTTTTGCCCTGCGTAGCGTTCCGGGCAGCGGGTAGAACCAGGCAGAGAATTCCCGGCTAGCAGCTTCCCTGTGGCGGGGAAGTGCAAACGTACACTTTTTCGGCCGAAAACGCATTTTCCGGCGAAAACGCACACCACGGCTCTTTCTGAGTAAAAGCAAGCACGGAGGACGAGAACCGCTTTTGCCCTGCGTAGCGTTCCGGGCAGCGGGTAGAACCAGGCAGAGAATTCCCGGCTAGCAGCTTCCCTGTGGCTGGGAAGTGCAAACGTACACGTTTTCGGCCGAAAACGCGTTTTCCGGGGAAAACGCACACCACGGCTCTTTCTGAGAAAAAGCAAGCATGGAGGACGAGAATCACTTTTGCCCTGCGTAGCGTAACGGGCAGCGGGTAGAACCAGGCAGAGAATTCCTGGCTAGCAGCTTTCCTGTGGCTGGGAAGTGCAAACGTACACGTTTTCAGCCAAAAACGCGTTTTCGGCGAAAAAGCTCACAACGGCTCTTTCTGAGAAAAAGCAAGCACGGAGGACGAGAATCGCTTTTGCCCTGCGTAGCGTTCCGGGCAGCGGGTAGAACCAGGCAGAGAATTCCCGGCTAGCAGCTTCCCTGTGGCCGGGAAGTGCAAACGTACACGTTTTCGGCCGAAAACGCGTTTTCCTGCGAAAACGCACACCACGGCTCTTTCTGAGAAAAAGCAAGCACGGAGGACGAGAATCGCTTTTGCCCTGCGTAGCGTAACGGGCAGCGGGTAGAACCAGGCAGAGAATTCCCGGCTAGCAGCTTCCCTGTGGCGGGGAACTGCAAACGTACACGTTTTCGGCCGAAAACGCGTTTTCGGCGAAAACGCACACCACGGCTCTTTCTGAGAAAAAGCAAGCACGGAGGACGAGAATCGCTTTTGCCCTGCGTAGCGTTCCGGGCAGCGGGTAGAACCAGGCAGAGAATTCCCGGCTAGCAGCTTCCCTGTGGCGGGGAAGTGCAAACGTACACGTTTTCGGCCGAAAACGCGTTTTCCGGCGAAAACGCACACCACGGCTCTTTCTGAGAAAAAGCAAGCACGGAGGACGAGAATCGCTTTTGCCCTGCCTAGCGTTCCGGGCAGCGGGTAGAACCAGGCAGAGAATTCCCGGCTAGCAGCTTCCCTGTGGCGGGGAAGTGCAAACGTACACGTTTTCGGCCGAAAACGCGTTTTCCGGCGAAAACGCACACCACGGCTCTTTCTGAGAAAAAGCAAGCACGGAGGACGAGAATCGCTTTTGCCCTGCCTAGCGTTCCGGGCAGCGGGTAGAACCAGGCAGAGAATTCCCGGCTAGCAGCTTCCCTGTGGCGGGGAAGTGCAAACGTACACGTTTTCGGCCAAAAACGCGTTTTCGGCGAAAAAGCACACCACGGCTCTTTCTGAGAAAAAGCAAGCACGGAGGACGAGAATCGCTTTTGCCCTGCGTAGCGTTCCGGGCAGCGGGTAGAACCAGGCAGAGAATTCCCGGCTAGCAGCTTCCCTGTGGCGGGGAACTGCAAACGTACACGTTTTCGGCCAAAAACGCGTTTTCGGCGAAAAAGCACACAACGGCTCTTTCTGAGAAAAAGCAAGCACGGAGGACGAGAATCGCTTTTGCCCTGCATAGCGTTCCGGGCAGCGGGTAGAACCAGGCAGAGAATTCCCGGCTAGCAGCTTCCCTGTGGCGGGGAAGTGCAAACGTACACGTTTTCTGCCAAAAACGCGTTTTCCGGCGAAAACGCACACCACGGCTCTTTCTGAGAAAAAGCAAGCACGGAGGACGAGAATCGCTTTTGCCCTGCGTAGCGTTCCGGGCAGCGGGTAGAACCAGGCAGAGAATTCCCGGCTAGCAGCTTCCCTGTGGCTGGGAAGTGCAAACGTACACGTTTTCGGCCGAAAACGCGTTTTCCGGGGAAAACGCACACCTCGGCTCTTTCTGAGAAAAAGCAAGCACGGAGGACGAGAATCGCTTTTGCCCTGCGTAGCGTAACGGGCAGCGGGTAGAACCAGGCAGAGAATTCCCGGCTAGCAGCTTCCCTGTGGCTGGGAAGTGCAAACGTACACGTTTTCGGCCGAAAACGCGTTTTCGGCGAAAACGCACACCACGGCTCTTTCTGAGAAAAAGCAAGCACGGAGGACGAGAATCGCTTTTGCCCTGCGTAGCGTTCCGGGCAGCGAGTAGAACCAGGCAGAGAATTCCCGGCTAGCAGCTTCCCTGTGGCGGGGAAGTGCAAACGTACACGTTTTCTGCCAAAAACGCGTTTTCCGGCGAAAACGCACACCACGGCTCTTTCTGAGAAAAAGCAAGCACGGAGGACGAGAATCGCTTTTGCCCTGCGTAGCGTTCCGGGCAGCGGGTAGAACCAGGCAGAGAATTCCCGGCTAGCAGCTTCCCTGTGGCGGGGAAGTGCAAACGTACACGTTTTCGGCCGAAAACGAATTTTCCGGCGAAAACGCACACCACGGCTCTTTCTGAGAAAAAGCAAGCACGGAGGACGAGAACCGCTTTTGCCCTGCGTAGCGTTCCGGGCAGCGGGTAGAACCAGGCAGAGAATTCCCGGCTAGCAGCTTTCCTGTGGCTGGGAAGTGCAAACGTACACGTTTTCTGCCAAAAACGCGTTTTCGGCGAAAAAGCACACAACGGCTCTTTCTGAGAAAAAGCAAGCACGGAGGACGAGAATCGCTTTTGCCCTGCGTAGCGTTCCGGGCAGCGGGTAGAACCAGGCAGAGAATTCCCGGCTAGCAGCTTCCCTGTGGCTGGGAAGTGCAAACGTACACGTTTTCGGCCAAAAACGCGTTTTCGGCGAAAACGCACACCACGGCTCTTTCTGAGAAAAAGCAAGCACGGAGGACGAGAATCGCTTTTGCCCTGCGTAGCGTTCCGGGCAGCGGGTAGAACCAGGCAGAGAATTCCCGGCTAGCAGCTTCCCTGTGGCGGGGAAGTGCAAACGTACACGTTTTCGGCCGAAAACGCGTTTTCCGGGGAAAACGCACACCACGGCTCTTTCTGAGAAAAAGCAAGCACGGAGGACGAGAATCGCTTTTGCCCTGCGTAGCGTTCCGGGCAGCGGGTAGAACCAGGCAGAGAATTCCCGGCTAGCAGCTTCCCTGTGGCGGGGAAGTGCAAACGTACACGTTTTCGGCCGAAAACGCGTTTTCCGGCGAAAACGCACACCACGGCTCTTTCTGAGAAAAAGCAAGCACGGAGGACGAGAATCGCTTTTGCCCTGCGTAGCGTTCCGGGCAGCGGGTAGAACCAGGCAGAGAATTCCCGGCTAGCAGCTTTCCTGTGGCTGGGAAGTGTAAACGTACACGTTTTCGGCCAAAAACGTGTTTTCGGCGAAAAAGCACACAACGGCTCTTTCTGAGAAAAAGCAAGCACGGAGGACGAGAATCGCTTTTGCCCTGCGTAGCGTTCCGGGCAGCGGGTAGAACCAGGCAGAGAATTCCCGGCTAGCAGCTTCCCTGTGGCGGGGAAGTGCAAACGTACACGTTTTCGGCCGAAAACGCGTTTTCCGGGGAAAACGCACATCATGGCTCTTTCTGAGAAAAAGCAAGCACGGAGGACGAGAATCGCTTTTGCCCTGCGTAGCGTTCCGGGCAGCGGGTAGAACCAGGCAGAGAATTCCCGGCTAGCAGCTTCCCTGTGGCTGGGAAGTGCAAACGTACACGTTTTCGGCCGAAAACGCGTTTTCCGGGGAAAACGCACACCACGGCTCTTTCTGAGAAAAAGCAAGCACGGAGGACGAGAATCGCTTTTGCCCTGCGTAGCGTTCCGGGCAGCGGGTAGAACCAGGCAGAGAATTCCCGGCTAGCAGCTTCCCTGTGGCGGGGAAGTGCAAACGTACACGTTTTCTGCCAAAAACGCGTTTTCGGCGAAAACGCACAACACGGCTCTTTCTGAGAAAAAGCAAGCACGGAGGACGAGAATCGCTTTTGCCCTGCGTAGCGTTCCGGGCAGCGGGTAGAACCAGGCAGAGAATTCCCGGCTAGCAGCTTCCCTGTGGCGGGGAAGTGCAAACGTACACGTTTTCGGCCGAAAACGCGTTTTCCGGCGAAAACGCACACCACGGCTCTTTCTGAGAAAAAGCAAGCACGGAGGACGAGAATCGCTTTTGCCCTGCGTAGCGTTCCGGGCAGCGGGTAGAACCAGGCAGAGAATTCCCGGCTAGCAGCTTCCCTGTGGCGGGGAAGTGCAAACGTACACGTTTTCGGCCGAAAACGCGTTTTCCGGCGAAAACGCACACCACGGCTCTTTCTGAGAAAAAGCAAGCACGGAGGACGAGAATCGCTTTTGCCCTGCGTAGCGTAACGGGCAGCGGGTAGAACCAGGCAGAGAATTCCCGGCTAGCAGCTTCCCTGTGGCTGGGAAGTGCAAACGTACACGTTTTCGGCCGAAAACGCGTTTCCGGCGAAAACGCACACCACGGCTCTTTCTGAGAAAAAGCAAGCACGGAGGACGAGAATCGCTTTTGCCCTGCGTAGCGTTCCGGGCAGCGGGTAGAACCAGGCAGAGAATTCCCGGCTAGCAGCTTCCCTGTGGCGGGGAAGTGCAAACGTACACGTTTTCGGCCGAAAACGCGTTTTCCGGCGAAAACGCACACCACGGCTCTTTCTGAGAAAAAGCAAGCACGGAGGACGAGAACCGCTTTTGCCCTGCGTAGCGTTCCGGGCAGCGGGTAGAACCAGGCAGAGAATTCCCGGCTAGCAGCTTCCCTGTGGCGGGGAAGTGCAAACGTACACGTTTTCGGCCGAAAACGCGTTTTCCGGCGAAAACGCACACCACGGCTCTTTCTGAGAAAAAGCAACCACGGAGGACGAGAATCGCTTTTGCCCTGCCTAGCGTTCCGGGCAGCGGGTAGAACCAGGCAGAGAATTCCCGGCTAGCAGCTTCCCTGTGGCCGGGAAGTGCAAACGTACACGTTTTCGGCCGAAAACGCGTTTTCCGGCGAAAAAGCACACCACGGCTCTTTCTGAGAAAAAGCAAGCACGGAGGACGAGAATCGCTTTTGCCCTGCGTAGCGTTCCGGGCAGCGGGTAGAACCAGGCAGAGAATTCCCGGCTAGCAGCTTCCCTGTGGCTGGGAAGTGCAAACGTACACGTTTTCGGCCAAAAACGCGTTTTCGGCGAAAAAGCACACCACGGCTCTTTCTGAGAAAAAGCAAGCACGGAGGACGAGAATCGCTTTTGCCCTGCGTAGCGTTCCGGGCAGCGGGTAGAACCAGGCAGAGAATTCCCGGCTACCAGCTTCCCTGTGGCCGGGAAGTGCAAACGTACACGTTTTCGGCCGAAAACGCGTTTTCGGCGAAAACGCACACCACGGCTCTTTCTGAGAAAAAGCAAGCACGGAGGACGAGAATCGCTTTTGCCCTGCGTAGCGTTCCGGGCAGCGGGTAGAACCAGGCAGAGAATTCCCGGCTAGCAGCTTCCCTGTGGCGGGGAAGTGCAAACGTACACGTTTTCGGCCGAAAACGCGTTTTCCGGCGAAAACGCACACCACGGCTCTTTCTGAGAAAAAGCAAGCACGGAGGACGAGAATCGCTTTTGCCCTGCGTAGCGTTCCGGGCAGCGGGTAGAACCAGGCAGAGAATTCCCGGCTAGCAGCTTCCCTGTGGCTGGGAAGTGCAAACGTACACGTTTTCGGCCGAAAACGCGTTTTCCGGCGAAAACGCACACCACGGCTCTTTCTGAGAAAAAGCAAGCACGGAGGACGAGAATCGCTTTTGCCCTGCGTAGCGTTCCGGGCAGCGGGTAGAACCAGGCAGAGAATTCCCGGCTAGCAGCTTTCCTGTGGCTGGGAAGTGTAAACGTACACGTTTTCGGCCAAAAACGTGTTTTCGGCGAAAAAGCACACAACGGCTCTTTCTGAGAAAAAGCAAGCACGGAGGACGAGAATCGCTTTTGCCCTGCGTAGCGTTCCGGGCAGCGGGTAGAACCAGGCAGAGAATTCCCGGCTAGCAGCTTCCCTGTGGCGGGGAAGTGCAAACGTACACGTTTTCGGCCGAAAACGCGTTTTCCGGGGAAAACGCACACCACGGCTCTTTCTGAGAAAAAGCAAGCACGGAGGACGAGAATCGCTTTTGCCCTGCGTAGCGTTCCGGGCAGCGGGTAGAACCAGGCAGAGAATTCCCGGCTAGCAGCTTCCCTGTGGCGGGGAAGTGCAAACGTACACGTTTTCGGCCGAAAACGCGTTTTCCGGGGAAAACGCACACCACGGCTCTTTCTGAGAAAAAGCAAGCACGGAGGACGAGAATCGCTTTTGCCCTGCCTAGCGTTCCGGGCAGCGGGTAGAACCAGGCAGAGAATTCCCGGCTAGCAGCTTCCCTGTGGCGGGGAAGTGCAAACGTACACGTTTTCGGCCAGAAAACGCGTTTTCCGGGGAAAACGCACACCACGGCTCTTTCTGAGAAAAAGCAAGCACGGAGGACGAGAATCGCTTTTGCCCTGCGTAGCGTTCCGGGCAGCGGGTAGAACCAGGCAGAGAATTCCCGGCTAGCAGCTTCCCTGTGGCGGGGAAGTGCAAACGTACACGTTTTCGGCCGAAAACGCGTTTTCCGGCGAAAAAGCACACCACGGCTCTTTCTGAGAAAAAGCAAGCACGGAGGACGAGAATCGCTTTTGCCCTGCGTAGCGTTCCGGGCAGCGGGTAGAACCAGGCAGAGAATTCCCGGCTAGCAGCTTCCCTGTGGCGGGGAAGTGCAAACGTACACGTTTTCGGCCGAAAACGCGTTTTCCGGCGAAAACGCACACCACGGCTCTTTCTGAGAAAAAGCAAGCACGGAGGACAAGAATCGCTTTTGCCCTGCGTAGCGTTCCGGGCAGCGGGTAGAACCAGGCAGAGAATTCCCGGCTAGCAGCTTCCCTGTGGCTGGGAAGTGCAAACGTACACGTTTTCGGCCAAAAAAGCGTTTTCGGCGAAAAAGCACACAACGGCTCTTTCTGAGAAAAAGCAAGCACGGAGGACGAGAATCGCTTTTGCCCTGCGTAGCGTTCCGGGCAGCGGGTAGAACCAGGCAGAGAATTCCCGGCTAGCAGCTTCCCTGTGGCCGGGAAGTGCAAACGTACACGTTTTCGGCCGAAAACGCGTTTTCCGGCGAAAACGCACACCACGGCTCTTTCTGAGAAAAAGCAAGCACGGAGGACGAGAATCGCTTTTGCCCTGCGTAGCGTTCCGGGCAGCGGGTAGAACCAGGCAGAGAATTCCCGGCTAGCAGCTTCCCTGTGGCGGGGAAGTGCAAACTTACACGTTTTCGGCCGAAAACGCGTTTTCCGGGGAAAACGCACACCACGGCTCTTTCTGAGAAAAAGCAAGCACGGAGGACGAGAATCGCTTTTGCCCTGCGTAGCGTTCCGGGCAGCGGGTAGAACCAGGCAGAGAATTCCCGGCTAGCAGCTTCCCTGTGGCGGGGAAGTGCAAACGTACACGTTTTCGGCCGAAAACGCGTTTTCCGGCGAAAACGCACACCACGGCTCTTTCTGAGAAAAAGCAAGCACGGAGGACGAGAATCGCTTTTGCCCTGCGTAGCGTTCCGGGCAGCGGGTAGAACCAGGCAGAGAATTCCCGGCTAGCAGCTTCCCTGTGGCGGGGAAGTGCAAACGTACACGTTTTCGGCCGAAAACGCGTTTTCCGGCGAAAAAGCACACCACGGCTCTTTCTGAGAAAAAGCAAGCACGGAGGACGAGAATCGCTTTTGCCCTGCGTAGCGTTCCGGGCAGCGGGTAGAACCAGGCAGAGAATTCCCGGCTAGCAGCTTCCCTGTGGCTGGGAAGTGCAAACGTACACGTTTTCGGCCAAAAACGCGTTTTCGGCGAAAAAGCACACAACGGCTCTTTCTGAGAAAAAGCAAGCACGGAGGACGAGAATCGCTTTTGCCCTGCGTAGCGTTCCGGGCAGCGGGTAGAACCAGGCCGAGAATTCACGGCTAGCAGCTTCCCTGTGGCGGGGAAGTGCAAACGTACACGTTTTCGGCCGAAAACGCGTTTTCGGCGAAAACGCACACCACGGCTCTTTCTGAGAAAAAGCAAGCACGGAGGACGAGAATCGCTTTTGCCCTGCGTAGCGTTCCGGGCAGCGGGTAGAACCAGGCAGAGAATTCCCGGCTAGCAGCTTCCCTGTGGCGGGGAAGTGCAAACGTACACGTTTTCGGCCGAAAACGCGTTTTCCGGCGAAAACGCACACCACGGCTCTTTCTGAGAAAAAGCAAGCACGGAGGACGAGAATCGCTTTTGCCCTGCGTAGCGTTCCGGGCAGCGGGTAGAACCAGGCAGAGAATTCCCGGCTAGCAGCTTCCCTGTGGCGGGGAAGTGCAAACGTACACGTTTTCTGCCAAAAACGCGTTTTCCGGCGAAAACGCACACCACGGCTCTTTCTGAGAAAAAGCAAGCACGGAGGACGAGAATCGCTTTTGCCCTGCCTAGCGTTCCGGGCAGCGGGTAGAACCAGGCAGAGAATTCCCGGCTAGCAGCTTTCCTGTGGCTGGGATGTGTAAACGTACACGTTTTCGGCCAAAAACGCGTTTTCGGCGAAAAAGCACACCACGGCTCTTTCTGAGAAAAAGCAAGCACGGAGGACGAGAATCGCTTTTGCCCTGCGTAGCGTTCCGGGCAGCGGGTAGAACCAGGCAGAGAATTCCCGGCTAGCAACTTCCCTGTGGCGGGGAAGTGCAAACGTACACGTTTTCGGCCGAAAACGCGTTTTCCGGGGAAAACGCACACCACGGCTCTTTCTGAGAAAAAGCAAGCACGGAGGACGAGAATCGCTTTTGCCCTGCCTAGCGTTCCGGGCAGCGGGTAGAACCAGGCAGAGAATTCCCGGCTAGCAGCTTCCCTGTGGCGGGGAAGTGCAAACGTACACGTTTTCGGCCGAAAACGCGTTTTCCGGGGAAAACGCACACCACGGCTCTTTCTGAGAAAAAGCAAGCACGGAGGACGAGAATCGCTTTTGCCCTGCCTAGCGTTCCGGGCAGCGGGTAGAACCAGGCAGAGAATTCCCGGCTAGCAGCTTCCCTGTGGCGGGGAAGTGCAAACGTACACGTTTTCGGCCGAAAACGCGTTTTCCGGCGAAAACGCACACCACGGCTCTTTCTGAGAAAAAGCAAGCACGGAGGACGAGAATCGCTTTTGCCCTGCGTAGCGTTCCGGGCAGCGGGTAGAACCAGGCAGAGAATTCCCGGCTAGCAGCTTCCCTGTGGCTGGGAAGTGCAAACGTACACGTTTTCGGCCGAAAACGCATTTTCCGGCGAAAACGCACACCACGGCTCTTTCTGAGAAAAAGCAAGCACGGAGGACGAGAATCGCTTTTGCCCTGCGTAGCGTTCCGGGCAGCGGGTAGAACCAGGTAGAGAATTCCCGGCTAGCAGCTTCCCTGTGGCCGGGAAGTGCAAACGTACACGTTTTCGGCCGAAAACGCGTTTTCCGGCGAAAACGCACACCACGGCTCTTTCTGAGAAAAAGCAAGCACGGAGGACGAGAATCGCTTTTGCCCTGCGTAGCGTTCCGGGCAGCGGGTAGAACCAGGCAGAGAATTCCCGGCTAGCAGCTTCCCTGTGGCGGGGAAGTGCAAACATACACGTTTTCGGCCGAAAACGCGTTTTCCGGCGAAAACGCACACCACGGCTCTTTCTGAGAAAAAGCAAGCACGGAGGACGAGAACCGCTTTTGCCCTGCGTAGCGTTCCGGGCAGCGGGTAGAACCAGGCAGAGAATTCCCGGCTAGCAGCTTCCCTGTGGCGGGGAAGTGCAAACGTACACGTTTTCGGCCGAAAACGCGTTTTCCGGCGAAAACGCACACCACGGCTCTTTCTGAGAAAAAGCAAGCACGGAGGACGAGAATCGCTTTTGCCCTGCCTAGCGTTCCGGGCAGCGGGTAGAACCAGGCAGAGAATTCCCGGCTAGCAGCTTCCCTGTGGCGGGGAAGTGCAAACGTACACGTTTTCGGCCGAAAACGCGTTTTCCGGGGAAAACGCACACCACGGCTCTTTCTGAGAAAAAGCAACCACGGAGGACGAGAATCGCTTTTGCCCTGCCTAGCGTTCCGGGCAGCGGGTAGAACCAGGCAGAGAATTCCCGGCTAGCAGCTTCCCTGTGGCGGGGAAGTGCAAACGTACACGTTTTCGGCCAGAAAACGCGTTTTCCGGGGAAAACGCACACCACGGCTCTTTCTGAGAAAAAGCAAGCACGGAGGACGAGAATCGCTTTTGCCCTGCGTAGCGTTCCGGGCAGCGGGTAGAACCAGGCAGAGAATTCCCGGCTAGCAGCTTCCCTGTGGCGGGGAAGTGCAAACGTACACGTTTTCGGCCGAAAACGCGTTTTCCGGCGAAAAAGCACACCACGGCTCTTTCTGAGAAAAAGCAAGCACGGAGGACGAGAATCGCTTTTGCCCTGCGTAGCGTTCCGGGCAGCGGGTAGAACCAGGCAGAGAATTCCCGGCTAGCAGCTTCCCTGTGGCGGGGAAGTGCAAACGTACACGTTTTCGGCCGAAAACGCGTTTTCCGGCGAAAACGCACACCACGGCTCTTTCTGAGAAAAAGCAAGCACGGAGGACAAGAATCGCTTTTGCCCTGCGTAGCGTTCCGGGCAGCGGGTAGAACCAGGCAGAGAATTCCCGGCTAGCAGCTTCCCTGTGGCTGAGAAGTGCAAACGTACACGTTTTCGGCCAAAAACGCGTTTTCGGCGAAAAAGCACACAACGGCTCTTTCTGAGAAAAAGCAAGCACGGAGGACGAGAATCGCTTTTGCCCTGCGTAGCGTTCCGGGCAGCGGGTAGAACCAGGCAGAGAATTCCCGGCTAGCAGCTTCCCTGTGGCGGGGAAGTGCAAACGTACACGTTTTCGGCCGAAAACGCGTTTTCCGGCGAAAACGCACACCACGGCTCTTTCTGAGAAAAAGCAAGCACGGAGGACGAGAATCGCTTTTGCCCTGCGTAGCGTTCCGGGCAGCGGGTAGAACCAGGCAGAGAATTCCCGGCTAGCAGCTTCCCTGTGGCGGGGAAGTGCAAACTTACACGTTTTCGGCCGAAAACGCGTTTTCCGGGGAAAACGCACACCACGGCTCTTTCTGAGAAAAAGCAAGCACGGAGGACGAGAATCGCTTTTGCCCTGCGTAGCGTTCCGGGCAGCGGGTAGAACCAGGCAGAGAATTCCCGGCTAGCAGCTTCCCTGTGGCGGGGAAGTGCAAACGTACACGTTTTCGGCCGAAAACGCGTTTTCCGGCGAAAACGCACACCACGGCTCTTTCTGAGAAAAAGCAAGCACGGAGGACGAGAATCGCTTTTGCCCTGCGTAGCGTTCCGGGCAGCGGGTAGAACCAGGCAGAGAATTCCCGGCTAGCAGCTTCCCTGTGGCGGGGAAGTGCAAACGTACACGTTTTCGGCCGAAAACGCGTTTTCCGGCGAAAAAGCACACCACGGCTCTTTCTGAGAAAAAGCAAGCACGGAGGACGAGAATCGCTTTTGCCCTGCGTAGCGTTCCGGGCAGCGGGTAGAACCAGGCAGAGAATTCCCGGCTAGCAGCTTCCCTGTGGCGGGGAAGTGCAAACGTACACGTTTTCGGCCGAAAACGCGTTTTCCGGCGAAAACGCACACCACGGCTCTTTCTGAGAAAAAGCAAGCACGGAGGACGAGAATCGCTTTTGCCCTGCGTAGCGTTCCGGGCAGCGGGTAGAACCAGGCAGAGAATTCCCGGCTAGCAGCTTCCCTGTGGCTGGGAAGTGCAAACGTACACGTTTTCGGCCAAAAACGCGTTTTCGGCGAAAAAGCACACAACGGCTCTTTCTGAGAAAAAGCAAGCACGGAGGACGAGAATCGCTTTTGCCCTGCGTAGCGTTCCGGGCAGCGGGTAGAACCAGGCAGAGAATTCCCGGCTAGCAGCTTCCCTGTGGCGGGGAAGTGCAAACGTACACGTTTTCGGCCGAAAACGCGTTTTCGGCGAAAACGCACACCACGGCTCTTTCTGAGAAAAAGCAAGCACGGAGGACGAGAATCGCTTTTGCCCTGCGTAGCGTTCCGGGCAGCGGGTAGAACCAGGCAGAGAATTCCCGGCTAGCAGCTTCCCTGTGGCGGGGAAGTGCAAACGTACACGTTTTCGGCCGAAAACGCGTTTTCCGGCGAAAACGCACACCACGGCTCTTTCTGAGAAAAAGCAAGCACGGAGGACGAGAATCGCTTTTGCCCTGCGTAGCGTTCCGGGCAGCGGGTAGAACCAGGCAGAGAATTCCCGGCTAGCAGCTTCCCTGTGGCTGGGAAGTGCAAACGTACACGTTTTCGGCCGAAAACGCGTTTTCCGGCGAAAACGCACACCACGGCTCTTTCTGAGAAAAAGCAAGCACGGAGGACGAGAATCGCTTTTGCCCTGCCTAGCGTTCCGGGCAGCGGGTAGAACCAGGCAGAGAATTCCCGGCTAGCAGCTTTCCTGTGGCTGGGAAGTGTAAACGTACACGTTTTCGGCCAAAAACGCGTTTTCGGCGAAAAAGCACACAACGGCTCTTTCTGAGAAAAAGCAAGCACGGAGGACGAGAATCGCTTTTGCCCTGCGTAGCGTTCCGGGCAGCGGGTAGAACCAGGCAGAGAATTCCCGGCTAGCAACTTCCCTGTGGCGGGGAAGTGCAAACGTACACGTTTTCGGCCGAAAACGCGTTTTCCGGGGAAAACGCACACCACGGCTCTTTCTGAGAAAAAGCAAGCACGGAGGACGAGAATCGCTTTTGCCCTGCCTAGCGTTCCGGGCAGCGGGTAGAACCAGGCAGAGAATTCCCGGCTAGCAGCTTCCCTGTGGCGGGGAAGTGCAAACGTACACGTTTTCGGCCGAAAACGCGTTTTCCGGGGAAAACGCACACCACGGCTCTTTCTGAGAAAAAGCAAGCACGGAGGACGAGAATCGCTTTTGCCCTGCCTAGCGTTCCGGGCAGCGGGTAGAACCAGGCAGAGAATTCCCGGCTAGCAGCTTCCCTGTGGCGGGGAAGTGCAAACGTACACGTTTTCGGCCGAAAACGCGTTTTCCGGCGAAAACGCACACCACGGCTCTTTCTGAGAAAAAGCAAGCACGGAGGACGAGAATCGCTTTTGCCCTGCGTAGCGTTCCGGGCAGCGGGTAGAACCAGGCAGAGAATTCCCGGCTAGCAGCTTCCCTGTGGCTGGGAAGTGCAAACGTACACGTTTTCGGCCGAAAACGCATTTTCCGGCGAAAACGCACACCACGGCTCTTTCTGAGAAAAAGCAAGCACGGAGGACGAGAATCGCTTTTGCCCTGCGTAGCGTTCCGGGCAGCGGGTAGAACCAGGTAGAGAATTCCCGGCTAGCAGCTTCCCTGTGGCCGGGAAGTGCAAACGTACACGTTTTCGGCCGAAAACGCGTTTTCCGGCGAAAACGCACACCACGGCTCTTTCTGAGAAAAAGCAAGCACGGAGGACGAGAATCGCTTTTGCCCTGCGTAGCGTTCCGGGCAGCGGGTAGAACCAGGCAGAGAATTCCCGGCTAGCAGCTTCCCTGTGGCGGGGAAGTGCAAACGTACACGTTTTCGGCCGAAAACGCGTTTTCCGGCGAAAACGCACACCACGGCTCTTTCTGAGAAAAAGCAAGCACGGAGGACGAGAACCGCTTTTGCCCTGCGTAGCGTTCCGGGCAGCGGGTAGAACCAGGCAGAGAATTCCCGGCTAGCAGCTTCCCTGTGGCGGGGAAGTGCAAACGTACACGTTTTCGGCCGAAAACGCGTTTTCCGGCGAAAACGCACACCACGGCTCTTTCTGAGAAAAAGCAAGCACGGAGGACGAGAATCGCTTTTGCCCTGCCTAGCGTTCCGGGCAGCGGGTAGAACCAGGCAGAGAATTCCCGGCTAGCAGCTTCCCTGTGGCGGGGAAGTGCAAACGTACACGTTTTCGGCCGAAAACGCGTTTTCCGGGGAAAACGCACACCACGGCTCTTTCTGAGAAAAAGCAACCACGGAGGACGAGAATCGCTTTTGCCCTGCCTAGCGTTCCGGGCAGCGGGTAGAACCAGGCAGAGAATTCCCGGCTAGCAGCTTCCCTGTGGCCGGGAAGTGCAAACGTACACGTTTTCGGCCGAAAACGCGTTTTCCGGCGAAAAAGCACACCACGGCTCTTTCTGAGAAAAAGCAAGCACGGAGGACGAGAATCGCTTTTGCCCTGCGTAGCGTTCCGGGCAGCGGGTAGAACCAGGCAGAGAATTCCCGGCTAGCAGCTTCCCTGTGGCTGGGAAGTGCAAACGTACACGTTTTCGGCCAAAAACGCGTTTTCGGCGAAAAAGCACACCACGGCTCTTTCTGAGAAAAAGCAAGCACGGAGGACGAGAATCACTTTTGCCCTGCGTAGCGTTCCGGGCAGCGGGTAGAACCAGGCAGAGAATTCCCGGCTACCAGCTTCCCTGTGGCCGGGAAGTGCAAACGTACACGTTTTCGGCCGAAAACGCGTTTTCGGCGAAAACGCACACCACGGCTCTTTCTGAGAAAAAGCAAGCACGGAGGACGAGAATCGCTTTTGCCCTGCGTAGCGTTCCGGGCAGCGGGTAGAACCAGGCAGAGAATTCCCGGCTAGCAGCTTCCCTGTGGCGGGGAAGTGCAAACGTACACGTTTTCGGCCGAAAACGCGTTTTCCGGCGAAAACGCACACCACGGCTCTTTCTGAGAAAAAGCAAGCACGGAGGACGAGAATCGCTTTTGCCCTGCGTAGCGTTCCGGGCAGCGGGTAGAACCAGGCAGAGAATTCCCGGCTAGCAGCTTCCCTGTGGCGGGGAAGTGCAAACGTACACGTTTTCGGCCGAAAACGCGTTTTCCGGCGAAAACGCACACCACGGCTCTTTCTGAGAAAAAGCAAGCACGGAGGACGAGAATCGCTTTTGCCCTGCGTAGCGTTCCGGGCAGCGGGTAGAACCAGGCAGAGAATTCCCGGCTAGCAGCTTTCCTGTGGCTGGGAAGTGTAAACGTACACGTTTTCGGCCAAAAACGCGTTTTCGGCGAAAAAGCACACAACGGCTCTTTCTGAGAAAAAGCAAGCACGGAGGACGAGAATCGCTTTTGCCCTGCGTAGCGTTCCGGGCAGCGGGTAGAACCAGGCAGAGAATTCCCGGCTAGCAGCTTCCCTGTGGCGGGGAAGTGCAAACGTACACGTTTTCGGCCGAAAACGCGTTTTCCGGGGAAAACGCACACCACGGCTCTTTCTGAGAAAAAGCAAGCACGGAGGACGAGAATCGCTTTTGCCCTGCGTAGCGTTCCGGGCAGCGGGTAGAACCAGGCAGAGAATTCCCGGCTAGCAGCTTCCCTGTGGCGGGGAAGTGCAAACGTACACGTTTTCGGCCGAAAACGCGTTTTCCGGCGAAAACGCACACCACGGCTCTTTCTGAGAAAAAGCAAGCACGGAGGACGAGAATCGCTTTTGCCCTGCGTAGCGTTCCGGGCAGCGGGTAGAACCAGGCAGAGAATTCCCGGCTAGCAGCTTCCCTGTGGCGGGGAAGTGCAAACGTACACGTTTTCGGCCGAAAACGCGTTTTCCGGGGAAAACGCACACCACGGCTCTTTCTGAGAAAAAGCAAGCACGGAGGACGAGAATCGCTTTTGCCCTGCCTAGCGTTCCGGGCAGCGGGTAGAACCAGGCAGAGAATTCCCGGCTAGCAGCTTCCCTGTGGCCGGGAAGTGCAAACGTACACGTTTTCGGCCGAAAACGCGTTTTCCGGCGAAAACGCACACCACGGCTCTTTCTGAGAAAAAGCAAGCACGGAGGACGAGAATCGCTTTTGCCCTGCGTAGCGTTCCGGGCAGCGGGTAGAACCAGGCAGAGAATTCCCGGCTAGCAGCTTCCCTGTGGCGGGGAAGTGCAAACTTACACGTTTTCGGCCGAAAACGCGTTTTCCGGGGAAAACGCACACCACGGCTCTTTCTGAGAAAAAGCAAGCACGGAGGACGAGAATCGCTTTTGCCCTGCGTAGCGTTCCGGGCAGCGGGTAGAACCAGGCAGAGAATTCCCGGCTAGCAGCTTCCCTGTGGCGGGGAAGTGCAAACGTACACGTTTTCGGCCGAAAACGCGTTTTCCGGCGAAAACGCACACCACGGCTCTTTCTGAGAAAAAGCAAGCACGGAGGACGAGAATCGCTTTTGCCCTGCGTAGCGTTCCGGGCAGCGGGTAGAACCAGGCAGAGAATTCCCGGCTAGCAGCTTCCCTGTGGCGGGGAAGTGCAAACGTACACGTTTTCGGCCGAAAACGCGTTTTCCGGCGAAAAAGCACACCACGGCTCTTTCTGAGAAAAAGCAAGCACGGAGGACGAGAATCGCTTTTGCCCTGCGTAGCGTTCCGGGCAGCGGGTAGAACCAGGCAGAGAATTCCCGGCTAGCAGCTTCCCTGTGGCGGGGAAGTGCAAACGTACACGTTTTCGGCCGAAAACGCGTTTTCCGGCGAAAACGCACACCACGGCTCTTTCTGAGAAAAAGCAAGCACGGAGGACGAGAATCGCTTTTGCCCTGCGTAGCGTTCCGGGCAGCGGGTAGAACCAGGCAGAGAATTCCCGGCTAGCAGCTTCCCTGTGGCTGGGAAGTGCAAACGTACACGTTTTCGGCCAAAAACGCGTTTTCGGCGAAAAAGCACACAACGGCTCTTTCTGAGAAAAAGCAAGCACGGAGGACGAGAATCGCTTTTGCCCTGCGTAGCGTTCCGGGCAGCGGGTAGAACCAGGCAGAGAATTCCCGGCTAGCAGCTTCCCTGTGGCGGGGAAGTGCAAACGTACACGTTTTCGGCCGAAAACGCGTTTTCGGCGAAAACGCACACCACGGCTCTTTCTGAGAAAAAGCAAGCACGGAGGACGAGAATCGCTTTTGCCCTGCGTAGCGTTCCGGGCAGCGGGTAGAACCAGGCAGAGAATTCCCGGCTAGCAGCTTCCCTGTGGCGGGGAAGTGCAAACGTACACGTTTTCGGCCGAAAACGCGTTTTCCGGCGAAAACGCACACCACGGCTCTTTCTGAGAAAAAGCAAGCACGGAGGACGAGAATCGCTTTTGCCCTGCGTAGCGTTCCGGGCAGCGGGTAGAACCAGGCAGAGAATTCCCGGCTAGCAGCTTCCCTGTGGCGGGGAAGTGCAAACGTACACGTTTTCGGCCGAAAACGCGTTTTCCGGCGAAAACGCACACCACGGCTCTTTCTGAGAAAAAGCAAGCACGGAGGACGAGAATCGCTTTTGCCCTGCCTAGCGTTCCGGGCAGCGGGTAGAACCAGGCAGAGAATTCCCGGCTAGCAGCTTTCCTGTGGCTGGGAAGTGTAAACGTACACGTTTTCGGCCAAAAACGCGTTTTCGGCGAAAAAGCACACAACGGCTCTTTCTGAGAAAAAGCAAGCACGGAGGACGAGAATCGCTTTTGCCCTGCGTAGCGTTCCGGGCAGCGGGTAGAACCAGGCAGAGAATTCCCGGCTAGCAACTTCCCTGTGGCGGGGAAGTGCAAACGTACACGTTTTCGGCCGAAAACGCGTTTTCCGGGGAAAACGCACACCACGGCTCTTTCTGAGAAAAAGCAAGCACGGAGGA
The DNA here is from genome assembly GCF_965140245.1 of Athene noctua. Lineage (NCBI taxonomy): Eukaryota > Metazoa > Chordata > Aves > Strigiformes > Strigidae > Athene > Athene noctua. Next base: position 268,417 of record NW_027437607.1, on the reverse strand, counting down.
CGAGAATCGCTTTTGCCCTGCCTAGCGTTCCGGGCAGCGGGTAGAACCAGGCAGAGAATTCCCGGCTAGCAGCTTCCCTGTGGCGGGGAAGTGCAAACGTACACGTTTTCGGCCGAAAACGCGTTTTCCGGGGAAAACGCACACCACGGCTCTTTCTGAGAAAAAGCAAGCACGGAGGACGAGAATCGCTTTTGCCCTGCCTAGCGTTCCGGGCAGCGGGTAGAACCAGGCAGAGAATTCCCGGCTAGCAGCTTCCCTGTGGCCGGGAAGTGCAAACGTACACGTTTTCGGCCGAAAACGCGTTTTCCGGCGAAAACGCACACCACGGCTCTTTCTGAGAAAAAGCAAGCACGGAGGACGAGAATCGCTTTTGCCCTGCGTAGCGTTCCGGGCAGCGGGTAGAACCAGGCAGAGAATTCCCGGCTAGCAGCTTCCCTGTGGCGGGGAAGTGCAAACTTACACGTTTTCGGCCGAAAACGCGTTTTCCGGGGAAAACGCACACCACGGCTCTTTCTGAGAAAAAGCAAGCACGGAGGACGAGAATCGCTTTTGCCCTGCGTAGCGTTCCGGGCAGCGGGTAGAACCAGGCAGAGAATTCCCGGCTAGCAGCTTCCCTGTGGCGGGGAAGTGCAAACGTACACGTTTTCGGCCGAAAACGCGTTTTCCGGCGAAAACGCACACCACGGCTCTTTCTGAGAAAAAGCAAGCACGGAGGACGAGAATCGCTTTTGCCCTGCGTAGCGTTCCGGGCAGCGGGTAGAACCAGGCAGGGAATTCCCGGCTAGCAGCTTCCCTGTGGCGGGGAAGTGCAAACGTACACGTTTTCGGCCGAAAACGCGTTTTCCGGCGAAAAAGCACACCACGGCTCTTTCTGAGAAAAAGCAAGCACGGAGGACGAGAATCGCTTTTGCCCTGCGTAGCGTTCCGGGCAGCGGGTAGAACCAGGCAGAGAATTCCCGGCTAGCAGCTTTCCTGTGGCTGGGAAGTGCAAACGTACACGTTTTCGGCCAAAAACGCGTTTTCGGCGAAAAAGCACTCAACGGCTCTTTCTGAGAAAAAGCAAGCACGGAGGACGAGAATCGCTTTTGCCCTGCGTAGCGTTCCGGGCAGCGGGTAGAACCAGGCAGAGAATTCCCGGCTAGCAGCTTCCCTGTGGCGGGGAAGTGCAAACGTACACGTTTTCGGCCGAAAACGCGTTTTCGGCGAAAACGCACACCACGGCTCTTTCTGAGAAAAAGCAAGCACGGAGGACGAGAATCGCTTTTGCCCTGCGTAGCGTTCCGGGCAGCGGGTAGAACCAGGCAGAGAATTCCCGGCTAGCAGCTTCCCTGTGGCGGGGAAGTGCAAACGTACACGTTTTCGGCCGAAAACGCGTTTTCCGGCGAAAACGCACACCACGGCTCTTTCTGAGAAAAAGCAAGCACGGAGGACGAGAATCGCTTTTGCCCTGCGTAGCGTTCCGGGCAGCGGGTAGAACCAGGCAGAGAATTCCCGGCTAGCAGCTTCCCTGTGGCGGGGAAGTGCAAACGTACACGTTTTCGGCCGAAAACGCGTTTTCCGGCGAAAACGCACACCACGGCTCTTTCTGAGAAAAAGCAAGCACGGAGGACGAGAATCGCTTTTGCCCTGCGTAGCGTTCCGGGCAGCGGGTAGAACCAGGCAGAGAATTCCCGGCTAGCAGCTTTCCTGTGGCTGGGAAGTGTAAACGTACACGTTTTCGGCCAAAAACGCGTTTTCGGCGAAAAAGCACACAACGGCTCTTTCTGAGAAAAAGCAAGCACGGAGGACGAGAATCGCTTTTGCCCTGCGTAGCGTTCCGGGCAGCGGGTAGAACCAGGCAGAGAATTCCCGGCTAGCAACTTCCCTGTGGCGGGGAAGTGCAAACGTACACGTTTTCGGCCGAAAACTCGTTTTCCGGGGAAAACGCACACCACGGCTCTTTCTGAGAAAAAGCAAGCACGGAGGACGAGAATCGCTTTTGCCCTGCCTAGCGTTCCGGGCAGCGGGTAGAACCAGGCAGAGAATTCCCGGCTAGCAGCTTCCCTGTGGCGGGGAAGTGCAAACGTACACGTTTTCGGCCGAAAACGCGTTTTCCGGGGAAAACGCACACCACGGCTCTTTCTGAGAAAAAGCAAGCACGGAGGACGAGAATCGCTTTTGCCCTGCCTAGCGTTCCGGGCAGCGGGTAGAACCAGGCAGAGAATTCCCGGCTAGCAGCTTCCCTGTGGCGGGGAAGTGCAAACGTACACGTTTTCGGCCGAAAACGCGTTTTCCGGCGAAAACGCACACCACGGCTCTTTCTGAGAAAAAGCAAGCACGGAGGACGAGAATCGCTTTTGCCCTGCGTAGCGTTCCGGGCAGCGGGTAGAACCAGGCAGAGAATTCCCGGCTAGCAGCTTTCCTGTGGCTGGGAAGTGCAAACGTACACGTTTTCGGCCAAAAACGCGTTTTCGGCGAAAAAGCACACAACGGCTCTTTCTGAGAAAAAGCAAGCACGGAGGACGAGAATCGCTTTTGCCCTGCGTAGCGTTCCGGGCAGCGGGTAGAACCAGGCAGAGAATTCCCGGCTAGCAGCTTCCCTGTGGCGGGGAAGTGCAAACGTACACGTTTTCGGCCGAAAACGCGTTTTCCGGGGAAAACGCACACCACGGCTCTTTCTGAGAAAAAGCAAGCACGGAGGACGAGAATCGCTTTTGCCCTGCGTAGCGTTCCGGGCAGCGGGTAGAACCAGGCAGAGAATTCCCGGCTAGCAGCTTCCCTGTGGCGGGGAAGTGCAAACGTACACGTTTTCGGCCGAAAACGCATTTTCCGGCGAAAACGCACACCACGGCTCTTTCTGAGAAAAAGCAAGCACGGAGGACGAGAATCGCTTTTGCCCTGCGTAGCGTTCCGGGCAGCGGGTAGAACCAGGCAGAGAATTCCCGGCTAGCATCTTCCCTGTGGCGGGGAAGTGCAAACGTACACGTTTTCGGCCGAAAACGCATTTTCCGGCGAAAACGCACACCACGGCTCTTTCTGAGAAAAAGCAAGCACGGAGGACGAGAACCGCTTTTGCCCTGCGTAGCGTTCCGGGCAGCGGGTAGAACCAGGCAGAGAATTCCCGGCTAGCAGCTTCCCTGTGGCGGGGAAGTGCAAACGTACACGTTTTCGGCCGAAAACGCGTTTTCCGGGGAAAACGCACACCACGGCTCTTTCTGAGAAAAAGCAAGCACGGAGGACGAGAATCGCTTTTGCCCTGCCTAGCGTTCCGGGCAGCGGGTAGAACCAGGCAGAGAATTCCCGGCTAGCAGCTTCCCTGTGGCTGGGAAGTGCAAACGTACACGTTTTCTGCCAAAAAACGCGTTTTCGGCGAAAACGCACACCACGGCTCTTTCTGAGAAAAAGCAAGCACGGAGGACGAGAATCGCTTTTGCCCTGCGTAGCGTTCCGGGCAGCGGGTAGAACCAGGCAGAGACTTCCCGGCTAGCAGCTTCCCTGTGGCGGGGAAGTGCAAACGTACACGTTTTCGGCAGAAAACGCATTTTCCGGCGAAAACGCACACCACGGCTCTTTCTGAGAAAAAGCAAGCACGGAGGACGAGAATCGCTTTTGCCCTGCGTAGCGTTCCGGGCAGCGGGTAGAACCAGGCAGAGAATTCCCGGCTAGCACCTTCCCTGTGGCTGGGAAGTGCAAACGTACACGTTTTCGGCCAAAAACGCGTTTTCCGGCGAAAACGCACACCACGGCTCTTTCTGAGAAAAAGCAAGCACGGAGGACGAGAATCGCTTTTGCCCTGCGTAGCGTTCCGGGCAGCGGGTAGAACCAGGCAGAGAATTCCCGGCTAGCAGCTTCCCTGTGGCGGGGAAGTGCAAACGTACACGTTTTCTGCCAAAAACGCGTTTTCGGCGAAAACGCACACCACGGCTCTTTCTGAGAAAAAGCAAGCACGGAGGACGAGAATCGCTTTTGCCCTGCGTAGCGTTCCGGGCAGCGGGTAGAACCAGGCAGAGAATTCCCGGCTAGCAGCTTCCCTGTGGCGGGGAAGTGCAAACGTACACGTTTTCGGCCGAAAACGCGTTTTCCGGCGAAAACGCACACCACGGCTCTTTCTGAGAAAAAGCAAGCACGGAGGACGAGAATCGCTTTTGCCCTGCGTAGCGTTCCGGGCAGCGGGTAGAACCAGGCAGAGAATTCCCGGCTAGCAGCTTCCCTGTGGCCGGGAAGTGCAAACGTACACGTTTTCGGCCAAAAAACGCGTTTTCCGGCGAAAACGCACACCACGGCTCTTTCTGAGAAAAAGCAAGCACGGAGGACGAGAATCGCTTTTGCCCTGCGTAGCGTTCCGGGCAGCGGGTAGAACCAGGCAGAGAATTCCCGGCTAGCAGCTTCCCTGTGGCCGGGAAGTGCAAACGTACAAGTTTTCGGCCGAAAACGCATTTTCCGGCGAAAACGCACACCACGGCTCTTTCTGAGAAAAAGCAAGCACGGAGGACGAGAATCGCTTTTGCCCTGCGTAGCGTTCCGGGCAGCGGGTAGAACCAGGCAGAGAATTCCCGGCTAGCAGCTTCCCTGTGGCCGGGAAGTGCAAACGTACACGTTTTCGGCCGAAAACGCGTTTTCCGGCGAAAACGCACACCACGGCTCTTTCTGAGAAAAAGCAAGCACGGAGGACGAGAATCGCTTTTGCCCTGCCTAGCGTTCCGGGCAGCGGGTAGAACCAGGCAGAGAATTCCCGGCTAGCAGCTTCCCTGTGGCCGGGAAGTGCAAACGTACACGTTTTCGGCCGAAAACGCGTTTTCCGGCGAAAACGCACACCACGGCTCTTTCTGAGAAAAAGCAAGCACGGAGGACGAGAATCGCTTTTGCCCTGCGTAGCGTTCCGGGCAGCGGGTAGAACCAGGCAGAGAATTCCCGGCTAGCAGCTTCCCTGTGGCGGGGAAGTGCAAACGTACACGTTTTCGGCCGAAAACGCGTTTTCCGGGGAAAACGCACACCACGGCTCTTTCTGAGAAAAAGCAAGCACGGAGGACGAGAATCGCTTTTGCCCTGCGTAGCGTTCCGGGCAGCGGGTAGAACCAGGCAGAGAATTCCCGGCTAGCAGCTTCCCTGTGGCGGGGAAGTGCAAACGTACAAGTTTTCGGCCGAAAACGCATTTTCCGGCGAAAACGCACACCACGGCTCTTTCTGAGAAAAAGCAAGCACGGAGGACGAGAATCGCTTTTGCCCTGCGTAGCGTTCCGGGCAGCGGGTAGAACCAGGTAGAGAATTCCCGGCTAGCAGCTTCCCTGTGGCCGGGAAGTGCAAACGTACACGTTTTCGGCCGAAAACGCGTTTTCCGGCGAAAACGCACACCACGGCTCTTTCTGAGAAAAAGCAAGCACGGAGGACGAGAATCGCTTTTGCCCTGCGTAGCGTTCCGGGCAGCGGGTAGAACCAGGCAGAGAATTCCCGGCTAGCAGCTTCCCTGTGGCCGGGAAGTGCAAACGTACACGTTTTCGGCCGAAAACGCGTTTTCCGGCGAAAACGCACACCACGGCTCTTTCTGAGAAAAAGCAAGCACGGAGGACGAGAATCGCTTTTGCCCTGCGTAGCGTTCCGGGCAGCGGGTAGAACCAGGCAGAGAATTCCCGGCTAGCAGCTTCCCTGTGGCGGGGAAGTGCAAACGTACACGTTTTCGGCCGAAAACGCGTTTTCCGGGGAAAACGCACACCACGGCTCTTTCTGAGAAAAAGCAAGCACGGAGGACGAGAATCGCTTTTGCCCTGCCTAGCGTTCCGGGCAGCGGGTAGAACCAGGCAGAGAATTCCCGGCTAGCAGCTTCCCTGTGGCGGGAAAGTGCAAACGTACACGTTTTCGGCCGAAAACGCATTTTCCGGCGAAAACGCACACCACGGCTCTTTCTGAGAAAAAGCAAGCACGGAGGACGAGAATCGCTTTTGCCCTGCGTAGCGTTACGGGCAGCGGGTAGAACCAGGCAGAGAATTCCCGGCTAGCAGCTTCCCTGTGGCGGGGAAGTGCAAACGTACACGTTTTCGGCCGAAAACGCGTTTTCCGGCGAAAACGCACACCACGGCTCTTTCTGAGAAAAAGCAAGCACGGAGGACGAGAACCGCTTTTGCCCTGCGTAGCGTTCCGGGCAGCGGGTAGAACCAGGCAGAGAATTCACGGCTAGCACCTTCCCTGTGGCGGGGAAGTGCAAACGTACACGTTTTCGGCCGAAAACGCGTTTTCCGGCGAAAACGCACACCACGGCTCTTTCTGAGAAAAAGCAAGCACGGAGGACGAGAATCGCTTTTGCCCTGCGTAGCGTTCCGGGCAGCGGGTAGAACCAGGCAGAGAATTCCCGGCTAGCAGCTTCCCTGTGGCCGGGAAGTGCAAACGTACACGTTTTCGGCCAAAAAACGCGTTTTCGGCGAAAACGCACACCACGGCTCTTTCTGAGAAAAAGCAAGCACGGAGGACGAGAATCGCTTTTGCCCTGCGTAGCGTTCCGGGCAGCGGGTAGAACCAGGCAGAGAATTCCCGGCTAGCAGCTTCCCTGTGGCTGGGAAGTGCAAACGTACACGTTTTCGGCCGAAAACGCCTTTTCCGGCGAAAACGCACACCACGGCTCTTTCTGAGAAAAAGCAAGCACGGAGGACGAGAATCGCTTTTGCCCTGCGTAGCGTTCAGGGCAGCGGGTAGAACCAGGTAGAGAATTCCCGGCTAGCAGCTTCCCTGTGGCCGGGAAGTGCAAACGTACACGTTTTCGGCCGAAAACGCGTTTTCCGGCGAAAACGCACACCACTGCTCTTTCTGAGAAAAAGCAAGCACGGAGGACGAGAATCGCTTTTGCCCTGCGTAGCGTTCCGGGCAGCGGGTAGAACCAGGCAGAGAATTCCCGGCTAGCAGCTTCCCTGTGGCCGGGAAGTGCAAACGTACACTTTTTCGGCCGAAAACGCGTTTTTCGGGGAAAACGCACACCACGGCTCTTTCTGAGAAAAAGCAAGCACGGAGGACGAGAATCGCTTTTGCCCTGCGTAGCGTTCCGGGCAGCGGGTAGAACCAGGCAGAGAATTCCCGGCTAGCAGCTTCCCTGTGGCGGGGAAGTGCAAACGTACACGTTTTCGGCCGAAAACGCGTTTTCCGGGGAAAACGCACACCACGGCTCTTTCTGAGAAAAAGCAAGCACGGAGGACGAGAATCGCTTTTGCCCTGCGTAGCGTTCCGGGCAGCGGGTAGAACCAGGCAGAGAATTCCCGGCTAGCAGCTTCCCTGTGGCTGGGAAGTGCAAACGTACATGTTTTCGGCCAAAAAATGCGTTTTCGGCGAAAAAGCACACAACGGCTCTTTCTGAGAAAAAGCAAGCACGGAGGACGAGAATCGCTTTTGCCCTGCGTAGCGTTCCGGGCAGCGGGTAGAACCAGGCAGAGAATTCCCGGCTAGCAGCTTCCCTGTGGCTGGGAAGTGCAAACGTACACGTTTTCTGCCAAAAACGCGTTTTCGGCGAAAACGCACACCACGGCTCTTTCTGAGAAAAAGCAAGCACGGAGGACGAGAATCGCTTTTGCCCTGCGTAGCGTTCCGGGCAGCGGGTAGAACCAGGCAGAGAATTCCCGGCTAGCAGCTTCCCTGTGGCGGGGAAGTGCAAACGTACACGTTTTCGGCCGAAAACGCGTTTTCCGGCGAAAACGCACACCACGGCTCTTTCTGAGAAAAAGCAAGCACGGAGGACAAGAATCGCTTTTGCCCTGCGTAGCGTTCCGGGCAGCGGGTAGAACCAGGCAGAGAATTCCCGGCTAGCAGCTTCCCTGTGGCTGGGAAGTGCAAACGTACACGTTTTCGGCCAAAAAAGCGTTTTCGGCGAAAAAGCACACCACGGCTCTTTCTGAGAAAAAGCAAGCACGGAGGACGAGAATCGCTTTTGCCCTGCGTAGCGTTACGGGCAGCGGGTAGAACCAGGCAGAGAATTCCCGGCTAGCAGCTTCCCTGTGGCCGGGAAGTGCAAACGTACACGTTTTCGGCCGAAAACGCGTTTTCGGCGAAAACGCACACCACGGCTCTTTCTGAGAAAAAGCAAGCACGGAGGACGAGAATCGCTTTTGCCCTGCGTAGCGTTCCGGGCAGCGGGTAGAACCAGGCAGAGAATTCCCGGCTAGCAGCTTCCCTGTGGCCGGGAAGTGCAAACGTACACGTTTTCGGCCGAAAACGCGTTTTCCGGGGAAAACGCACACCACGGCTCTTTCTGAGAAAAAGCAAGCACGGAGGACGAGAATCGCTTTTGCCCTGCGTAGCGTTCCGGGCAGCGGGTAGAACCAGGCAGAGAATTCCCGGCTAGCAGCTTCCCTGTGGCGGGGAAGTGCAAACGTACACGTTTTCGGCCGAAAACGCGTTTTCCGGGGAAAACGCACACCACGGCTCTTTCTGAGAAAAAGCAAGCACGGAGGACGAGAATCGCTTTTGCCCTGCGTAGCGTTCCGGGCAGCGGGTAGAACCAGGCAGAGAATTCCCGGCTAGCAGCTTCCCTGTGGCGGGGAAGTGCAAACGTACACGTTTTCTGCCAAAAACGCGTTTTCGGCGAAAACGCACACCACGGCTCTTTCTGAGAAAAAGCAAGCACGGAGGACGAGAATCGCTTTTGCCCTGCGTAGCGTAACGGGCAGCGGGTAGAACCAGGCAGAGAATTCCCGGCTAGCAGCTTCCCTGTGGCGGGGAAGTGCAAACGTACACGTTTTCGGCCGAAAACGCGTTTTCCGGCGAAAACGCACACCACGGCTCTTTCTGAAAAAAACAAACACGGAGGACGAGAATCGCTTTTGCCCTGCGTAGCGTTCCGGGCAGCGGGTAGAACCAGGCAGAGAATTCCCGGCTAGCAGCTTCCCTGTGGCGGGGAAGTGCAAACGTACACGTTTTCGGCCGAAAACGCGTTTTCCGGGGAAAACGCACACCACGGCTCTTTCTGAGAAAAAGCAAGCACGGAGGACGAGAATCGCTTTTGCCCTGCCTAGCGTTCCGGGCAGCGGGTAGAACCAGGCAGAGAATTCCCGGCTAGCAGCTTCCCTGTGGCGGGGAAGTGCAAACGTACACGTTTTCGGCCGAAAACGCGTTTTCCGGCGAAAACGCACACCACGGCTCTTTATGAGAAAAAGCAAGCACGGAGGACGAGAATCGCTTTTGCCCTGCGCAGCGTTCCGGGCAGCGGGTAGAACCAGGCAGAGAATTCCCGGCTAGCAGCTTCCCTGTGGCGGGGAAGTGCAAACGTACACGTTTTCGGCCGAAAACGCGTTTTCCGGCGAAAACGCACACCACGGCTCTTTCTGAGAAAAAGCAAGCACGGAGGACGAGAATCGCTTTTGCCCTGCGTAGCGTTCCGGGCAGCGGGTAGAACCAGGCAGAGAAGTCCCGGCTAGCAGCTTCCCTGTGGCCGGGAAGTGGAAACGTACACGTTTTCGGCCGAAAACGCGTTTTCCAGCGAAAACGCACACCACGGCTCTTTCTGAGAAAAAGCAAGCACGGAGGACGAGAATCGCTTTTGCCCTGCCTAGCGTTCCGGGCAGCGGGTAGAACCAGGCAGAGAATTCCCGGCTAGCAGCTTTCCTGTGGCTGGGAAGTGTAAACGTACACGTTTTCGTCCCAAAACGCGTTTTCGGCGAAAAAGCACACAACGGCTCTTTCTGAGAAAAAGCAAGCACGGAGGACGAGAATCGCTTTTGCCCTGCGTAGCGTTCCGGGCAGCGGGTAGAACCAGGCAGAGAATTCCCGGCTAGCAGCTTCCCTGTGGCCGGGAAGTGCAAACGTACACGTTTTCGGCCGAAAACGCGTTTTCCGGCGAAAACGCACACCACGGCTCTTTCTGAGAAAAAGCAAGCACGGAGGACGAGAATCGCTTTTGCCCTGCCTAGCGTTCCGGGCAGCGGGTAGAACCAGGCAGAGAATTCCCGGCTAGCAGCTTCCCTGTGGCGGGGAAGTGCAAACGTACACGTTTTCGGCCGAAAACGCGTTTTCCGGCCAAAACGCACACCAAGGCTCTTTCTGAGAAAAAGCAAGCACGGAGGACAAGAATCGCTTTTGCCCTGCCTAGCGTTCCGGGCAGCGGGTAGAACCAGGCAGAGAATTCCCGGCTAGCAGCTTCCCTGTGGCTGGGAAGTGCAAACGTACACGTTTTCGGCCAAAAACGCTTTTTCGCCAAAAAACACACAACGGCTCTTTCTGAGAAAAAGCAAGCACGGAGGACGAGAATCGCTTTTGCCCTGCGTAGCGTTCCGGGCAGCGGGTAGAACCAGGCAGAGAATTCCCGGCTAGCAGCTTCCCTGTGGCCGGGAAGTGCAAAGGTACACGTTTTCGGCCGAAAACGTGTTTTCGGCGAAAACGCACACCACGGCTCTTTCTGAGAAAAAGCAAGCACGGAGGACGAGAATCGCTTTTGCCCTGCGTAGCGTTCCGGGCAGCGGGTAGAACCAGGCAGAGAATTCCCGGCTAGCAGCTTCCCTGTGGCCGGGAAGTGCAAACGTACACGTTTTCGGCCGAAAACGCGTTTTCCGGGGAAAACGCACACCACGGCTCTTTCTGAGAAAAAGCAAGCACGGAGGACGAGAATCGCTTTTGCCCTGCGTAGCGTTCCGGGCAGCGGGTAGAACCAGGCAGAGAATTCACGGCTAGCACCTTCCCTGTGGCGGGGAATTGCAAACGTACACGTTTTCGGCCGAAAACGCGTTTTCCAGCGAAAACGCACACCACGGCTCTTTCTGAGAAAAAGCAAGCACGGAGGACGAGAATCGCTTTTGCCCTGCGTAGCGTTCCGGGCAGCGGGTAGAACCAGGCAGAGAATTCCCGGCTAGCAGCTTCCCTGTGGCGGGGAAGTGCAAACGTACACGTTTTCGGCCAAAAAACGCGTTTTCGGCGAAAACGCACACCACGGCTCTTTCTGAGAAAAAGCAAGCACGGAGGACGAGAATCGCTTTTGCCCTGCGTAGCGTTCCGGGCAGCGGGTAGAACCAGGCAGAGAATTCCCGGCTAGCAGCTTCCCTGTGGCTGGGAAGTGCAAACGTACACGTTTTCGGCCGAAAACGCATTTTCCGGCGAAAACGCACACCACGGCTCTTTCTGAGAAAAAGCAAGCACGGAGGACGAGAATCGCTTTTGCCCTGCGTAGCGTACCGGGCAGCGGGTAGAACCAGGTAGAGAATTCCCGGCTAGCAGCTTCCCTGTGGCCGGGAAGTGCAAACGTACACGTTTTCGGCCGAAAACGCGTTTTCCGGCGAAAACGCACACCACGGCTCTTTCTGAGAAAAAGCAAGCACGGAGGACGAGAATCGCTTTTGCCCTGCGTAGCGTTCCGGGCAGCGGGTAGAACCAGGCAGAGAATTCCCGGCTAGCAGCTTCCCTGTGGCGGGGAAGTGCAAACGTACACGTTTTCGGCCGAAAACGCGTTTTCCGGCGAAAACGCACACCACGGCTCTTTCTGAGAAAAAGCAAGCACGGAGGACGAGAATCGCTTTTGCCCTGCGTAGCGTTCCGGGCAGCGGGTAGAACCAGGCAGAGAATTCCCGGCTAGCAGCTTCCCTGTGGCCGGGAAGTGCAAACGTACACGTTTTCGGCCGAAAACGCGTTTTCCGGCGAAAACGCACACCACGGCTCTTTCTGAGAAAAAGCAAGCACGGAGGACGAGAATCGCTTTTGCCCTGCGTAGCGTTCCGGGCAGCGGGTAGAACCAGGCAGAGAATTCCCGGCTAGCAGCTTCCCTGTGGCCGGGAAGTGCAAACGTACACGTTTTCGGCCGAAAACGCGTTTTCCGAGGAAAACGCACACCACGGCTCTTTCTGAGAAAAAGCAAGCACGGAGGACGAGAATCGCTTTTGCCCTGCGTAGCGTTCCGGGCAGCGGGTAGAACCAGGCAGAGAATTCCCGGCTAGCAGCTTCCCTGTGGCGGGGAAGTGCAAACGTACACGTTTTCGGCCGAAAACGCGTTTTCCGGCGAAAACGCACACCACGGCTCTTTCTGAGAAAAAGCAAGCACGGAGGACGAGAATCGCTTTTGCCCTGCGTAGCGTTCCGGCCAGCGGGTAGAACCAGGCAGAGAATTCCCGGCTAGCAGCTTCCCTGTGGCTGGGAAGTGCAAACGTACACTTTTTCTGCCAAAAACGCGTTTTCGGCGAAAACGCACACCACGGCTCTTTCTGAGAAAAAGCAAGCACGGAGGACGAGAATCGCTTTTGCCCTGCGTAGCGTTCCGGGCAGCGGGTAGAACCAGGCAGAGAATTCCCGGCTAGCAGCTTCCCTGTGGCGGGGAAGTGCAAACGTACACGTTTTCGGCCGAAAACGCGTTTTCCGGCGAAAACGCACACCACGGCTCTTTCTGAGAAAAAGCAAGCACGGAGGACGAGAATCGCTTTTGCCCTGCGTAGCGTTCCGGGCAGCGGGTAGAACCAGGCAGAGAATTCCCGGCTAGCAGCTTCCCTGTGGCGGGGAAGTGCAAACGTACACGTTTTCGGCCGAAAACGCGTTTTCGGCGAAAAAGCACACAACGGCTCTTTCTGAGAAAAAGCAAGCACGGAGGACGAGAATCGCTTTTGCCCTGCGTAGCGTTCCGGGCAGCGGGTAGAACCAGGCAGAGAATTCCCGGCTAGCAGCTTCCCTGTGGCGGGGAAGTGCAAACGTACACGTTTTCGGGTGAAAACGCGTTTTCCGGCGAAAACGCACACCACGGCTCTTTCTGAGAAAAAGCAAGCACGGAGGACGAGAATCGCTTTTGCCCTGCGTAGCGTTCCGGGCAGCGGGTAGAACCAGGCAGAGAATTCCCGGCTAGCAGCTTCCCTGTGGCTGGGAAGTGCAAACGTACACGTTTTCGGCCAAAAAACGCGTTTTCGGCGAAAACGCACACCACGGCTCTTTCTGAGAAAAAGCAAGCACGGAGGACGAGAATCGCTTTTGCCCTGCGTAGCGTTCCGGGCAGCGGGTAGAACCAGGCAGAGAATTCCCGGCTAGCAGCTTCCCTGTGGCTGGGAAGTGCAAACGTACACGTTTTCGGCCGAAAACGCATTTTCCGGCGAAAACGCACACCACGGCTCTTTCTGAGAAAAAGCAAGCACGGAGGACGAGAATCGCTTTTGCCCTGCGTAGCGTTCCGGGCAGCGGGTAGAACCAGGTAGAGAATTCCCGGCTAGCAGCTTCCCTGTGGCCGGGAAGTGCAAACGTACACGTTTTCGGCCGAAAACGCGTTTTCCGGAGAAAACGCACACCACGGCTCTTTCTGAGAAAAAGCAAGCACGGAGGACGAGAATCGCTTTTGCCCTGCGTAGCGTTCCGGGCAGCGGGTAGAACCAGGCAGAGAATTCCCGGCTAGCAGCTTCCCTGTGGCGGGGAAGTGCAAACGTACACGTTTTCGGCCGAAAACGCGTTTTCCGGCGAAAACGCACACCACGGCTCTTTCTGAGAAAAAGCAAGCACGGAGGACGAGAATCGCTTTTGCCCTGCGTAGCGTTCCGGGCAGCGGGTAGAACCAGGCAGAGAATTCCCGGCTAGCAGCTTTCCTGTGGCTGGGAAGTGCAAACGTACATGTTTTCGGCCAAAAAATGCGTTTTCGGCGAAAAAGCACACAACGGCTCTTTCTGAGAAAAAGCAAGCACGGAGGACGAGAATCGCTTTTGCCCTGCGTAGCGTTCCGGGCAGCGGGTAGAACCAGGCAGAGAATTCCCGGCTAGCAGCTTCCCTGTGGCCGGGAAGTGCAAACGTACACGTTTTCGGCCGAAAACGCGTTTTCCGGCGAAAACGCACACCACGGCTCTTTCTGAGAAAAAGCAAGCACGGAGGACGAGAATCGCTTTTGCCCTGCGTAGCGTTCCGGGCAGCGGGTAGAACCAGGCAGAGAATTCCCGGCTAGCAGCTTCCCTGTGGCGGGGAAGTGCAAACGTACACGTTTTCGGCCGAAAACGCGTTTTCCGGCGAAAACGCACACCACGGCTCTTTCTGAGAAAAAGCAAGCACGGAGGACGAGAATCGCTTTTGCCCTGCCTAGCGTTCCGGGCAGCGGGTAGAACCAGGCAGAGAATTCCCGGCTAGCAGCTTTCCTGTGGCTGGGAAGTGCAAACGTACACGTTTTCGGCCAAAAACGCGTTTTCGGCGAAAAAGCACACAACGGCTCTTTCTGAGAAAAAGCAAGCACGGAGGACGAGAATCGCTTTTGCCCTGCGTAGCGTTCCGGGCAGCGGGTAGAACCAGGGAGAGAATTCCCGGCTAGCAGCTTCCCTGTGGCGGGGAAGTGCAAACGTACACGTTTTCGGCCGAAAACGCGTTTTCCGGCGAAAACGCACACCACGGCTCTTTCTGAGAAAAAGCAAGCACGGAGGACGAGAATCGCTTTTGCCCTGCGTAGCGTTCCGGGCAGCGGGTAGAACCAGGCAGAGAATTCCCGGCTAGCAGCTTCCCTGTGGCGGGGAAGTGCAAACGTACACGTTTTCGGCCGAAAACGCGTTTTCCGGCGAAAACGCACACCACGGCTCTTTCTGAGAAAAAGCAAGCACGGAGGACGAGAATCGCTTTTGCCCTGCGTAGCGTTCCGGGCAGCGGGTAGAACCAGGCAGAGAATTCCCGGCTAGCAGCTTCCCTGTGGCCGGGAAGTGCAAACGTACACGTTTTCGGCCGAAAACGCGTTTTCGGCGAAAACGCACACCACGGCTCTTTCTGAGAAAAAGCAAGCACGGAGGACGAGAATCGCTTTTGCCCTGCGTAGCGTAACGGGCAGCGGGTAGAACCAGGCAGAGAATTCCCGGCTAGCAGCTTCCCTGTGGCGGGGAAGTGCAAACGTACACGTTTTCGGCCGAAAACGCGTTTTCCGGCGAAAACGCACACCACGGCTCTTTCTGAGAAAAAGCAAGCACGGAGGACGAGAATCGCTTTTGCCCTGCCTAGCGTTCCGGGCAGCGGGTAGAACCAGGCAGAGAATTCCCGGATAGCAGCTTTCCTGTGGCTGGGAAGTGCAAACGTACACGTTTTCGGCCAAAAACGCGTTTTCGGCGAAAAAGCACACAACGGCTCTTTCTGAGAAAAAGCAAGCACGGAGGACGAGAATCGCTTTCGCCCTGCGTAGCGTTCCGGGCAGCGGGTAGAACCAGGCAGAGAATTCCCGGCTAGCAGCTTCCCTGTGGCTGGGAAGTGCAAACGAACACGTTTTCTGCCAAAAACGCGTTTTCAGCGAAAACGCACACCACGGCTCTTTCTGAGAAAAAGCAAGCACGGAGGACGAGAATCGCTTTTGCCCTGCGTAGCGTTCCGGGCAGCGGGTAGAACCAGGCAGAGAACTCACGGCTAGCAGCTTCCCTGTGGTGGGGAAGTGCAAACGTACACGTTTTCGGCCGAAAACGCGTTTTCCGGCGAAAACGCACACCACGGCTCTTTCTGAGAAAAAGCAAGCACGGAGGACGAGAATCGCTTTTGCCCTGCGTAGCGTTCCGGGCAGCGGGTAGAACCAGGCAGAGAATTCCCGGCTAGCAGCTTCCCTGTGGCGGGGAAGTGCAAACGTACACGTTTTCGGCCGAAAACGCATTTTCCGGCGAAAACGCACACCACGGCTCTTTCTGAGAAAAAGCAAGCACGGAGGACGAGAACCGCTTTTGCCCTGCGTAGCGTTCCGGGCAGCGGGTAGAACCAGGCAGAGAATTCCCGGCTAGCAGCTTCCCTGTGGCGGGGAAGTGCAAACGTACACGTTTTCGGCCGAAAACGCGTTTTCCGGGGAAAACGCACACCACGGCTCTTTCTGAGAAAAAGCAAGCACGGAGGACGAGAATCGCTTTTGCCCTGCCTAGCGTTCCGGGCAGCGGGTAGAACCAGGCAGAGAATTCCCGGCTAGCAGCTTCCCTGTGGCTGGGAAGTGCAAACGTACACGTTTTCGGCCAAAAAACGCGTTTTCGGCGAAAACGCACACCACGGCTCTTTCTGAGAAAAAGCAAGCACGGAGGACGAGAATCGCTTTTGCCCTGCGTAGCGTTCCGGGCAGCGGGTAGAACCAGGCAGAGAATTCCCGGCTAGCAGCTTCCCTGTGGCGGGGAAGTGCAAACGTACACGTTTTCGGCCGAAAACGCGTTTTCCGGGGAAAACGCACACCACGGCTCTTTCTGAGAAAAAGCAAGCACGGAGGACGAGAATCGCTTTTGCCCTGCGTAGCGTAACGGGCAGCGGGTAGAACCAGGCAGAGAATTCCCGGCTAGCAGCTTCCCTGTGGCGGGGAAGTGCAAACGTACACGTTTTCGGCCGAAAACGCGTTTTCGGCGAAAACGCACACCACGGCTCTTTCTGAGAAAAAGCAAGCACGGAGGACGAGAATCGCTTTTGCCCTGCCTAGCGTTCCGGGCAGCGGGTAGAACCAGGCAGAGAATTCCCGGCTAGCAGCTTCCCTGTGGCGGGGAAGTGCAAACGTACACGTTTTCGGCCGAAAACGCGTTTTCCGGCGAAAACGCACACCACGGCTCTTTCTGAGAAAAAGCAAGCACGGAGGACGAGAATCGCTTTTGCCCTGCGTAGCGTTCCGGGCAGCGGGTAGAACCAGGCAGAGAATTCCCGGCTAGCAGCTTCCCTGTGGCGGGGAAGTGCAAACGTACACGTTTTCGGCCGAAAACGCGTTTTCCGGCGAAAACGCACACCACGGCTCTTTCTGAGAAAAAGCAAGCACGGAGGACGAGAATCGCTTTTGCCCTGCCTAGCGTTCCGGGCAGCGGGTAGAACCAGGCAGAGAATTCCCGGCTAGCAGCTTCCCTGTGGCGGGGAAGTGCAAACGTACACGTTTTCGGCCAAAAACGCGTTTTCGGCGAAAAAGCACACAACGGCTCTTTCTGAGAAAAAGCAAGCACGGAGGACGAGAATCGCTTTTGCCCTGCGTAGCGTTCCGGGCAGCGGGTAGAACCAGGCAGAGAATTCCCGGCTAGCAGCTTCCCTGTGGCGGGGAAGTGCAAACGTACACGTTTTCGGCCGAAAACGCATTTTCCGGCGAAAACGCACACCACGGCTCTTTCTGAGAAAAAGCAAGCACGGAGGACGAGAACCGCTTTTGCCCTGCGTAGCGTTGCGGGCAGCGGGTAGAACCAGGCAGAGAATTCCCGGCTAGCAGCTTCCCTGTGGCGGGGAAGTGCAAATGTACACGTTTTCGTCCGAAAACGCATTTTCCGGCGAAAACGCACACCACGGCTCTTTCTGAGAAAAAGCAAGCACGGAGGACGAGAATCGCTTTTGCCCTGCGTAGCGTTCCGGGCAGCGGGTAGAACCAGGCAGAGAATTCCCGGCTAGCAGCTTCCCTGTGGCGGGGAAGTGCAAACGTACACGTTTTCGGCCGAAAACTCGTTTTCCGGGGAAAACGCACACCACGGCTCTTTCTGAGAAAAAGCAAGCACGGAGGACGAGAATCGCTTTTGCCCTGCGTAGCGTTCCGGGCAGCGGGTAGAACCAGGCAGAGAATTCCCGGCTAGCAGCTTCCCTGTGGCGGGGAAGTGCAAACGTACACGTTTTCGGCCGAAAACGCATTTTCCGGCGAAAACGCACACCACGGCTCTTTCTGAGAAAAAGCAAGCACGGAGGACGAGAACCGCTTTTGCCCTGCGTAGCGTTCCGGGCAGCGGGTAGAACCAGGCAGAGAATTCCCGGCTAGCAGCTTCCCTGTGGCGGGGAAGTGCAAACGTACACGTTTTCGGCCGAAAACGCGTTTTCCGGGGAAAACGCACACCACGGCTCTTTCTGAGAAAAAGCAAGCACGGAGGACGAGAATCGCTTTTGCCCTGCCTAGCGTTCCGGGCAGCGGGTAGAACCAGGCAGAGAATTCCCGGCTAGCACCTTCCCTGTGGCTGGGAAGTGCAAACGTACACGTTTTCGGCCAAAAACGCGTTTTCCGGCGAAAACGCACACCACGGCTCTTTCTGAGAAAAAGCAAGCACGGAGGACGAGAATCGCTTTTGCCCTGCGTAGCGTTCCGGGCAGCGGGTAGAACCAGGCAGAGAATTCCCGGCTAGCAGCTTCCCTGTGGCCGGGAAGTGCAAACGTACACGTTTTCGGCCGAAAACGCGTTTTCCGGCGAAAACGCACACCACGGCTCTTTCTGAGAAAAAGCAAGCACGGAGGACGAGAATCGCTTTTGCCCTGCCTAGCGTTCCGGGCAGCGGGTAGAACCAGGCAGAGAATTCCCGGCTAGCAGCTTCCCTGTGGCGGGGAAGTGCAAACGTACACGTTTTCTGCCAAAAACGCGTTTTCGGCGAAAACGCACACCACGGCTCTTTCTGAGAAAAAGCAAGCACGGAGGACGAGAATCGCTTTTGCCCTGCGTAGCGTTCCGGGCAGCGGGTAGAACCAGGCAGAGAATTCCCGGCTAGCAGCTTCCCTGTGGCGGGGAAGTGCAAACGTACACGTTTTCGGCCGAAAACGCGTTTTCCGGCGAAAACGCACACCACGGCTCTTTCTGAGAAAAAGCAAGCACGGAGGACGAGAATCGCTTTTGCCCTGCGTAGCGTTCCGGGCAGCGGGTAGAACCAGGCAGAGAATTCCTGGCTAGCAGCTTCCCTGTGGCGGGGAAGTGCAAACGTACACGTTTTCGGCCAAAAAACGCGTTTTCCGGCGAAAACGCACACCACGGCTCTTTCTGAGAAAAAGCAAGCACGGAGGACGAGAATCGCTTTTGCCCTGCGTAGCGTTCCGGGCAGCGGGTAGAACCAGGCAGAGAATTCCCGGCTAGCAGCTTCCCTGTGGCGGGGAAGTGCAAACGTACAAGTTTTCGGCCGAAAACGCATTTTCCGGCGAAAACGCACACCACGGCTCTTTCTGAGAAAAAGCAAGCACGGAGGACGAGAATCGCTTTTGCCCTGCGTAGCGTTCCGGGCAGCGGGTAGAACCAGGTAGAGAATTCCCGGCTAGCAGCTTCCCTGTGGCCGGGAAGTGCAAACGTACACGTTTTCGGCCGAAAACGCGTTTTCCGGCGAAAACGCACACCACGGCTCTTTCTGAGAAAAAGCAAGCACGGAGGACGAGAATCGCTTTTGCCCTGCGTAGCGTTCCGGGCAGCGGGTAGAACCAGGCAGAGAATTCCCGGCTAGCAGCTTCCCTGTGGCCGGGAAGTGCAAACGTACACGTTTTCGGCCGAAAACGCGTTTTCCGGCGAAAACGCACACCACGGCTCTTTCTGAGAAAAAGCAAGCACGGAGGACGAGAATCGCTTTTGCCCTGCGTAGCGTTCCGGGCAGCGGGTAGAACCAGGCAGAGAATTCCCGGCTAGCAGCTTCCCTGTGGCGGGGAAGTGCAAACGTACACGTTTTCGGCCGAAAACGCGTTTTCCGGGGAAAACGCACACCACGGCTCTTTCTGAGAAAAAGCAAGCACGGAGGACGAGAATCGCTTTTGCCCTGCGTAGCGTTCCGGGCAGCGGGTAGAACCAGGCAGAGAATTCCCGGCTAGCAGCTTCCCTGTGGCGGGAAAGTGCAAACGTACACGTTTTCGGCCGAAAACGCATTTTCCGGCGAAAACGCACACCACGGCTCTTTCTGAGAAAAAGCAAGCACGGAGGACGAGAATCGCTTTTGCCCTGCGTAGCGTTCCGGGCAGCGGATAGAACCAGGCAGAGAATTCCCGGCTAGCAGCTTCCCTGTGGCGGGGAAGTGCAAACGTACACGTTTTCGGCCGAGAACTCATTTTCCGGGGAAAACGCACACCACGGCTCTTTCTGAGAAAAAGCAAGCACGGAGGACGAGAATCGCTTTTGCCCTGCGTAGCGTTCCGGGCAGCGGGTAGAACCAGGCAGAGAATTCCCGGCTAGCAGCTTTCCTGTGGCTGGGAAGTGCAAACGTACATGTTTTCGGCCAAAAAATGCGTTTTCGGCGAAAAAGCACACAACGGCTCTTTCTGAGAAAAAGCAAGCACGGAGGACGAGAATCGCTTTTGCCCTGCGTAGCGTTCCGGGCAGCGGGTAGAACCAGGCAGAGAATTCCCGGCTAGCAGCTTCCCTGTGGCTGGGAAGTGCAAACGTACACGTTTTCTGCCATAAACGCGTTTTCGGCGAAAACGCACACCACGGCTCTTTCTGAGAAAAAGCAAGCACGGAGGACGAGAATCGCTTTTACCCTGCGTAGCGTTCCGGGCAGCGGGTAGAACCAGGCAGAGAATTCCCGGCTAGCAGCTTCCCTGTGGCGGGGAAGTGCAAACGTACACGTTTTCGGCCGAAAACGCGTTTTCCGGCGAAAACGCACACCACGGCTCTTTCTGAGAAAAAGCAAGCACGGAGGACGAGAATCGCTTTTGCCCTGCGTAGCGTTCCGGGCAGCGGGTAGAACCAGGCAGAGAATTCCCGGCTAGCAGCTTCCCTGTGGCGGGGAAGTGCAAACGTACACGTTTTCGGCCGAAAACGCGTTTTCCGGCGAAAAAGCACACCACGGCTCTTTCTGAGAAAAAGCAAGCACGGAGGACGAGAATCGCTTTTGCCCTGCGTAGCGTTCCGGGCAGCGGGTAGAACCAGGCAGAGAATTCCCGGCTAGCAGCTTCCCTGTGGCGGGGAAGTGCAAACGTACACGTTTTCGGCCGAAAACGCGTTTTCCGGCGAAAACGCACACCACGGCTCTTTCTGAGAAAAAGCAAGCACGGAGGACAAGAATCGCTTTTGCCCTGCGTAGCGTTCCGGGCAGCGGGTAGAACCAGGCAGAGAATTCCCGGCTAGCAGCTTCCCTGTGGCTGGGAAGTGCAAACGTACACGTTTTCGGCCAAAAAAGCGTTTTCGGCGAAAAAGCACACAACGGCTCTTTCTGAGAAAAAGCAAGCACGGAGGACGAGAATCGCTTTTGCCCTGCCTAGCGTTCCGGGCAGCGGGTAGAACCAGGCAGAGAATTCCCGGCTAGCAGCTTCCCTGTGGCCGGGAAGTGCAAACGTACACGTTTTCGGCCGAAAACGCGTTTTCGGCGAAAACGCACACCACGGCTCTTTCTGAGAAAAAGCAAGCACGGAGGACGAGAATCGCTTTTGCCCTGCGTAGCGTTCCGGGCAGCGGGTAGAACCAGGCAGAGAATTCCCGGCTAGCAGCTTCCCTGTGGCCGGGAAGTGCAAACGTACACGTTTTCGGCCGAAAACGCGTTTTCCGGGGAAAACGCACACCACGGCTCTTTCTGAGAAAAAGCAAGCACGGAGGACGAGAATCGCTTTTGCCCTGCGTAGCGTTCCGGGCAGCGGGTAGAACCAGGCAGAGAATTCCCGGCTAGCAGCTTCCCTGTGGCGGGGAAGTGCAAACGTACACGTTTTCGGCCGAAAACGCGTTTTCCGGCGAAAACGCACACCACGGCTCTTTCTGAGAAAAAGCAAGCACGGAGGACGAGAATCGCTTTTGCCCTGCGTAGCGTTCCGGGCAGCGGGTAGAACCAGGCAGAGAATTCCCGGCTAGCAGCTTCCCTGTGGCGGGGAAGTGCAAACGTACACGTTTTCTGCCAAAAACGCGTTTTCGGCGAAAACGCACACCACGGCTCTTTCTGAGAAAAAGCAAGCACGGAGGACGAGAATCGCTTTTGCCCTGCGTAGCGTTCCGGGCAGCGGGTAGAACCAGGCAGAGAATTCCCGGCTAGCAGCTTCCCTGTGGCGGGGAAGTGCAAACGTACACGTTTTCGGCCGAAAACGCGTTTTCCGGCGAAAACGCACACCACGGCTCTTTCTGAGAAAAAGCAAGCACGGAGGACGAGAATCGCTTTTGCCCTGCGTAGCGTTCCGGGCAGCGGGTAGAACCAGGCAGAGAATTCCCGGCTAGCAGCTTCCCTGTGGCTGGGAAGTGCAAACGTACACGTTTTCGGCCAAAAAAGCGTTTTCGGCGAAAAAGCACACAACGGCTCTTTCTGAGAAAAAGCAAGCACGGAGGACGAGAATCGCTTTTGCCCTGCCTAGCGTTCCGGGCAGCGGGTAGAACCAGGCAGAGAATTCCCGGCTAGCAGCTTCCCTGTGGCCGGGAAGTGCAAACGTACACGTTTTCGGCCGAAAACGCGTTTTCGGCGAAAACGCACACCACGGCTCTTTCTGAGAAAAAGCAAGCACGGAGGACGAGAATCGCTTTTGCCCTGCGTAGCGTTCCGGGCAGCGGGTAGAACCAGGCAGAGAATTCCCGGCTAGCAGCTTCCCTGTGGCCGGGAAGTGCAAACGTACACGTTTTCGGCCGAAAACGCGTTTTCCGGGGAAAACGCACACCACGGCTCTATCTGAGAAAAAGCAAGCACGGAGGACGAGAATCGCTTTTGCCCTGCGTAGCGTTCCGGGCAGCGGGTAGAACCAGGCAGAGAATTCCCGGCTAGCAGCTTCCCTGTGGCGGGGAAGTGCAAACGTACACGTTTTCGGCCGAAAACGCGTTTTCCGGCGAAAACGCACACCACGGCTCTTTCTGAGAAAAAGCAAGCACGGAGGACGAGAATCGCTTTTGCCCTGCGTAGCGTTCCGGGCAGCGGGTAGAACCAGGCAGAGAATTCCCGGCTAGCAGCTTCCCTGTGGCGGGGAAGTGCAAACGTACACGTTTTCTGCCAAAAACGCGTTTTCGGCGAAAACGCACACCACGGCTCTTTCTGAGAAAAAGCAAGCACGGAGGACGAGAATCGGTTTTGCCCTGCGTAGCGTAACGGGCAGCGGGTAGAACCAGGCAGAGAATTCCCGGCTAGCAGCTTCCCTGTGGCGGGGAAGTGCAAACGTACACGTTTTCGGCCGAAAACGCGTTTTCCGGCGAAAACGCACACCACGGCTCTTTCTGAAAAAAACAAACACGGAGGACGAGAATCGCTTTTGCCCTGCGTAGCGTTCCGGGCAGCGGGTAGAACCAGGCAGAGAATTCCCGGCTAGCAGCTTCCCTGTGGCGGGGAAGTGCAAACGTACACGTTTTCGGCCGAAAACGCGTTTTCCGGCGAAAACGCACACCACGGCTCTTTCTGAGAAAAAGCAAGCACGGAGGACGAGAATCGCTTTTGCCCTGCCTAGCGTTCCGGGCAGCGGGTAGAACCAGGCAGAGAATTCCCGGCTAGCAGCTTCCCTGTGGCGGGGAAGTGCAAACGTACACGTTTTCGGCCGAAAACGCGTTTTCCGGCGAAAACGCACACCACGGCTCTTTATGAGAAAAAGCAAGCACGGAGGACGAGAATCGCTTTTGCCCTGCGTAGCGTTCCGGGCAGCGGGTAGAACCAGGCAGAGAATTCCCGGCTAGCAGCTTCCCTGTGGCGGGGAAGTGCAAACGTACACGTTTTCGGCCGAAAACGCGTTTTCCGGCGAAAACGCACACCACGGCTCTTTCTGAGAAAAAGCAAGCACGGAGGACGAGAATCGCTTTTGCCCTGCGTAGCGTTCCGGGCAGCGGGTAGAACCAGGCAGAGAAGTCCCGGCTAGCAGCTTCCCTGTGGCCGGGAAGTGGAAACGTACACGTTTTCGGCCGAAAAAGCGTTTTCGGGCGAAAACGCACACCACGGCTCTTTCTGAGAAAAAGCAAGCACGGAGGACGAGAATCGCTTTTGCCCTGCGTAGCGTTCCGGGCAGCGGGTAGAACCAGGCAGAGAATTCCCGGCTAGCAGCTTTCCTGTGGCTGGGAAGTGTAAACGTACACGTTTTCGTCCAAAAACGCGTTTTCGGCGAAAAAGCACACAACGGCTCTTTCTGAGAAAAAGCAAGCACGGAGGACGAGAATCGCTTTTGCCCTGCGTAGCGTTCCGGGCAGCGGGTAGAACCAGGCAGAGAATTCCCGGCTAGCAGCTTCCCTGTGGCCGGGAAGTGCAAACGTACACGTTTTCGGCCGAAAACGCGTTTTCCGGCGAAAACGCACACCACGGCTCTTTCTGAGAAAAAGCAAGCACGGAGGACGAGAATCGCTTTTGCCCTGCCTAGCGTTCCGGGCAGCGGGTAGAACCAGGCAGAGAATTCCCGGCTAGCAGCTTCCCTGTGGCGGGGAAGTGCAAACGTACACGTTTTCGGCCGAAAACGCGTTTTCCGGCCAAAACGCACACCAAGGCTCTTTCTGAGAAAAAGCAAGCACGGAGGACAAGAACCGCTTTTGCCCTGCGTAGCGTTCCGGGCAGCGGGTAGAACCAGGCAGAGAATTCCCGGCTAGCAGCTTCCCTGTGGCTGGGAAGTGCAAACGTACACGTTTTCGGCCAAAAACGCTTTTTCGCCAAAAAACACACAACGGCTCTTTCTGAGAAAAAGCAAGCACGGAGGACGAGAATCGCTTTTGCCCTGCGTAGCGTTCCGGGCAGCGGGTAGAACCAGGCAGAGAATTCCCGGCTAGCAGCTTCCCTGTGGCCGGGAAGTGCAAAGGTACACGTTTTCGGCCGAAAACGTGTTTTCGGCGAAAACGCACACCACGGCTCTTTCTGAGAAAAAGCAAGCACGGAGGACGAGAATCGCTTTTGCCCTGCGTAGCGTTCCGGGCAGCGGGTAGAACCAGGTAGAGAATTCCCGGCTAGCAGCTTCCCTGTGGCCGGGAAGTGCAAACGTACACGTTTTCGGCCGAAAACGCGTTTTCCGGCGAAAACGCACACCACGGCTCTTTCTGAGAAAAAGCAAGCACGGAGGACGAGAATCGCTTTTGCCCTGCGTAGCGTTCCGGGCAGCGGGTAGAACCAGGCAGAGAATTCCCGGCTAGCAGCTTCCCTGTGGCCGGGAAGTGCAAACGTACACGTTTTCGGCCGAAAACGCGTTTTCCGGCGAAAACGCACACCACGGCTCTTTCTGAGAAAAAGCAAGCACGGAGGACGAGAATCGCTTTTGCCCTGCGTAGCGTTCCGGGCAGCGGGTAGAACCAGGCAGAGAATTCCCGGCTAGCAGCTTCCCTGTGGCGGGGAAGTGCAAACGTACACGTTTTCGGCCGAAAACGCGTTTTCCGGGGAAAACGCACACCACGGCTCTTTCTGAGAAAAAGCAAGCACGGAGGACGAGAATCGCTTTTGCCCTGCGTAGCGTTCCGGGCAGCGGGTAGAACCAGGCAGAGAATTCCCGGCTAGCAGCTTCCCTGTGGCGGGAAAGTGCAAACGTACACGTTTTCGGCCGAAAACGCATTTTCCGGCGAAAACGCACACCACGGCTCTTTCTGAGAAAAAGCAAGCACGGAGGACGAGAATCGCTTTTGCCCTGCGTAGCGTTCCGGGCAGCGGATAGAACCAGGCAGAGAATTCCCGGCTAGCAGCTTCCCTGTGGCGGGGAAGTGCAAACGTACACGTTTTCGGCCGAGAACTCATTTTCCGGGGAAAACGCACACCACGGCTCTTTCTGAGAAAAAGCAAGCACGGAGGACGAGAATCGCTTTTGCCCTGCGTAGCGTTCCGGGCAGCGGGTAGAACCAGGCAGAGAATTCCCGGCTAGCAGCTTTCCTGTGGCTGGGAAGTGCAAACGTACATGTTTTCGGCCAAAAAATGCGTTTTCGGCGAAAAAGCACACAACGGCTCTTTCTGAGAAAAAGCAAGCACGGAGGACGAGAATCGCTTTTGCCCTGCGTAGCGTTCCGGGCAGCGGGTAGAACCAGGCAGAGAATTCCCGGCTAGCAGCTTCCCTGTGGCTGGGAAGTGCAAACGTACACGTTTTCTGCCATAAACGCGTTTTCGGCGAAAACGCACACCACGGCTCTTTCTGAGAAAAAGCAAGCACGGAGGACGAGAATCGCTTTTACCCTGCGTAGCGTTCCGGGCAGCGGGTAGAACCAGGCAGAGAATTCCCGGCTAGCAGCTTCCCTGTGGCGGGGAAGTGCAAACGTACACGTTTTCGGCCGAAAACGCGTTTTCCGGCGAAAACGCACACCACGGCTCTTTCTGAGAAAAAGCAAGCACGGAGGACGAGAATCGCTTTTGCCCTGCGTAGCGTTCCGGGCAGCGGGTAGAACCAGGCAGAGAATTCCCGGCTAGCAGCTTCCCTGTGGCGGGGAAGTGCAAACGTACACGTTTTCGGCCGAAAACGCGTTTTCCGGCGAAAAAGCACACCACGGCTCTTTCTGAGAAAAAGCAAGCACGGAGGACGAGAATCGCTTTTGCCCTGCGTAGCGTTCCGGGCAGCGGGTAGAACCAGGCAGAGAATTCCCGGCTAGCAGCTTCCCTGTGGCGGGGAAGTGCAAACGTACACGTTTTCGGCCGAAAACGCGTTTTCCGGCGAAAACGCACACCACGGCTCTTTCTGAGAAAAAGCAAGCACGGAGGACAAGAATCGCTTTTGCCCTGCGTAGCGTTCCGGGCAGCGGGTAGAACCAGGCAGAGAATTCCCGGCTAGCAGCTTCCCTGTGGCTGGGAAGTGCAAACGTACACGTTTTCGGCCAAAAAAGCGTTTTCGGCGAAAAAGCACACAACGGCTCTTTCTGAGAAAAAGCAAGCACGGAGGACGAGAATCGCTTTTGCCCTGCCTAGCGTTCCGGGCAGCGGGTAGAACCAGGCAGAGAATTCCCGGCTAGCAGCTTCCCTGTGGCCGGGAAGTGCAAACGTACACGTTTTCGGCCGAAAACGCGTTTTCGGCGAAAACGCACACCACGGCTCTTTCTGAGAAAAAGCAAGCACGGAGGACGAGAATCGCTTTTGCCCTGCGTAGCGTTCCGGGCAGCGGGTAGAACCAGGCAGAGAATTCCCGGCTAGCAGCTTCCCTGTGGCCGGGAAGTGCAAACGTACACGTTTTCGGCCGAAAACGCGTTTTCCGGGGAAAACGCACACCACGGCTCTTTCTGAGAAAAAGCAAGCACGGAGGACGAGAATCGCTTTTGCCCTGCGTAGCGTTCCGGGCAGCGGGTAGAACCAGGCAGAGAATTCCCGGCTAGCAGCTTCCCTGTGGCGGGGAAGTGCAAACGTACACGTTTTCGGCCGAAAACGCGTTTTCCGGCGAAAACGCACACCACGGCTCTTTCTGAGAAAAAGCAAGCACGGAGGACGAGAATCGCTTTTGCCCTGCGTAGCGTTCCGGGCAGCGGGTAGAACCAGGCAGAGAATTCCCGGCTAGCAGCTTCCCTGTGGCGGGGAAGTGCAAACGTACACGTTTTCTGCCAAAAACGCGTTTTCGGCGAAAACGCACACCACGGCTCTTTCTGAGAAAAAGCAAGCACGGAGGACGAGAATCGCTTTTGCCCTGCGTAGCGTTCCGGGCAGCGGGTAGAACCAGGCAGAGAATTCCCGGCTAGCAGCTTCCCTGTGGCGGGGAAGTGCAAACGTACACGTTTTCGGCCGAAAACGCGTTTTCCGGCGAAAACGCACACCACGGCTCTTTCTGAGAAAAAGCAAGCACGGAGGACGAGAATCGCTTTTGCCCTGCGTAGCGTTCCGGGCAGCGGGTAGAACCAGGCAGAGAATTCCCGGCTAGCAGCTTCCCTGTGGCTGGGAAGTGCAAACGTACACGTTTTCGGCCAAAAAAGCGTTTTCGGCGAAAAAGCACACAACGGCTCTTTCTGAGAAAAAGCAAGCACGGAGGACGAGAATCGCTTTTTTTGCCCTGCCTAGCGTTCCGGGCAGCGGGTAGAACCAGGCAGAGAATTCCCGGCTAGCAGCTTCCCTGTGGCCGGGAAGTGCAAACGTACACGTTTTCGGCCGAAAACGCGTTTTCGGCGAAAACGCACACCACGGCTCTTTCTGAGAAAAAGCAAGCACGGAGGACGAGAATCGCTTTTGCCCTGCGTAGCGTTCCGGGCAGCGGGTAGAACCAGGCAGAGAATTCCCGGCTAGCAGCTTCCCTGTGGCCGGGAAGTGCAAACGTACACGTTTTCGGCCGAAAACGCGTTTTCCGGGGAAAACGCACACCACGGCTCTATCTGAGAAAAAGCAAGCACGGAGGACGAGAATCGCTTTTGCCCTGCGTAGCGTTCCGGGCAGCGGGTAGAACCAGGCAGAGAATTCCCGGCTAGCAGCTTCCCTGTGGCGGGGAAGTGCAAACGTACACGTTTTCGGCCGAAAACGCGTTTTCCGGCGAAAACGCACACCACGGCTCTTTCTGAGAAAAAGCAAGCACGGAGGACGAGAATCGCTTTTGCCCTGCGTAGCGTTCCGGGCAGCGGGTAGAACCAGGCAGAGAATTCCCGGCTAGCAGCTTCCCTGTGGCGGGGAAGTGCAAACGTACACGTTTTCTGCCAAAAACGCGTTTTCGGCGAAAACGCACACCACGGCTCTTTCTGAGAAAAAGCAAGCACGGAGGACGAGAATCGGTTTTGCCCTGCGTAGCGTAACGGGCAGCGGGTAGAACCAGGCAGAGAATTCCCGGCTAGCAGCTTCCCTGTGGCGGGGAAGTGCAAACGTACACGTTTTCGGCCGAAAACGCGTTTTCCGGCGAAAACGCACACCACGGCTCTTTCTGAAAAAAACAAACACGGAGGACGAGAATCGCTTTTGCCCTGCGTAGCGTTCCGGGCAGCGGGTAGAACCAGGCAGAGAATTCCCGGCTAGCAGCTTCCCTGTGGCGGGGAAGTGCAAACGTACACGTTTTCGGCCGAAAACGCGTTTTCCGGCGAAAACGCACACCACGGCTCTTTCTGAGAAAAAGCAAGCACGGAGGACGAGAATCGCTTTTGCCCTGCCTAGCGTTCCGGGCAGCGGGTAGAACCAGGCAGAGAATTCCCGGCTAGCAGCTTCCCTGTGGCGGGGAAGTGCAAACGTACACGTTTTCGGCCGAAAACGCGTTTTCCGGCGAAAACGCACACCACGGCTCTTTATGAGAAAAAGCAAGCACGGAGGACGAGAATCGCTTTTGCCCTGCGTAGCGTTCCGGGCAGCGGGTAGAACCAGGCAGAGAATTCCCGGCTAGCAGCTTCCCTGTGGCGGGGAAGTGCAAACGTACACGTTTTCGGCCGAAAACGCGTTTTCCGGCGAAAACGCACACCACGGCTCTTTCTGAGAAAAAGCAAGCACGGAGGACGAGAATCGCTTTTGCCCTGCGTAGCGTTCCGGGCAGCGGGTAGAACCAGGCAGAGAAGTCCCGGCTAGCAGCTTCCCTGTGGCCGGGAAGTGGAAACGTACACGTTTTCGGCCGAAAAAGCGTTTTCGGGCGAAAACGCACACCACGGCTCTTTCTGAGAAAAAGCAAGCACGGAGGACGAGAATCGCTTTTGCCCTGCGTAGCGTTCCGGGCAGCGGGTAGAACCAGGCAGAGAATTCCCGGCTAGCAGCTTTCCTGTGGCTGGGAAGTGTAAACGTACACGTTTTCGTCCAAAAACGCGTTTTCGGCGAAAAAGCACACAACGGCTCTTTCTGAGAAAAAGCAAGCACGGAGGACGAGAATCGCTTTTGCCCTGCGTAGCGTTCCGGGCAGCGGGTAGAACCAGGCAGAGAATTCCCGGCTAGCAGCTTCCCTGTGGCCGGGAAGTGCAAACGTACACGTTTTCGGCCGAAAACGCGTTTTCCGGCGAAAACGCACACCACGGCTCTTTCTGAGAAAAAGCAAGCACGGAGGACGAGAATCGCTTTTGCCCTGCCTAGCGTTCCGGGCAGCGGGTAGAACCAGGCAGAGAATTCCCGGCTAGCAGCTTCCCTGTGGCGGGGAAGTGCAAACGTACACGTTTTCGGCCGAAAACGCGTTTTCCGGCCAAAACGCACACCAAGGCTCTTTCTGAGAAAAAGCAAGCACGGAGGACAAGAACCGCTTTTGCCCTGCGTAGCGTTCCGGGCAGCGGGTAGAACCAGGCAGAGAATTCCCGGCTAGCAGCTTCCCTGTGGCTGGGAAGTGCAAACGTACACGTTTTCGGCCAAAAACGCTTTTTCGCCAAAAAACACACAACGGCTCTTTCTGAGAAAAAGCAAGCACGGAGGACGAGAATCGCTTTTGCCCTGCGTAGCGTTCCGGGCAGCGGGTAGAACCAGGCAGAGAATTCCCGGCTAGCAGCTTCCCTGTGGCCGGGAAGTGCAAAGGTACACGTTTTCGGCCGAAAACGTGTTTTCGGCGAAAACGCACACCACGGCTCTTTCTGAGAAAAAGCAAGCACGGAGGACGAGAATCGCTTTTGCCCTGCGTAGCGTTCCGGGCAGCGGGTAGAACCAGGCAGAGAATTCCCGGCTAGCAGCTTCCCTGTGGCCGGGAAGTGCAAACGTACACGTTTTCGGCCGAAAACGCGTTTTCCGGCGAAAACGCACACCACGGCTCTTTCTGAGAAAAAGCAAGCACGGAGGACGAGAATCGCTTTTGCCCTGCGTAGCGTTCCGGGCAGCGGGTAGAACCAGGCAGAGAATTCACGGCTAGCACCTTCCCTGTGGCGGGGAATTGCAAACGTACACGTTTTCGGCCGAAAACGCGTTTTCCAGCGAAAACGCACACCACGGCTCTTTCTGAGAAAAAGCAAGCACGGAGGACGAGAATCGCTTTTGCCCTGCGTAGCGTTCCGGGCAGCGGGTAGAACCAGGCAGAGAATTCCCGGCTAGCAGCTTCCCTGTGGCGGGGAAGTGCAAACGTACACGTTTTCGGCCAAAAAACGCGTTTTCGGCGAAAACGCACACCACGGCTCTTTCTGAGAAAAAGCAAGCACGGAGGACGAGAATCGCTTTTGCCCTGCGTAGCGTTCCGGGCAGCGGGTAGAACCAGGCAGAGAATTCCCGGCTAGCAGCTTCCCTGTGGCTGGGAAGTGCAAACGTACACGTTTTCGGCCGAAAACGCATTTTCCGGCGAAAACGCACACCACGGCTCTTTCTGAGAAAAAGCAAGCACGGAGGACGAGAATCGCTTTTGCCCTGCGTAGCGTACCGGGCAGCGGGTAGAACCAGGTAGAGAATTCCCGGCTAGCAGCTTCCCTGTGGCCGGGAAGTGCAAACGTACACGTTTTCGGCCGAAAACGCGTTTTCCGGCGAAAACGCACACCACGGCTCTTTCTGAGAAAAAGCAAGCACGGAGGACGAGAATCGCTTTTGCCCTGCGTAGCGTTCCGGGCAGCGGGTAGAACCAGGCAGAGAATTCCCGGCTAGCAGCTTCCCTGTGGCGGGGAAGTGCAAACGTACACGTTTTCGGCCGAAAACGCGTTTTCCGGCGAAAACGCACACCACGGCTCTTTCTGAGAAAAAGCAAGCACGGAGGACGAGAATCGCTTTTGCCCTGCGTAGCGTTCCGGGCAGCGGGTAGAACCAGGCAGAGAATTCCCGGCTAGCAGCTTCCCTGTGGCCGGGAAGTGCAAACGTACACGTTTTCGGCCGAAAACGCGTTTTCCGGCGAAAACGCACACCACGGCTCTTTCTGAGAAAAAGCAAGCACGGAGGACGAGAATCGCTTTTGCCCTGCGTAGCGTTCCGGGCAGCGGGTAGAACCAGGCAGAGAATTCCCGGCTAGCAGCTTCCCTGTGGCCGGGAAGTGCAAACGTACACGTTTTCGGCCGAAAACGCGTTTTCCGAGGAAAACGCACACCACGGCTCTTTCTGAGAAAAAGCAAGCACGGAGGACGAGAATCGCTTTTGCCCTGCGTAGCGTTCCGGGCAGCGGGTAGAACCAGGCAGAGAATTCCCGGCTAGCAGCTTCCCTGTGGCGGGGAAGTGCAAACGTACACGTTTTCGGCCGAAAACGCGTTTTCCGGCGAAAACGCACACCACGGCTCTTTCTGAGAAAAAGCAAGCACGGAGGACGAGAATCGCTTTTGCCCTGCGTAGCGTTCCGGCCAGCGGGTAGAACCAGGCAGAGAATTCCCGGCTAGCAGCTTCCCTGTGGCTGGGAAGTGCAAACGTACACGTTTTCTGCCAAAAACGAGTTTTCGGCGAAAACGCACACCACGGCTCTTTCTGAGAAAAAGCAAGCACGGAGGACGAGAATCGCTTTTGCCCTGCGTAGCGTTCCGGGCAGCGGGTAGAACCAGGCAGAGAATTCCCGGCTAGCAGCTTCCCTGTGGCGGGGAAGTGCAAACGTACACGTTTTCGGCCGAAAACGCGTTTTCCGGCGAAAACGCACACCACGGCTCTTTCTGAGAAAAAGCAAGCACGGAGGACGAGAATCGCTTTTGCCCTGCGTAGCGTTCCGGGCAGCGGGTAGAACCAGGCAGAGAATTCCCGGCTAGCAGCTTCCCTGTGGCGGGGAAGTGCAAACGTACACGTTTTCGGCCGAAAACGCGTTTTCGGCGAAAACGCACACCACGGCTCTTTCTGAGAAAAAGCAAGCACGGAGGACGAGAATCGCTTTTGCCCTGCGTAGCGTTCCGGGCAGCGGGTAGAGCCAGGCAGAGAATTCCCGGCTAGCAGCTTTCCTGTGGCTGGGAAGTGCAAACGTACACGTTTTCGGCCAAAAACGCGTTTTCGGCGAAAAAGCACACAACGGCTCTTTCTGAGAAAAAGCAAGCACGGAGGACGAGAATCGCTTTTGCCCTGCGTAGCGTTCCGGGCAGCGGGTAGAACCAGGCAGAGAATTCCCGGCTAGCAGCTTCCCTGTGGCGGGGAAGTGCAAACGTACACGTTTTCGGCCGAAAACGCGTTTTCCGGCGAAAACGCACACCACGGCTCTTTCTGAGAAAAAGCAAGCACGGAGGACGAGAATCGCTTTTGCCCTGCGTAGCGTTCCGGGCAGCGGGTAGAACCAGGCAGAGAATTCCCGGCTAGCAGCTTCCCTGTGGCGGGGAAGTGCAAACGTACACGTTTTCGGCCGAAAACGCATTTTCCGGCGAAAACGCACACCACGGCTCTTTCTGAGAAAAAGCAAGCACGGAGGACGAGAATCGCTTTTGCCCTGCGTAGCGTTCCGGGCAGCGGGTAGAACCAGGCAGAGAATTCCCGGCTAGCAGCTTCCCTGTGGCCGGGAAGTGCAAACGTACACGTTTTCGGCCGTAAACGCGTTTTCGGCGAAAACGCACACCACGGCTCTTTCTGAGAAAAAGCAAGCACGGAGGACGAGAATCGCTTTTGCCCTGCGTAGCGTTCCGGGCAGCGGGTAGAACCAGGCAGAGAATTCCCGGCTAGCAGCTTCCCTGTGGCCGGGAAGTGCAAACGTACACGTTTTCGGCCGAAAACGCGTTTTCCGGGGAAAACGCACACCACGGCTCTTTCTGAGAAAAAGCAAGCACGGAGGACGAGAATCGCTTTTGCCCTGCGTAGCGTTCCGGGCAGCGGGTAGAACCAGGCAGAGAATTCCCGGCTAGCAGCTTCCCTGTGGCGGGGAAGTGCAAACGTACACGTTTTCGGCCGAAAACGCGTTTTCCGGCGAAAACGCACACCACGGCTCTTTCTGAGAAAAAGCAAGCACGGAGGACGAGAATCGCTTTTGCCCTGCCTAGCGTTCCGGGCAGCGGGTAGAACCAGGCAGAGAATTCCCGGCTAGCAGCTTCCCTGTGGCGGGGAAGTGCAAACGTACACGTTTTCTGCCAAAAACGCCTTTTCGGCGAAAACGCACACCACGGCTCTTTCTGAGAAAAAGCAAGCACGGAGGACGAGAATCGCTTTTGCCCTGCGTAGCGTAACGGGCAGCGGGTAGAACCAGGCAGAGAATTCCCGGCTAGCAGCTTCCCTGTGGCGGGGAAGTGCAAACGTACACGTTTTCGGCCGAAAACGCGTTTTCCGGCGAAAACGCACACCACGGCTCTTTCTGAGAAAAAGCAAGCACGGAGGACGAGAATCGCTTTTGCCCTGCGTAGCGTTCCGGGCAGCGGGTAGAACCAGGCAGAGAATTCCCGGCTAGCAGCTTCCCTGTGGCCGGGAAGTGCAAACGTACACGTTTTCGGCCGAAAACGCGTTTTCCGGCGAAAACGCACACAACGGCTCTTTCTGAGAAAAAGCAAGCACGGAGGACGAGAATCGCTTTTGCCCTGCGTAGCGTTCCGGGCAGCGGGTAGAACCAGGCAGAGAATTCCCGGCTAGCAGCTTCCCTGTGGCGGGGAAGTGCAAACGTACACGTTTTCGGCCGAAAACGCGTTTTCCGGGGAAAACGCACACCACGGCTCTTTCTGAGAAAAAGCAAGCACGGAGGACGAGAATCGCTTTTGCCCTGCGTAGCGTTCCGGGCAGCGGGTAGAACCAGGCAGAGAATTCCCGGCTAGCAGCTTCCCTGTGGCGGGAAAGTGCAAACGTACACGTTTTCGGCCGAAAACGCATTTTCCGGCGAAAACGCACACCACGGCTCTTTCTGAGAAAAAGCAAGCACGGAGGACGAGAATCGCTTTTGCCCTGCGTAGCGTTCCGGGCAGCGGGTAGAACCAGGCAGAGAATTCCCGGCTAGCAGCTTCCCTGTGGCGGGGAAGTGCAAACGTACACGTTTTCGGCCGAGAACTCATTTTCCGGCGAAAACGCACACCACGGCTCTTTCTGAGAAAAAGCAAGCACGGAGGACGAGAACCGCTTTTGCCCTGCGTAGCGTTCCGGGCAGCGGGTAGAACCAGGCAGAGAATTCCCGGCTAGCAGCTTCCCTGTGGCCGGGAAGTGCAAACGTACACGTTTTCGGCCGAAAACGCGTTTTCGGCGAAAACGCACACCACGGCTCTTTCTGAGAAAAAGCAAGCACGGAGGACGAGAATCGCTTTTGCCCTGCGTAGCGTTCCGGGCAGCGGGTAGAACCAGGCAGAGAATTCCCGGCTAGCAGCTTCCCTGTGGCGGGGAAGTGCAAACGTACACGTTTTCGGCCGAAAACGCGTTTTCCGGCGAAAACGCACACCACGGCTCTTATTGAGAAAAAGCAAGCACGGAGGACGAGAATCGCTTTTGCCCTGCGTAGCGTTCCGGGCAGCGGGTAGAACCAGGCAGAGAATTCCCGGCTAGCAGCTTCCCTGTGGCGGGGAAGTGCAAACGTACACGTTTTCTGCCAAAAACGCCTTTTCGGCGAAAACGCACACCACGGCTCTTTCTGAGAAAAAGCAAGCACGGAGGACGAGAATCGCTTTTGCCCTGCGTAGCGTAACGGGCAGCGGGTAGAACCAGGCAGAGAATTCCCGGCTAGCAGCTTCCCTGTGGCTGGGAAGTGCAAACGTACACGTTTTCTGCCAAAAACGAGTTTTCGGCGAAAACGCACACCACGGCTCTTTCTGAGAAAAAGCAAGCACGGAGGACGAGAATCGCTTTTGCCCTGCGTAGCGTTCCGGGCAGCGGGTAGAACCAGGCAGAGAATTCCCGGCTAGCAGCTTCCCTGTGGCGGGGAAGTGCAAACGTACACGTTTTCGGCCGAAAACGCGTTTTCCGGCGAAAACGCACACCACGGCTCTTTCTGAGAAAAAGCAAGCACGGAGGACGAGAATCGCTTTTGCCCTGCGTAGCGTTCCGGGCAGCGGGTAGAACCAGGCAGAGAATTCCCGGCTAGCAGCTTCCCTGTGGCGGGGAAGTGCAAACGTACACGTTTTCGGCCGAAAACGCGTTTTCGGCGAAAACGCACACCACGGCTCTTTCTGAGAAAAAGCAAGCACGGAGGACGAGAATCGCTTTTGCCCTGCGTAGCGTTCCGGGCAGCGGGTAGAGCCAGGCAGAGAATTCCCGGCTAGCAGCTTTCCTGTGGCTGGGAAGTGCAAACGTACACGTTTTCGGCCAAAAACGCGTTTTCGGCGAAAAAGCACACAACGGCTCTTTCTGAGAAAAAGCAAGCACGGAGGACGAGAATCGCTTTTGCCCTGCGTAGCGTTCCGGGCAGCGGGTAGAACCAGGCAGAGAATTCCCGGCTAGCAGCTTCCCTGTGGCGGGGAAGTGCAAACGTACACGTTTTCGGCCGAAAACGCGTTTTCCGGCGAAAACGCACACCACGGCTCTTTCTGAGAAAAAGCAAGCACGGAGGACGAGAATCGCTTTTGCCCTGCGTAGCGTTCCGGGCAGCGGGTAGAACCAGGCAGAGAATTCCCGGCTAGCAGCTTCCCTGTGGCGGGGAAGTGCAAACGTACACGTTTTCGGCCGAAAACGCATTTTCCGGCGAAAACGCACACCACGGCTCTTTCTGAGAAAAAGCAAGCACGGAGGACGAGAATCGCTTTTGCCCTGCGTAGCGTTCCGGGCAGCGGGTAGAACCAGGCAGAGAATTCCCGGCTAGCAGCTTCCCTGTGGCCGGGAAGTGCAAACGTACACGTTTTCGGCCGTAAACGCGTTTTCGGCGAAAACGCACACCACGGCTCTTTCTGAGAAAAAGCAAGCACGGAGGACGAGAATCGCTTTTGCCCTGCGTAGCGTTCCGGGCAGCGGGTAGAACCAGGCAGAGAATTCCCGGCTAGCAGCTTCCCTGTGGCCGGGAAGTGCAAACGTACACGTTTTCGGCCGAAAACGCGTTTTCCGGGGAAAACGCACACCACGGCTCTTTCTGAGAAAAAGCAAGCACGGAGGACGAGAATCGCTTTTGCCCTGCGTAGCGTTCCGGGCAGCGGGTAGAACCAGGCAGAGAATTCCCGGCTAGCAGCTTCCCTGTGGCGGGGAAGTGCAAACGTACACGTTTTCGGCCGAAAACGCGTTTTCCGGCGAAAACGCACACCACGGCTCTTTCTGAGAAAAAGCAAGCACGGAGGACGAGAATCGCTTTTGCCCTGCCTAGCGTTCCGGGCAGCGGGTAGAACCAGGCAGAGAATTCCCGGCTAGCAGCTTCCCTGTGGCGGGGAAGTGCAAACGTACACGTTTTCTGCCAAAAACGCCTTTTCGGCGAAAACGCACACCACGGCTCTTTCTGAGAAAAAGCAAGCACGGAGGACGAGAATCGCTTTTGCCCTGCGTAGCGTAACGGGCAGCGGGTAGAACCAGGCAGAGAATTCCCGGCTAGCAGCTTCCCTGTGGCGGGGAAGTGCAAACGTACACGTTTTCGGCCGAAAACGCGTTTTCCGGCGAAAACGCACACCACGGCTCTTTCTGAGAAAAAGCAAGCACGGAGGACGAGAATCGCTTTTGCCCTGCGTAGCGTTCCGGGCAGCGGGTAGAACCAGGCAGAGAATTCCCGGCTAGCAGCTTCCCTGTGGCCGGGAAGTGCAAACGTACACGTTTTCGGCCGAAAACGCGTTTTCCGGCGAAAACGCACACCACGGCTCTTTCTGAGAAAAAGCAAGCACGGAGGACGAGAATCGCTTTTGCCCTGCGTAGCGTTCCGGGCAGCGGGTAGAACCAGGCAGAGAATTCCCGGCTAGCAGCTTCCCTGTGGCGGGGAAGTGCAAACGTACACGTTTTCGGCCGAAAACGCGTTTTCCGGGGAAAACGCACACCACGGCTCTTTCTGAGAAAAAGCAAGCACGGAGGACGAGAATCGCTTTTGCCCTGCGTAGCGTTCCGGGCAGCGGGTAGAACCAGGCAGAGAATTCCCGGCTAGCAGCTTCCCTGTGGCGGGAAAGTGCAAACGTACACGTTTTCGGCCGAAAACGCATTTTCCGGCGAAAACGCACACCACGGCTCTTTCTGAGAAAAAGCAAGCACGGAGGACGAGAATCGCTTTTGCCCTGCGTAGCGTTCCGGGCAGCGGGTAGAACCAGGCAGAGAATTCCCGGCTAGCAGCTTCCCTGTGGCGGGGAAGTGCAAACGTACACGTTTTCGGCCGAGAACTCATTTTCCGGCGAAAACGCACACCACGGCTCTTTCTGAGAAAAAGCAAGCACGGAGGACGAGAACCGCTTTTGCCCTGCGTAGCGTTCCGGGCAGCGGGTAGAACCAGGCAGAGAATTCCCGGCTAGCAGCTTCCCTGTGGCCGGGAAGTGCAAACGTACACGTTTTCGGCCGAAAACGCGTTTTCGGCGAAAACGCACACCACGGCTCTTTCTGAGAAAAAGCAAGCACGGAGGACGAGAATCGCTTTTGCCCTGCGTAGCGTTCCGGGCAGCGGGTAGAACCAGGCAGAGAATTCCCGGCTAGCAGCTTCCCTGTGGCGGGGAAGTGCAAACGTACACGTTTTCGGCCGAAAACGCGTTTTCCGGCGAAAACGCACACCACGGCTCTTTCTGAGAAAAAGCAAGCACGGAGGACGAGAATCGCTTTTGCCCTGCGTAGCGTTCCGGGCAGCGGGTAGAACCAGGCAGAGAATTCCCGGCTAGCAGCTTCCCTGTGGCGGGGAAGTGCAAACGTACACGTTTTCTGCCAAAAACGCCTTTTCGGCGAAAACGCACACCACGGCTCTTTCTGAGAAAAAGCAAGCACGGAGGACGAGAATCGCTTTTGCCCTGCGTAGCGTAACGGGCAGCGGGTAGAACCAGGCAGAGAATTCCCGGCTAGCAGCTTCCCTGTGGCGGGGAAGTGCAAACGTACACGTTTTCGGGCGAAAACGCGTTTTCCGGCGAAAACGCACACCACGGCTCTTTCTGAGAAAAAGCAAGCACGGAGGACGAGAATCGCTTTTGCCCTGCGTAGCGTTCCGGGCAGCGGGTAGAACCAGGCAGAGAATTCCCGGCTAGCAGCTTCCCTGTGGCGGGGAAGTGCAAACGTACACGTTTTCGGCCGAAAACGCGTTTTCCGGCGAAAACGCACACCACGGCTCTTTCTGAGAAAAAGCAAGCACGGAGGACGAGAATCGCTTTTGCCCTGCGTAGCGTTCCGGGCAGCGGGTAGAACCAGGCAGAGAATTCCCGGCTAGCAGCTTCCCTGTGGCCGGGAAGTGCAAACGTACACGTTTTCGGCCGAAAACGCGTTTTCCGGCGAAAACGCACACCACGGCTCTTTCTGAGAAAAAGCAAGCACGGAGGACGAGAATCGCTTTTGCCCTGCGTAGCGTTCCGGGCAGCGGGTAGAACCAGGCAGAGAATTCCCGGCTAGCAGCTTCCCTGTGGCGGGGAAGTGCAAACGTACACGTTTTCGGCCAAAAAACGCGTTTTCGGCGAAAACGCACACCACGGCTCTTTCTGAGAAAAAGCAAGCACGGAGGACGAGAATCGCTTTTGCCCTGCGTAGCGTTCCGGGCAGCGGGTAGAACCAGGCAGAGAATTCCCGGCTAGCAGCTTCCCTGTGGCCGGGAAGTGCAAACGTACACGTTTTCGGCCGAAAACGCGTTTTCGTCGAAAACGCACACCACGGCTCTTTCTGAGAAAAAGCAAGCACGGAGGACGAGAATCGCTTTTGCCCTGCGTAGCGTTCCGGGCAGCGGGTAGAACCAGGCAGAGAATTCCCGGCTAGCAGCTTCCCTGTGGCCGGGAAGTGCAAACGTACACGTTTTCGGCCGAAAACGCGTTTTCCGGGGAAAACGCACACCACGGCTCTTTCTGAGAAAAAGCAAGCACGGAGGACGAGAATCGCTTTTGCCCTGCGTAGCGTTCCGGGCAGCGGGTAGAACCAGGCAGAGAATTCCCGGCTAGCAGCTTCCCTGTGGCGGGGAAGTGCAAACGTACACGTTTTCGGCCGAAAACGCGTTTTCCGGGGAAAACGCACACCACGGCTCTTTCTGAGAAAAAGCAAGCACGGAGGACGAGAATCGCTTTTGCCCTGCCTAGCGTTCCGGGCAGCGGGTAGAACCAGGCAGAGAATTCCCGGCTAGCAGCTTCCCTGTGGCGGGGAAGTGCAAACGTACACGTTTTCTGC
This sequence comes from Athene noctua, assembly GCF_965140245.1. Classification (NCBI taxonomy): domain Eukaryota; kingdom Metazoa; phylum Chordata; class Aves; order Strigiformes; family Strigidae; genus Athene; species Athene noctua. The sequence goes on along the minus strand of NW_027437607.1, from coordinate 229,160 downwards.
CAAAAACGCGTTTTCGGCGAAAACGCACACCACGGCTCTTTCTGAGAAAAAGCAAGCACGGAGGACGAGAATCGCTTTTGCCCTGCGTAGCGTAACGGGCAGCGGGTAGAACCAGGCAGAGAATTCCCGGCTAGCAGCTTCCCTGTGGCGGGGAAGTGCAAACGTACACGTTTTCGGCCGAAAACGCGTTTTCCGGCGAAAACGCACACCACGGCTCTTTCTGAGAAAAAGCAAGCACGGAGGACGAGAATCGCTTTTGCCCTGCGTAGCGTTCCGGGCAGCGGGTAGAACCAGGCAGAGAATTCCCGGCTAGCAGCTTCCCTGTGGCGGGGAAGTGCAAACGTACACGTTTTCGGCCGAAAACGCGTTTTCCGGCGAAAACGCACACCACGGCTCTTTCTGAGAAAAAGCAAGCACGGAGGACGAGAATCGCTTTTGCCCTGCGTAGCGTTCCGGGCAGCGGGTAGAACCAGGCAGAGAATTCCCGGCTAGCAGCTTCCCTGTGGCGGGGAAGTGCAAACGTACAGGTTTTCGGCCGAAAACGCGTTTTCCGGCGAAAACGCACACCACGGCTCTTTCTGAGAAAAAGCAAGCACGGAGGACGAGAATCGCTTTTGCCCTGCGTAGCGTTCCGGGCAGCGGGTAGAACCAGGCAGAGAATTCCCGGCTAGCAGCTTCCCTGTGGCGGGGAAGTGCAAACGTACACGTTTTCGGCCGAAAACGCGTTTTCCGGCGAAAACGCACACCACGGCTCTTTCTGAGAAAAAGCAAGCACGGAGGACGAGAATCGCTTTTGCCCTGCGTAGCGTTCCGGGCAGCGGGTAGAACCAGGCAGAGAAGTCCCGGCTAGCAGCTTCCCTGTGGCCGGGAAGTGCAAACGTACACGTTTTCGGCCGAAAACGCGTTTTCCGGCGAAAACGCACACCACGGCTCTTTCTGAGAAAAAGCAAGCACGGAGGACGAGAATCGCTTTTGCCCTGCCTAGCGTTCCGGGCAGCGGGTAGAACCAGGCAGAGAATTCCCGGCTAGCAGCTTTCCTGTGGCTGGGAAGTGTAAACGTACACGTTTTCGGCCAAAAACGCGTTTTCGGCGAAAAAGCACACAACGGCTCTTTCTGAGAAAAAGCAAGCACGGAGGACGAGAATCGCTTTTGCCCTGCGTAGCGTTCCGGGCAGCGGGTAGAACCAGGCAGAGAATTCCCGGCTAGCAGCTTCCCTGTGGCGGGGAAGTGCAAACGTACACGTTTTCGGCCGAAAACGCGTTTTCCGGCGAAAACGCACACCACGGCTCTTTCTGAGAAAAAGCAAGCACGGAGGACGAGAATCGCTTTTGCCCTGCGTAGCGTTCCGGGCAGCGGGTAGAACCAGGCAGAGAATTCCCGGCTAGCAGCTTCCCTGTGGCTGGGAAGTGCAAACGTACACGTTTTCGGCCAAAAAACGCGTTTTCGGCGAAAACGCACACCACGGCTCTTTCTGAGAAAAAGCAAGCACGGAGGACGAGAATCGCTTTTGCCCTGCGTAGCGTTCCGGGCAGCGGGTAGAACCAGGCAGAGAATTCCCGGCTAGCAGCTTCCCTGTGGCTGGGAAGTGCAAACGTACACGTTTTCGGCCGAAAACGCATTTTCCGGCGAAAACGCACACCACGGCTCTTTCTGAGAAAAAGCAAGCACGGAGGACGAGAATCGCTTTTGCCCTGCGTAGCGTTCCGGGCAGCGGGTAGAACCAGGTAGAGAATTCCCGGCTAGCAGCTTCCCTGTGGCCGGGAAGTGCAAACGTACACGTTTTCGGCCGAAAACGCGTTTTCCGGAGAAAACGCACACCACGGCTCTTTCTGAGAAAAAGCAAGCACGGAGGACGAGAATCGCTTTCGCCCTGCGTAGCGTTCCGGGCAGCGGGTAGAACCAGGCAGAGAATTCCCGGCTAGCAGCTTCCCTGTGGCCGGGAAGTGCAAACGTACACGTTTTCGGCCGAAAACGCGTTTTCCGAGGAAAACGCACACCACGGCTCTTTCTGAGAAAAAGCAAGCACGGAGGACGAGAATCGCTTTTGCCCTGCGTAGCGTTCCGGGCAGCGGGTAGAACCAGGCAGAGAATTCCCGGCTAGCAGCTTCCCTGTGGCGGGGAAGTGCAAACGTACACGTTTTCGGCCGAAAACGCGTTTTCCGGGGAAAACGCACACCACGGCTCTTTCTGAGAAAAAGCAAGCACGGAGGACGAGAATCGCTTTTGCCCTGCGTAGCGTTCCGGGCAGCGGGTAGAACCAGGCAGAGAATTCCCGGCTAGCAGCTTTCCTGTGGCTGGGAAGTGCAAACGTACATGTTTTCGGCCAAAAAATGCGTTTTCGGCGAAAAAGCACACAACGGCTCTTTCTGAGAAAAAGCAAGCACGGAGGACGAGAATCGCTTTTGCCCTGCGTAGCGTTCCGGGCAGCGGGTAGAACCAGGCAGAGAATTCCCGGCTAGCAGCTTCCCTGTGGCTGGGAAGTGCAAATGTACACGTTTTCTGCCAAAAACGCGTTTTCGGCGAAAACGCACACCACGGCTCTTTCTGAGAAAAAGCAAGCACGGAGGACGAGAATCGCTTTTGCCCTGCGTAGCGTTCCGGGCAGCGGGTAGAACCAGGCAGAGAATTCCCGGCTAGCAGCTTCCCTGTGGCGGGGAAGTGCAAACGTACACGTTTTCGGCCGAAAACGCGTTTTCCGGCGAAAACGCACACCACGGCTCTTTCTGAGAAAAAGCAAGCACGGAGGACGAGAATCGCTTTTGCCCTGCGTAGCGTTCCGGGCAGCGGGTAGAACCAGGCAGAGAATTCCCGGCTAGCAGCTTCCCTGTGGCGGGGAAGTGCAAACGTACACGTTTTCGGCCGAAAACGCGTTTTCCGGCGAAAACGCACACCACGGCTCTTTCTGAGAAAAAGCAAGCACGGAGGACGAGAATCGCTTTTGCCCTGCGTAGCGTTCCGGGCAGCGGGTAGAACCAGGCAGAGAATTCCCGGCTAGCAGCTTTCCTGTGGCTGGGAAGTGCAAACGTACACGTTTTCGGCCAAAAACGCGTTTTCGGCGAAAAAGCACACAACGGCTCTTTCTGAGAAAAAGCAAGCACGGAGGACGAGAATCGCTTTTGCCCTGCGTAGCGTTCCGGGCAGCGGGTAGAACCAGGCAGAGAATTCCCGGCTAGCAGCTTCCCTGTGGCGGGGAAGTGCAAACGTACACGTTTTCGGCCGAAAACGCGTTTTCCGGCGAAAACGCACACCACGGCTCTTTCTGAGAAAAAGCAAGCACGGAGGACGAGAATCGCTTTTGCCCTGCGTAGCGTTCCGGGCAGCGGGTAGAACCAGGCAGAGAATTCCCGGCTAGCAGCTTCCCTGTGGCGGGGAAGTGCAAACGTACACGTTTTCGGCCGAAAACGCGTTTTCCGGCGAAAACGCACACCACGGCTCTTTCTGAGAAAAAGCAAGCACGGAGGACGAGAATCGCTTTTGCCCTGCCTAGCGTTCCGGGCAGCGGGTAGAACCAGGCAGAGAATTCCCGGCTAGCAGCTTTCCTGTGGCTGGGAAGTGCAAACGTACACGTTTTCGGCCAAAAACGCGTTTTCGGCGAAAAAGCACACAACGGCTCTTTCTGAGAAAAAGCAAGCACGGAGGACGAGAATCGCTTTTGCCCTGCGTAGCGTTCCGGGCAGCGGGTAGAACCAGGCAGAGAATTCCCGGCTAGCAGCTTCCCTGTGGCGGGGAAGTGCAAACGTACACGTTTTCGGCCGAAAACGCGTTTTCCGGCGAAAACGCACACCACGGCTCTTTCTGAGAAAAAGCAAGCACGGAGGACGAGAATCGCTTTTGCCCTGCGTAGCGTTCCGGGCAGCGGGTAGAACCAGGCAGAGAATTCCCGGCTAGCAGCTTCCCTGTGGCGGGGAAGTGCAAACGTACACGTTTTCGGCCGAAAACGCGTTTTCCGGCGAAAACGCACACCACGGCTCTTTCTGAGAAAAAGCAAGCACGGAGGACGAGAATCGCTTTTGCCCTGCGTAGCGTTCCGGGCAGCGGGTAGAACCAGGCAGAGAATTCCCGGCTAGCAGCTTCCCTGTGGCCGGGAAGTGCAAACGTACACGTTTTCGGCCGAAAACGCGTTTTCGGCGAAAACGCACACCACGGCTCTTTCTGAGAAAAAGCAAGCACGGAGGACGAGAATCGCTTTTGCCCTGCGTAGCGTAACGGGCAGCGGGTAGAACCAGGCAGAGAATTCCCGGCTAGCAGCTTCCCTGTGGCGGGGAAGTGCAAACGTACACGTTTTCGGCCGAAAACGCGTTTTCCGGCGAAAACGCACACCACGGCTCTTTCTGAGAAAAAGCAAGCACGGAGGACGAGAATCGCTTTTGCCCTGCCTAGCGTTCCGGGCAGCGGGTAGAACCAGGCAGAGAATTCCCGGATAGCAGCTTTCCTGTGGCTGGGAAGTGCAAACGTACACGTTTTCGGCCAAAAACGCGTTTTCGGCGAAAAAGCACACTACGGCTCTTTCTGAGAAAAAGCAAGCACGGAGGACGAGAATCGCTTTCGCCCTGCGTAGCGTTCCGGGCAGCGGGTAGAACCAGGCAGAGAATTCCCGGCTAGCAGCTTCCCTGTGGCTGGGAAGTGCAAACGAACACGTTTTCTGCCAAAAACGCGTTTTCAGCGAAAACGCACACCACGGCTCTTTCTGAGAAAAAGCAAGCACGGAGGACGAGAATCGCTTTTGCCCTGCGTAGCGTTCCGGGCAGCGGGTAGAACCAGGCAGAGAACTCACGGCTAGCAGCTTCCCTGTGGTGGGGAAGTGCAAACGTACACGTTTTCGGCCGAAAACGCGTTTTCCGGCGAAAACGCACACCACGGCTCTTTCTGAGAAAAAGCAAGCACGGAGGACGAGAATCGCTTTTGCCCTGCGTAGCGTTCCGGGCAGCGGGTAGAACCAGGCAGAGAATTCCCGGCTAGCAGCTTCCCTGTGGCGGGGAAGTGCAAACGTACACGTTTTCGGGCGAAAACGCGTTTTCCGGCGAAAACGCACACCACGGCTCTTTCTGAGAAAAAGCAAGCACGGAGGACGAGAACCGCTTTTGCCCTGCGTAGCGTTCCGGGCAGCGGGTAGAACCAGGCAGAGAATTCCCGGCTAGCAGCTTCCCTGTGGCGGGGAAGTGCAAACGTACACGTTTTCGGCCGAAAACGCGTTTTCCGGGGAAAACGCACACCACGGCTCTTTCTGAGAAAAAGCAAGCACGGAGGACGAGAATCGCTTTTGCCCTGCCTAGCGTTCCGGGCAGCGGGTAGAACCAGGCAGAGAATTCCCGGCTAGCAGCTTCCCTGTGGCTGGGAAGTGCAAACGTACACGTTTTCGGCCAAAAAACGCGTTTTCGGCGAAAACGCACACCACGGCTCTTTCTGAGAAAAAGCAAGCACGGAGGACGAGAATCGCTTTTGCCCTGCGTAGCGTTCCGGGCAGCGGGTAGAACCAGGCAGAGAATTCCCGGCTAGCAGCTTCCCTGTGGCGGGGAAGTGCAAACGTACACGTTTTCGGCCGAAAACGCATTTTCCGGCGAAAACGCACACCACGGCTCTTTCTGAGAAAAAGCAAGCACGGAGGACGAGAATCGCTTTTGCCCTGCGTAGCGTTCCGGGCAGCGGGTAGAACCAGGCAGAGAATTCCCGGCTAGCAGCTTCCCTGTGGCGGGGAAGTGCAAACGTACACGTTTTCGGCCGAAAACGCGTTTTCCGGCGAAAACGCACACCACGGCTCTTTCTGAGAAAAAGCAAGCACGGAGGACGAGAATCGCTTTTGCCCTGCGTAGCGTTCCGGGCAGCGGGTAGAACCAGGCAGAGAATTCCCGGCTAGCAGCTTCCCTGTGGCCGGGAAGTGCAAACGTACACGTTTTCGGCCGAAAACGCGTTTTCAGCGAAAAAGCGCACCACGGCTCTTTCTGAGAAAAAGCAAGCACGGAGGACGAGAATCGCTTTTGCCCTGCGTAGCGTTCCGGGCAGCGGGTAGAACCAGGCAGAGAATTCCCGGCTAGCAGCTTCCCTGTGGCTGGGAAGTGCAAACGTACACGTTTTCTGCCAAAAACGCGTTTTCGGCGAAAACGCACACCACGGCTCTTTCTGAGAAAAAGCAAGCACGGAGGACGAGAATCGCTTTTGCCCTGCGTAGCGTTCCGGGCAGCGGGTAGAACCAGGCAGAGAATTCCCGGCTAGCAGCTTCCCTGTGGCGGGGAAGTGCAAACGTACACGTTTTCGGCCGAAAACGCGTTTTCCGGCGAAAACGCACACCACGGCTCTTTCTGAGAAAAAGCAAGCACGGAGGACGAGAATCGCTTTTGCCCTGCCTAGCGTTCCGGGCAGCGGGTAGAACCAGGCAGAGAATTCCCGGCTAGCAGCTTCCCTGTGGCGGGGAAGTGCAAACGTACACGTTTTCTGCCAAAAACGCCTTTTCGGCGAAAACGCACACCACGGCTCTTTCTGAGAAAAAGCAAGCACGGAGGACGAGAATCGCTTTTGCCCTGCGTAGCGTAACGGGCAGCGGGTAGAACCAGGCAGAGAATTCCCGGCTAGCAGCTTCCCTGTGGCGGGGAAGTGCAAACGTACACGTTTTCGGCCGAAAACGCGTTTTCCGGCGAAAACGCACACCACGGCTCTTTCTGAGAAAAAGCAAGCACGGAGGACGAGAATCGCTTTTGCCCTGCGTAGCGTTCCGGGCAGCGGGTAGAACCAGGCAGAGAATTCCCGGCTAGCAGCTTCCCTGTGGCCGGGAAGTGCAAACGTACACGTTTTCGGCCGAGAACTCATTTTCCGGCGAAAACGCACACCACGGCTCTTTCTGAGAAAAAGCAAGCACGGAGGACGAGAATCGCTTTTGCCCTGCGTAGCGTTCCGGGCAGCGGGTAGAACCAGGCAGAGAATTCCCGGCTAGCAGCTTCCCTGTGGCGGGAAAGTGCAAACGTACACGTTTTCGGCCGAAAACGCATTTTCCGGCGAAAACGCACACCACGGCTCTTTCTGAGAAAAAGCAAGCACGGAGGACGAGAATCGCTTTTGCCCTGCGTAGCGTTCCGGGCAGCGGGTAGAACCAGGCAGAGAATTCCCGGCTAGCAGCTTCCCTGTGGCCGGGAAGTGCAAACGTACACGTTTTCGGCCGAGAACTCATTTTCCGGCGAAAACGCACACCACGGCTCTTTCTGAGAAAAAGCAAGCACGGAGGACGAGAACCGCTTTTGCCCTGCGTAGCGTTCCGGGCAGCGGGTAGAACCAGGCAGAGAATTCCCGGCTAGCACCTTCCCTGTGGCGGGGAAGTGCAAACGTACACGTTTTCGGCCGAAAACGCGTTTTCCGGCGAAAACGCACACCACGGCTCTTTCTGAGAAAAAGCAAGCACGGAGGACGAGAATCGCTTTTGCCCTGCGTAGCGTTCCGGGCAGCGGGTAGAACCAGGCAGAGAATTCCCGGCTAGCAGCTTCCCTGTGGCGGGGAAGTGCAAACGTACACGTTTTCGGCCAAAAAACGCGTTTTCGGCGAAAACGCACACCACGGCTCTTTCTGAGAAAAAGCAAGCACGGAGGACGAGAATCGCTTTTGCCCTGCGTAGCGTTCCGGGCAGCGGGTAGAACCAGGCAGAGAATTCCCGGCTAGCAGCTTCCCTGTGGCTGGGAAGTGCAAACGTACACGTTTTCGGCCGAAAACGCATTTTCCGGCGAAAACGCACACCACGGCTCTTTCTGAGAAAAAGCAAGCACGGAGGACGAGAATCGCTTTTGCCCTGCGTAGCGTTCAGGGCAGCGGGTAGAACCAGGTAGAGAATTCCCGGCTAGCAGCTTCCCTGTGGCCGGGAAGTGCAAACGTACACGTTTTCGGCCGAAAACGCGTTTTCCGGCGAAAACGCACACCACGGCTCTTTCTGAGAAAAAGCAAGCACGGAGGACGAGAATCGCTTTTGCCCTGCCTAGCGTTCCGGGCAGCGGGTAGAACCAGGCAGAGAATTCCCGGCTAGCAGCTTCCCTGTGGCGGGGAAGTGCAAACGTACACGTTTTCGGCCGAAAACGCGTTTTCCGGCGAAAACGCACACCACGGCTCTTTCTGAGAAAAAGCAAGCACGGAGGACGAGAATCGCTTTTGCCCTGCGTAGCGTTCCGGGCAGCGGGTAGAACCAGGCAGAGAATTCCCGGCTAGCAGCTTCCCTGTGGCGGGGAAGTGCAAACGTACACGTTTTCGGCCGAAAACGCGTTTTCCGGCGAAAACGCACACCACGGCTCTTTCTGAGAAAAAGCAAGCACGGAGGACGAGAATCGCTTTTGCCCTGCGTAGCGTTCCGGGCAGCGGGTAGAACCAGGCAGAGAATTCCCGGCTAGCAGCTTCCCTGTGGCGGGGAAGTGCAAACGTACACGTTTTCGGCCGAAAACGCGTTTTCCGGCGAAAACGCACACCACGGCTCTTTCTGAGAAAAAGCAAGCACGGAGGACGAGAATCGCTTTTGCCCTGCGTAGCGTTCCGGGCAGCGGGTAGAACCAGGCAGAGAATTCCCGGCTAGCAGCTTTCCTGTGGCTGGGAAGTGCAAACGTACATGTTTTCGGCCAAAAAATGCGTTTTCGGCGAAAAAGCACACAACGGCTCTTTCTGAGAAAAAGCAAGCATGGAGGACGACCATCGCTTTTGCCCTGCGTAGCGTTCCGGGCAGCGGGTAGAACCAGGCAGAGAATTCCCGGCTAGCAGCTTCCCTGTGGCTGGGAAGTGCAAACGTACACGTTTTCTGCCAAAAACGCGTTTTCGGCGAAAACGCACACCACGGCTCTTTCTGAGAAAAAGCAAGCACGGAGGACGAGAATCGCTTTTGCCCTGCGTAGCGTTCCGGGCAGCGGGTAGAACCAGGCAGAGAATTCCCGGCTAGCAGCTTCCCTGTGGCGGGGAAGTGCAAACGTACACGTTTTCGGCCGAAAACGCGTTTTCCGGCGAAAACGCACACCACGGCTCTTTCTGAGAAAAAGCAAGCACGGAGGACGAGAATCGCTTTTGCCCTGCGTAGCGTTCCGGGCAGCGGGTAGAACCAGGCAGAGAATTCCCGGCTAGCAGCTTCCCTGTGGCGGGGAAGTGCAAACGTACACGTTTTCGGCCGAAAACGCGTTTTCCGGCGAAAACGCACACCACGGCTCTTTCTGAGAAAAAGCAAGCACGGAGGACAAGAATCGCTTTTGCCCTGCGTAGCGTTCCGGGCAGCGGGTAGAACCAGGCAGAGAATTCCCGGCTAGCAGCTTCCCTGTGGCTGGGAAGTGCAAACGTACACGTTTTCGGCCAAAAAAGCGTTTTCGGCGAAAAAGCACACAACGGCTCTTTCTGAGAAAAAGCAAGCACGGAGGACGAGAATCGCTTTTGCCCTGCGTAGCGTTCCGGGCAGCGGGTAGAACCAGGCAGAGAATTCCCGGCTAGCAGCTTCCCTGTGGCCGGGAAGTGCAAACGTACACGTTTTCGGCCGAAAACGCGTTTTCGTCGAAAACGCACACCACGGCTCTTTCTGAGAAAAAGCAAGCACGGAGGACGAGAATCGCTTTTGCCCTGCGTAGCGTTCCGGGCAGCGGGTAGAACCAGGCAGAGAATTCCCGGCTAGCAGCTTCCCTGTGGCCGGGAAGTGCAAACGTACACGTTTTCGGCCGAAAACGCGTTTTCCGGGGAAAACGCACACCACGGCTCTTTCTGAGAAAAAGCAAGCACGGAGGACGAGAATCGCTTTTGCCCTGCGTAGCGTTCCGGGCAGCGGGTAGAACCAGGCAGAGAATTCCCGGCTAGCAGCTTCCCTGTGGCGGGGAAGTGCAAACGTACACGTTTTCGGCCGAAAACGCGTTTTCCGGGGAAAACGCACACCACGGCTCTTTCTGAGAAAAAGGAAGCACGGAGGACGAGAATCGCTTTTGCCCTGCCTAGCGTTCCGGGCAGCGGGTAGAACCAGGCAGAGAATTCCCGGCTAGCAGCTTCCCTGTGGCTGGGAAGTGCAAACGTACACGTTTTCGTCCAAAAAACGCGTTTTCGGCGAAAACGCACACCACGGCTCTTTCTGAGAAAAAGCAAGCACGGAGGACGAGAATCGCTTTTGCCCTGCGTAGCGTTCCGGGCAGCGGGTAGAACCAGGCAGAGAATTCCCGGCTAGCAGCTTCCCTGTGGCGGGGAAGTGCAAACGTACACGTTTTCGGCCGAAAACGCGTTTTCCGGCGAAAACGCACACCACGGCTCTTTCTGAGAAAAAGCAAGCACGGAGGACGAGAATCGCTTTTGCCCTGCGTAGCGTTCCGGGCAGCGGGTAGAACCAGGCAGAGAATTCCCGGCTAGCAGCTTCCCTGTGGCGGGGAAGTGCAAACGTACACGTTTTCGGCCGAAAACGCGTTTTCCGGCGAAAACGCACACCACGGCTCTTTCTGAGAAAAAGCAAGCACGGAGGACGAGAATCGCTTTTGCCCTGCGTAGCGTTCCGGGCAGCGGGTAGAACCAGGCAGAGAATTCCCGGCTAGCAGCTTCCCTGTGGCGGGGAAGTGCAAACGTACACGTTTTCGGCCGAAAACGCGTTTTCCGGCGAAAACGCACACCACGGCTCTTTCTGAGAAAAAGCAAGCACGGAGGACGAGAATCGCTTTTGCCCTGCGTAGCGTTCCGGGCAGCGGGTAGAACCAGGCAGAGAATTCCCGGCTAGCAGCTTCCCTGTGGCCGGGAAGTGCAAACGTACACGTTTTCGGCCGAAAACGCGTTTTCGGCGAAAACGCACACCACGGCTCTTTCTGAGAAAAAGCAAGCACGGAGGACGAGAATCGCTTTTGCCCTGCGTAGCGTAACGGGCAGCGGGTAGAACCAGGCAGAGAATTCCCGGCTAGCAGCTTCCCTGTGGCGGGGAAGTGCAAACGTACACGTTTTCGGCCGAAAACGCGTTTTCCGGCGAAAACGCACACCACGGCTCTTTCTGAGAAAAAGCAAGCACGGAGGACGAGAATCGCTTTTGCCCTGCCTAGCGTTCCGGGCAGCGGGTAGAACCAGGCAGAGAATTCCCGGATAGCAGCTTTCCTGTGGCTGGGAAGTGCAAACGTACACGTTTTCGGCCAAAAACGCGTTTTCGGCGAAAAAGCACACTACGGCTCTTTCTGAGAAAAAGCAAGCACGGAGGACGAGAATCGCTTTCGCCCTGCGTAGCGTTCCGGGCAGCGGGTAGAACCAGGCAGAGAATTCCCGGCTAGCAGCTTCCCTGTGGCTGGGAAGTGCAAACGAACACGTTTTCTGCCAAAAACGCGTTTTCAGCGAAAACGCACACCACGGCTCTTTCTGAGAAAAAGCAAGCACGGAGGACGAGAATCGCTTTTGCCCTGCGTAGCGTTCCGGGCAGCGGGTAGAACCAGGCAGAGAACTCACGGCTAGCAGCTTCCCTGTGGTGGGGAAGTGCAAACGTACACGTTTTCGGCCGAAAACGCGTTTTCCGGCGAAAACGCACACCACGGCTCTTTCTGAGAAAAAGCAAGCACGGAGGACGAGAATCGCTTTTGCCCTGCGTAGCGTTCCGGGCAGCGGGTAGAACCAGGCAGAGAATTCCCGGCTAGCAGCTTCCCTGTGGCGGGGAAGTGCAAACGTACACGTTTTCGGGCGAAAACGCGTTTTCCGGCGAAAACGCACACCACGGCTCTTTCTGAGAAAAAGCAAGCACGGAGGACGAGAACCGCTTTTGCCCTGCGTAGCGTTCCGGGCAGCGGGTAGAACCAGGCAGAGAATTCCCGGCTAGCAGCTTCCCTGTGGCGGGGAAGTGCAAACGTACACGTTTTCGGCCGAAAACGCGTTTTCCGGGGAAAACGCACACCACGGCTCTTTCTGAGAAAAAGCAAGCACGGAGGACGAGAATCGCTTTTGCCCTGCCTAGCGTTCCGGGCAGCGGGTAGAACCAGGCAGAGAATTCCCGGCTAGCAGCTTCCCTGTGGCTGGGAAGTGCAAACGTACACGTTTTCGGCCAAAAAACGCGTTTTCGGCGAAAACGCACACCACGGCTCTTTCTGAGAAAAAGCAAGCACGGAGGACGAGAATCGCTTTTGCCCTGCGTAGCGTTCCGGGCAGCGGGTAGAACCAGGCAGAGAATTCCCGGCTAGCAGCTTCCCTGTGGCGGGGAAGTGCAAACGTACACGTTTTCGGCCGAAAACGCATTTTCCGGCGAAAACGCACACCACGGCTCTTTCTGAGAAAAAGCAAGCACGGAGGACGAGAATCGCTTTTGCCCTGCGTAGCGTTCCGGGCAGCGGGTAGAACCAGGCAGAGAATTCCCGGCTAGCAGCTTCCCTGTGGCGGGGAAGTGCAAACGTACACGTTTTCGGCCGAAAACGCGTTTTCCGGCGAAAACGCACACCACGGCTCTTTCTGAGAAAAAGCAAGCACGGAGGACGAGAATCGCTTTTGCCCTGCGTAGCGTTCCGGGCAGCGGGTAGAACCAGGCAGAGAATTCCCGGCTAGCAGCTTCCCTGTGGCCGGGAAGTGCAAACGTACACGTTTTCGGCCGAAAACGCGTTTTCAGCGAAAAAGCGCACCACGGCTCTTTCTGAGAAAAAGCAAGCACGGAGGACGAGAATCGCTTTTGCCCTGCGTAGCGTTCCGGGCAGCGGGTAGAACCAGGCAGAGAATTCCCGGCTAGCAGCTTCCCTGTGGCTGGGAAGTGCAAACGTACACGTTTTCTGCCAAAAACGCGTTTTCGGCGAAAACGCACACCACGGCTCTTTCTGAGAAAAAGCAAGCACGGAGGACGAGAATCGCTTTTGCCCTGCGTAGCGTTCCGGGCAGCGGGTAGAACCAGGCAGAGAATTCCCGGCTAGCAGCTTCCCTGTGGCGGGGAAGTGCAAACGTACACGTTTTCGGCCGAAAACGCGTTTTCCGGCGAAAACGCACACCACGGCTCTTTCTGAGAAAAAGCAAGCACGGAGGACGAGAATCGCTTTTGCCCTGCCTAGCGTTCCGGGCAGCGGGTAGAACCAGGCAGAGAATTCCCGGCTAGCAGCTTCCCTGTGGCGGGGAAGTGCAAACGTACACGTTTTCTGCCAAAAACGCCTTTTCGGCGAAAACGCACACCACGGCTCTTTCTGAGAAAAAGCAAGCACGGAGGACGAGAATCGCTTTTGCCCTGCGTAGCGTAACGGGCAGCGGGTAGAACCAGGCAGAGAATTCCCGGCTAGCAGCTTCCCTGTGGCGGGGAAGTGCAAACGTACACGTTTTCGGCCGAAAACGCGTTTTCCGGCGAAAACGCACACCACGGCTCTTTCTGAGAAAAAGCAAGCACGGAGGACGAGAATCGCTTTTGCCCTGCGTAGCGTTCCGGGCAGCGGGTAGAACCAGGCAGAGAATTCCCGGCTAGCAGCTTCCCTGTGGCCGGGAAGTGCAAACGTACACGTTTTCGGCCGAGAACTCATTTTCCGGCGAAAACGCACACCACGGCTCTTTCTGAGAAAAAGCAAGCACGGAGGACGAGAATCGCTTTTGCCCTGCGTAGCGTTCCGGGCAGCGGGTAGAACCAGGCAGAGAATTCCCGGCTAGCAGCTTCCCTGTGGCGGGAAAGTGCAAACGTACACGTTTTCGGCCGAAAACGCATTTTCCGGCGAAAACGCACACCACGGCTCTTTCTGAGAAAAAGCAAGCACGGAGGACGAGAATCGCTTTTGCCCTGCGTAGCGTTCCGGGCAGCGGGTAGAACCAGGCAGAGAATTCCCGGCTAGCAGCTTCCCTGTGGCCGGGAAGTGCAAACGTACACGTTTTCGGCCGAGAACTCATTTTCCGGCGAAAACGCACACCACGGCTCTTTCTGAGAAAAAGCAAGCACGGAGGACGAGAACCGCTTTTGCCCTGCGTAGCGTTCCGGGCAGCGGGTAGAACCAGGCAGAGAATTCCCGGCTAGCACCTTCCCTGTGGCGGGGAAGTGCAAACGTACACGTTTTAGGCCGAAAACGCGTTTTCCAGCGAAAACGCACACCACGGCTCTTTCTGAGAAAAAGCAAGCACGGAGGACGAGAATCGCTTTTGCCCTGCGTAGCGTTCCGGGCAGCGGGTAGAACCAGGCAGAGAATTCCCGGCTAGCAGCTTCCCTGTGGCCGGGAAGTGCAAACGTACACGTTTTCGGCCGAAAACGCGTTTTCAGCGAAAAAGCGCACCACGGCTCTTTCTGAGAAAAAGCAAGCACGGAGGACGAGAATCGCTTTTGCCCTGCGTAGCGTTCCGGGCAGCGGGTAGAACCAGGCAGAGAATTCCCGGCTAGCAGCTTCCCTGTGGCTGGGAAGTGCAAACGTACACGTTTTCTGCCAAAAACGCGTTTTCGGCGAAAACGCACACCACGGCTCTTTCTGAGAAAAAGCAAGCACGGAGGACGAGAATCGCTTTTGCCCTGCGTAGCGTTCCGGGCAGCGGGTAGAACCAGGCAGAGAATTCCCGGCTAGCAGCTTCCCTGTGGCGGGGAAGTGCAAACGTACACGTTTTCGGCCGAAAACGCGTTTTCCGGCGAAAACGCACACCACGGCTCTTTCTGAGAAAAAGCAAGCACGGAGGACGAGAATCGCTTTTGCCCTGCCTAGCGTTCCGGGCAGCGGGTAGAACCAGGCAGAGAATTCCCGGCTAGCAGCTTCCCTGTGGCGGGGAAGTGCAAACGTACACGTTTTCTGCCAAAAACGCCTTTTCGGCGAAAACGCACACCACGGCTCTTTCTGAGAAAAAGCAAGCACGGAGGACGAGAATCGCTTTTGCCCTGCGTAGCGTAACGGGCAGCGGGTAGAACCAGGCAGAGAATTCCCGGCTAGCAGCTTCCCTGTGGCGGGGAAGTGCAAACGTACACGTTTTCGGCCGAAAACGCGTTTTCCGGCGAAAACGCACACCACGGCTCTTTCTGAGAAAAAGCAAGCACGGAGGACGAGAATCGCTTTTGCCCTGCGTAGCGTTCCGGGCAGCGGGTAGAACCAGGCAGAGAATTCCCGGCTAGCAGCTTCCCTGTGGCCGGGAAGTGCAAACGTACACGTTTTCGGCCGAGAACTCATTTTCCGGCGAAAACGCACACCACGGCTCTTTCTGAGAAAAAGCAAGCACGGAGGACGAGAATCGCTTTTGCCCTGCGTAGCGTTCCGGGCAGCGGGTAGAACCAGGCAGAGAATTCCCGGCTAGCAGCTTCCCTGTGGCGGGAAAGTGCAAACGTACACGTTTTCGGCCGAAAACGCATTTTCCGGCGAAAACGCACACCACGGCTCTTTCTGAGAAAAAGCAAGCACGGAGGACGAGAATCGCTTTTGCCCTGCGTAGCGTTCCGGGCAGCGGGTAGAACCAGGCAGAGAATTCCCGGCTAGCAGCTTCCCTGTGGCCGGGAAGTGCAAACGTACACGTTTTCGGCCGAGAACTCATTTTCCGGCGAAAACGCACACCACGGCTCTTTCTGAGAAAAAGCAAGCACGGAGGACGAGAACCGCTTTTGCCCTGCGTAGCGTTCCGGGCAGCGGGTAGAACCAGGCAGAGAATTCCCGGCTAGCACCTTCCCTGTGGCGGGGAAGTGCAAACGTACACGTTTTCGGCCGAAAACGCGTTTTCCAGCGAAAACGCACACCACGGCTCTTTCTGAGAAAAAGCAAGCACGGAGGACGAGAATCGCTTTTGCCCTGCGTAGCGTTCCGGGCAGCGGGTAGAACCAGGCAGAGAATTCCCGGCTAGCAGCTTCCCTGTGGCGGGGAAGTGCAAACGTACACGTTTTCGGCCAAAAAACGCGTTTTCGGCGAAAACGCACACCACGGCTCTTTCTGAGAAAAAGCAAGCACGGAGGACGAGAATCGCTTTTGCCCTGCGTAGCGTTCCGGGCAGCGGGTAGAACCAGGCAGAGAATTCCCGGCTAGCAGCTTCCCTGTGGCTGGGAAGTGCAAACGTACACGTTTTCGGCCGAAAACGCATTTTCCGGCGAAAACGCACACCACGGCTCTTTCTGAGAAAAAGCAAGCACGGAGGACGAGAATCGCTTTTGCCCTGCGTAGCGTTCCGGGCAGCGGGTAGAACCAGGCAGAGAATTCCCGGCTAGCAGCTTCCCTGTGGCCGGGAAGTGCAAACGTACACGTTTTCGGCCGAAAACGCGTTTTCCGGCGAAAACGCACACCACGGCTCTTTCTGAGAAAAAGCAAGCACGGAGGACGAGAATCGCTTTTGCCCTGCCTAGCGTTCCGGGCAGCGGGTAGAACCAGGCAGAGAATTCCCGGCTAGCAGCTTCCCTGTGGCGGGGAAGTGCAAACGTACACGTTTTCGGCCGAAAACGCGTTTTCCGGCGAAAACGCACACCACGGCTCTTTCTGAGAAAAAGCAAGCACGGAGGACGAGAATCGCTTTTGCCCTGCGTAGCGTTCCGGGCAGCGGGTAGAACCAGGCAGAGAATTCCCGGCTAGCAGCTTCCCTGTGGCGGGGAAGTGCAAACGTACACGTTTTCGGCCGAAAACGCGTTTTCCGGCGAAAACGCACACCACGGCTCTTTCTGAGAAAAAGCAAGCACGGAGGACGAGAATCGCTTTTGCCCTGCGTAGCGTTCCGGGCAGCGGGTAGAACCAGGCAGAGAATTCCCGGCTAGCAGCTTCCCTGTGGCGGGGAAGTGCAAACGTACACGTTTTCGGCCGAAAACGCGTTTTCCGGCGAAAACGCACACCACGGCTCTTTCTGAGAAAAAGCAAGCACGGAGGACGAGAATCGCTTTTGCCCTGCGTAGCGTTCCGGGCAGCGGGTAGAACCAGGCAGAGAATTCCCGGCTAGCAGCTTTCCTGTGGCTGGGAAGTGCAAACGTACATGTTTTCGGCCAAAAAATGCGTTTTCGGCGAAAAAGCACACAACGGCTCTTTCTGAGAAAAAGCAAGCATGGAGGACGACCATCGCTTTTGCCCTGCGTAGCGTTCCGGGCAGCGGGTAGAACCAGGCAGAGAATTCCCGGCTAGCAGCTTCCCTGTGGCTGGGAAGTGCAAACGTACACGTTTTCTGCCAAAAACGCGTTTTCGGCGAAAACGCACACCACGGCTCTTTCTGAGAAAAAGCAAGCACGGAGGACGAGAATCGCTTTTGCCCTGCGTAGCGTTCCGGGCAGCGGGTAGAACCAGGCAGAGAATTCCCGGCTAGCAGCTTCCCTGTGGCGGGGAAGTGCAAACGTACACGTTTTCGGCCGAAAACGCGTTTTCCGGCGAAAACGCACACCACGGCTCTTTCTGAGAAAAAGCAAGCACGGAGGACGAGAATCGCTTTTGCCCTGCGTAGCGTTCCGGGCAGCGGGTAGAACCAGGCAGAGAATTCCCGGCTAGCAGCTTCCCTGTGGCGGGGAAGTGCAAACGTACACGTTTTCGGCCGAAAACGCGTTTTCCGGCGAAAACGCACACCACGGCTCTTTCTGAGAAAAAGCAAGCACGGAGGACAAGAATCGCTTTTGCCCTGCGTAGCGTTCCGGGCAGCGGGTAGAACCAGGCAGAGAATTCCCGGCTAGCAGCTTCCCTGTGGCTGGGAAGTGCAAACGTACACGTTTTCGGCCAAAAAAGCGTTTTCGGCGAAAAAGCACACAACGGCTCTTTCTGAGAAAAAGCAAGCACGGAGGACGAGAATCGCTTTTGCCCTGCGTAGCGTTCCGGGCAGCGGGTAGAACCAGGCAGAGAATTCCCGGCTAGCAGCTTCCCTGTGGCCGGGAAGTGCAAACGTACACGTTTTCGGCCGAAAACGCGTTTTCGTCGAAAACGCACACCACGGCTCTTTCTGAGAAAAAGCAAGCACGGAGGACGAGAATCGCTTTTGCCCTGCGTAGCGTTCCGGGCAGCGGGTAGAACCAGGCAGAGAATTCCCGGCTAGCAGCTTCCCTGTGGCCGGGAAGTGCAAACGTACACGTTTTCGGCCGAAAACGCGTTTTCCGGGGAAAACGCACACCACGGCTCTTTCTGAGAAAAAGCAAGCACGGAGGACGAGAATCGCTTTTGCCCTGCGTAGCGTTCCGGGCAGCGGGTAGAACCAGGCAGAGAATTCCCGGCTAGCAGCTTCCCTGTGGCGGGGAAGTGCAAACGTACACGTTTTCGGCCGAAAACGCGTTTTCCGGGGAAAACGCACACCACGGCTCTTTCTGAGAAAAAGGAAGCACGGAGGACGAGAATCGCTTTTGCCCTGCCTAGCGTTCCGGGCAGCGGGTAGAACCAGGCAGAGAATTCCCGGCTAGCAGCTTTCCTGTGGCGGGGAAGTGCAAACGTACACGTTTTCTGCCAAAAACGCGTTTTCGGCGAAAACGCACACCACGGCTCTTTCTGAGAAAAAGCAAGCACGGAGGACGAGAATCGCTTTTGCCCTGCGTAGCGTAACGGGCAGCGGGTAGAACCAGGCAGAGAATTCCCGGCTAGCAGCTTCCCTGTGGCGGGGAAGTGCAAACGTACACGTTTTCGGCCGAAAACGCGTTTTCCGGCGAAAACGCACACCACGGCTCTTTCTGAGAAAAAGCAAGCACGGAGGACGAGAATCGCTTTTGCCCTGCGTAGCGTTCCGGGCAGCGGGTAGAACCAGGCAGAGAATTCCCGGCTAGCAGCTTCCCTGTGGCGGGGAAGTGCAAACGTACACGTTTTCGGCCGAAAACGCGTTTTCCGGCGAAAACGCACACCACGGCTCTTTCTGAGAAAAAGCAAGCACGGAGGACGAGAATCGCTTTTGCCCTGCCTAGCGTTCCGGGCAGCGGGTAGAACCAGGCAGAGAATTCCCGGATAGCAGCTTTCCTGTGGCTGGGAAGTGCAAACGTACACGTTTTCGGCCAAAAACGCGTTTTCGGCGAAAAAGCACACTACGGCTCTTTCTGAGAAAAAGCAAGCACGGAGGACGAGAATCGCTTTCGCCCTGCGTAGCGTTCCGGGCAGCGGGTAGAACCAGGCAGAGAATTCCCGGCTAGCAGCTTCCCTGTGGCTGGGAAGTGCAAACGAACACGTTTTCTGCCAAAAACGCGTTTTCAGCGAAAACGCACACCACGGCTCTTTCTGAGAAAAAGCAAGCACGGAGGACGAGAACCGCTTTTGCCCTGCGTAGCGTTCCGGGCAGCGGGTAGAACCAGGCAGAGAATTCCCGGCTAGCAGCTTCCCTGTGGCGGGGAAGTGCAAACGTACACGTTTTCGGCCGAAAACGCGTTTTCCGGGGAAAACGCACACCACGGCTCTTTCTGAGAAAAAGCAAGCACGGAGGACGAGAATCGCTTTTGCCCTGCCTAGCGTTCCGGGCAGCGGGTAGAACCAGGCAGAGAATTCCCGGCTAGCAGCTTCCCTGTGGCTGGGAAGTGCAAACGTACACGTTTTCGGCCAAAAAACGCGTTTTCGGCGAAAACGCACACCACGGCTCTTTCTGAGAAAAAGCAAGCACGGAGGACGAGAATCGCTTTTGCCCTGCGTAGCGTTCCGGGCAGCGGGTAGAACCAGGCAGAGAATTCCCGGCTAGCAGCTTCCCTGTGGCGGGGAAGTGCAAACGTACACGTTTTCGGCCGAAAACGCATTTTCCGGCGAAAACGCACACCACGGCTCTTTCTGAGAAAAAGCAAGCACGGAGGACGAGAATCGCTTTTGCCCTGCGTAGCGTTCCGGGCAGCGGGTAGAACCAGGCAGAGAATTCCCGGCTAGCAGCTTCCCTGTGGCGGGGAAGTGCAAACGTACACGTTTTCGGCCGAAAACGCATTTTCCGGCGAAAACGCACACCACGGCTCTTTCTGAGAAAAAGCAAGCACGGAGGACGAGAATCGCTTTTGCCCTGCGTAGCGTTCCGGGCAGCGGGTAGAACCAGGCAGAGAATTCCCGGCTAGCAGCTTCCCTGTGGCGGGGAAGTGCAAACGTACACGTTTTCGGCCGAAAACGCGTTTTCCGGCGAAAACGCACACCACGGCTCTTTCTGAGAAAAAGCAAGCACGGAGGACGAGAATCGCTTTTGCCCTGCGTAGCGTTCCGGGCAGCGGGTAGAACCAGGCAGAGAATTCCCGGCTAGCAGCTTCCCTGTGGCCGGGAAGTGCAAACGTACACGTTTTCGGCCGAAAACGCGTTTTCAGCGAAAAAGCGCACCACGGCTCTTTCTGAGAAAAAGCAAGCACGGAGGACGAGAATCGCTTTTGCCCTGCGTAGCGTTCCGGGCAGCGGGTAGAACCAGGCAGAGAATTCCCGGCTAGCAGCTTCCCTGTGGCTGGGAAGTGCAAACGTACACGTTTTCTGCCAAAAACGCGTTTTCGGCGAAAACGCACACCACGGCTCTTTCTGAGAAAAAGCAAGCACGGAGGACGAGAATCGCTTTTGCCCTGCGTAGCGTTCCGGGCAGCGGGTAGAACCAGGCAGAGAATTCCCGGCTAGCAGCTTCCCTGTGGCGGGGAAGTGCAAACGTACACGTTTTCGGCCGAAAACGCGTTTTCCGGCGAAAACGCACACCACGGCTCTTTCTGAGAAAAAGCAAGCACGGAGGACGAGAATCGCTTTTGCCCTGCCTAGCGTTCCGGGCAGCGGGTAGAACCAGGCAGAGAATTCCCGGCTAGCAGCTTCCCTGTGGCGGGGAAGTGCAAACGTACACGTTTTCTGCCAAAAACGCCTTTTCGGCGAAAACGCACACCACGGCTCTTTCTGAGAAAAAGCAAGCACGGAGGACGAGAATCGCTTTTGCCCTGCGTAGCGTAACGGGCAGCGGGTAGAACCAGGCAGAGAATTCCCGGCTAGCAGCTTCCCTGTGGCGGGGAAGTGCAAACGTACACGTTTTCGGCCGAAAACGCGTTTTCCGGCGAAAACGCACACCACGGCTCTTTCTGAGAAAAAGCAAGCACGGAGGACGAGAATCGCTTTTGCCCTGCGTAGCGTTCCGGGCAGCGGGTAGAACCAGGCAGAGAATTCCCGGCTAGCAGCTTCCCTGTGGCGGGGAAGTGCAAACGTACACGTTTTCGGCCGAGAACTCATTTTCCGGCGAAAACGCACACCACGGCTCTTTCTGAGAAAAAGCAAGCACGGAGGACGAGAATCGCTTTTGCCCTGCGTAGCGTTCCGGGCAGCGGGTAGAACCAGGCAGAGAATTCCCGGCTAGCAGCTTCCCTGTGGCGGGAAAGTGCAAACGTACACGTTTTCGGCCGAAAACGCATTTTCCGGCGAAAACGCACACCACGGCTCTTTCTGAGAAAAAGCAAGCACGGAGGACGAGAATCGCTTTTGCCCTGCGTAGCGTTCCGGGCAGCGGGTAGAACCAGGCAGAGAATTCCCGGCTAGCAGCTTCCCTGTGGCGGGGAAGTGCAAACGTACACGTTTTCGGCCGAGAACTCATTTTCCGGCGAAAACGCACACCACGGCTCTTTCTGAGAAAAAGCAAGCACGGAGGACGAGAACCGCTTTTGCCCTGCGTAGCGTTCCGGGCAGCGGGTAGAACCAGGCAGAGAATTCCCGGCTAGCACCTTCCCTGTGGCGGGGAAGTGCAAACGTACACGTTTTCGGCCGAAAACGCGTTTTCCGGCGAAAACGCACACCACGGCTCTTTCTGAGAAAAAGCAAGCACGGAGGACGAGAATCGCTTTTGCCCTGCGTAGCGTTCCGGGCAGCGGGTAGAACCAGGCAGAGAATTCCCGGCTAGCAGCTTCCCTGTGGCTGGGAAGTGCAAACGTACACGTTTTCGGCCGAAAACGCATTTTCCGGCGAAAACGCACACCACGGCTCTTTCTGAGAAAAAGCAAGCACGGAGGACGAGAATCGCTTTTGCCCTGCGTAGCGTTCAGGGCAGCGGGTAGAACCAGGTAGAGAATTCCCGGCTAGCAGCTTCCCTGTGGCCGGGAAGTGCAAACGTACACGTTTTCGGCCGAAAACGCGTTTTCCGGCGAAAACGCACACCACGGCTCTTTCTGAGAAAAAGCAAGCACGGAGGACGAGAATCGCTTTTGCCCTGCGTAGCGTTCCGGGCAGCGGGTAGAACCAGGCAGAGAATTCCCGGCTAGCAGCTTCCCTGTGGCGGGGAAGTGCAAACGTACACGTTTTCGGCCGAAAACGCGTTTTCCGGCGAAAACGCACACCACGGCTCTTTCTGAGAAAAAGCAAGCACGGAGGACGAGAATCGCTTTTGCCCTGCGTAGCGTTCCGACCAGCGGGTAGAACCAGGCAGAGAATTCCCGGCTAGCAGCTTCCCTGTGGCGGGGAAGTGCAAACGTACACGTTTTCGGCCGAAAACGCGTTTTCCGGCGAAAACGCACACCACGGCTCTTTCTGAGAAAAAGCAAGCACGGAGGACGAGAATCGCTTTTGCCCTGCGTAGCGTTCCGGGCAGCGGGTAGAACCAGGCAGAGAATTCCCGGCTAGCAGCTTCCCTGTGGCCGGGAAGTGCAAACGTACACGTTTTCGGCCGAAAACGCATTTTCCGGGGAAAACGCACACCACGGCTCTTTCTGAGAAAAAGCAAGCACGGAGGACGAGAATCGCTTTTGCCCTGCGTAGCGTTCCGGGCAGCGGGTAGAACCAGGCAGAGAATTCCCGGCTAGCAGCTTCCCTGTGGCGGGGAAGTGCAAACGTACACGTTTTCGGCCGAAAACGCGTTTTCCGGCGAAAACGCACACCACGGCTCTTTCTGAGAAAAAGCAAGCACGGAGGACGAGAATCGCTTTTGCCCTGCGTAGCGTTCCGGGCAGCGGGTAGAACCAGGCAGAGAATTCCCGGCTAGCAGCTTTCCTGTGGCTGGGAAGTGCAAACGTACATGTTTTCGGCCAAAAAATGCGTTTTCGGCGAAAAAGCACACAACGGCTCTTTCTGAGAAAAAGCAAGCATGGAGGACGACCATCGCTTTTGCCCTGCGTAGCGTTCCGGGCAGCGGGTAGAACCAGGCAGAGAATTCCCGGCTAGCAGCTTCCCTGTGGCTGGGAAGTGCAAACGTACACGTTTTCTGCCAAAAACGCGTTTTCGGCGAAAACGCACACCACGGCTCTTTCTGAGAAAAAGCAAGCACGGAGGACGAGAATCGCTTTTGCCCTGCGTAGCGTTCCGGGCAGCGGGTAGAACCAGGCAGAGAATTCCCGGCTAGCAGCTTCCCTGTGGCGGGGAAGTGCAAACGTACACGTTTTCGGCCGAAAACGCGTTTTCCGGCGAAAACGCACACCACGGCTCTTTCTGAGAAAAAGCAAGCACGGAGGACGAGAATCGCTTTTGCCCTGCGTAGCGTTCCGGGCAGCGGGTAGAACCAGGCAGAGAATTCCCGGCTAGCAGCTTCCCTGTGGCGGGGAAGTGCAAACGTACACGTTTTCGGCCGAAAACGCGTTTTCCGGCGAAAACGCACACCACGGCTCTTTCTGAGAAAAAGCAAGCACGGAGGACAAGAATCGCTTTTGCCCTGCGTAGCGTTCCGGGCAGCGGGTAGAACCAGGCAGAGAATTCCCGGCTAGCAGCTTCCCTGTGGCTGGGAAGTGCAAACGTACACGTTTTCGGCCAAAAAAGCGTTTTCGGCGAAAAAGCACACAACGGCTCTTTCTGAGAAAAAGCAAGCACGGAGGACGAGAATCGCTTTTGCCCTGCGTAGCGTTCCGGGCAGCGGGTAGAACCAGGCAGAGAATTCCCGGCTAGCAGCTTCCCTGTGGCCGGGAAGTGCAAACGTACACGTTTTCGGCCGAAAACGCGTTTTCGTCGAAAACGCACACCACGGCTCTTTCTGAGAAAAAGCAAGCACGGAGGACGAGAATCGCTTTTGCCCTGCGTAGCGTTCCGGGCAGCGGGTAGAACCAGGCAGAGAATTCCCGGCTAGCAGCTTCCCTGTGGCCGGGAAGTGCAAACGTACACGTTTTCGGCCGAAAACGCGTTTTCCGGGGAAAACGCACACCACGGCTCTTTCTGAGAAAAAGCAAGCACGGAGGACGAGAATCGCTTTTGCCCTGCGTAGCGTTCCGGGCAGCGGGTAGAACCAGGCAGAGAATTCCCGGCTAGCAGCTTCCCTGTGGCGGGGAAGTGCAAACGTACACGTTTTCGGCCGAAAACGCGTTTTCGGCGAAAACGCACACCACGGCTCTTTCTGAGAAAAAGCAAGCACGGAGGACGAGAATCGCTTTTGCCCTGCGTAGCGTAACGGGCAGCGGGTAGAACCAGGCAGAGAATTCCCGGCTAGCAGCTTCCCTGTGGCGGGGAAGTGCAAACGTACACGTTTTCGGCCGAAAACGCGTTTTCCGGCGAAAACGCACACCACGGCTCTTTCTGAGAAAAAGCAAGCACGGAGGACGAGAATCGCTTTTGCCCTGCGTAGCGTTCCGGGCAGCGGGTAGAACCAGGCAGAGAATTCCCGGCTAGCAGCTTCCCTGTGGCGGGGAAGTGCAAACGTACACGTTTTCGGCCGAAAACGCGTTTTCCGGCGAAAACGCACACCACGGCTCTTTCTGAGAAAAAGCAAGCACGGAGGACGAGAATCGCTTTTGCCCTGCCTAGCGTTCCGGGCAGCGGGTAGAACCAGGCAGAGAATTCCCGGCTAGCAGCTTCCCTGTGGCGGGGAAGTGCAAACGTACACGTTTTCGGCCGAAAACGCGTTTTCCGGCGAAAACGCACACCACGGCTCTTTCTGAGAAAAAGCAAGCACGGAGGACGAGAATCGCTTTTGCCCTGCGTAGCGTTCCGGGCAGCGGGTAGAACCAGGCAGAGAATTCCCGGCTAGCAGCTTCCCTGTGGCGGGGAAGTGCAAACGTACACGTTTTCGGCCGAAAACGCGTTTTCCGGCGAAAACGCACACCACGGCTCTTTCTGAGAAAAAGCAAGCACGGAGGACGAGAATCGCTTTTGCCCTGCGTAGCGTTCCGGGCAGCGGGTAGAACCAGGCAGAGAAGTCCCGGCTAGCAGCTTCCCTGTGGCCGGGAAGTGCAAACGTACACGTTTTCGGCCGAAAACGCGTTTTCCGGCGAAAACGCACACCACGGCTCTTTCTGAGAAAAAGCAAGCACGGAGGACGAGAATCGCTTTTGCCCTGCGTAGCGTTCCGGGCAGCGGGTAGAACCAGGCAGAGAATTCCCGGCTAGCAGCTTCCCTGTGGCGGGGAAGTGCAAACGTACACGTTTTCGGCCGAGAACTCATATTCCGGCGAAAACGCACACCACGGCTCTTTCTGAGAAAAAGCAAGCACGGAGGACGAGAACCGCTTTTGCCCTGCGTAGCGTTCCGGGCAGCGGGTAGAACCAGGCAGAGAATTCCCGGCTAGCACCTTCCCTGTGGCGGGGAAGTGCAAACGTACACGTTTTCGGCCGAAAACGCGTTTTCCGGCGAAAACGCACACCACGGCTCTTTCTGAGAAAAAGCAAGCACGGAGGACAAGAATCGCTTTTGCCCTGCGTAGCGTTCCGGGCAGCGGGTAGAACCAGGCAGAGAATTCCCGGCTAGCAGCTTCCCTGTGGCGGGGAAGTGCAAACGTACACGTTTTCGGCCAAAAAACGCGTTTTCGGCGAAAACGCACACCACGGCTCTTTCTGAGAAAAAGCAAGCACGGAGGACGAGAATCGCTTTTGCCCTGCGTAGCGTTCCGGGCAGCGGGTAGAACCAGGCAGAGAATTCCCGGCTAGCAGCTTCCCTGTGGCTGGGAAGTGCAAACGTACACGTTTTCGGCCGAAAACGCATTTTCCGGCGAAAACGCACACCACGGCTCTTTCTGAGAAAAAGCAAGCACGGAGGACGAGAATCGCTTTTGCCCTGCGTAGCGTTCAGGGCAGCGGGTAGAACCAGGTAGAGAATTCCCGGCTAGCAGCTTCCCTGTGGCCGGGAAGTGCAAACGTACACGTTTTCGGCCGAAAACGCGTTTTCCGGCGAAAACGCACACCACGGCTCTTTCTGAGAAAAAGCAAGCACGGAGGACGAGAATCGCTTTTGCCCTGCGTAGCGTTCCGGGCAGCGGGTAGAACCAGGCAGAGAATTCCCGGCTAGCAGCTTCCCTGTGGCGGGGAAGTGCAAACGTACACGTTTTCGGCCGAAAACGCGTTTTCCGGCGAAAACGCACACCACGGCTCTTTCTGAGAAAAAGCAAGCACGGAGGACGAGAATCGCTTTTGCCCTGCGTAGCGTTCCGACCAGCGGGTAGAACCAGGCAGAGAATTCCCGGCTAGCAGCTTCCCTGTGGCGGGGAAGTGCAAACGTACACGTTTTCGGCCGAAAACGCGTTTTCCGGCGAAAACGCACACCACGGCTCTTTCTGAGAAAAAGCAAGCACGGAGGACGAGAATCGCTTTTGCCCTGCGTAGCGTTCCGGGCAGCGGGTAGAACCAGGCAGAGAATTCCCGGCTAGCAGCTTCCCTGTGGCCGGGAAGTGCAAACGTACACGTTTTCGGCCGAAAACGCATTTTCCGGGGAAAACGCACACCACGGCTCTTTCTGAGAAAAAGCAAGCACGGAGGACGAGAATCGCTTTTGCCCTGCGTAGCGTTCCGGGCAGCGGGTAGAACCAGGCAGAGAATTCCCGGCTAGCAGCTTCCCTGTGGCGGGGAAGTGCAAACGTACACGTTTTCGGCCGAAAACGCGTTTTCCGGCGAAAACGCACACCACGGCTCTTTCTGAGAAAAAGCAAGCACGGAGGACGAGAATCGCTTTTGCCCTGCGTAGCGTTCCGGGCAGCGGGTAGAACCAGGCAGAGAATTCCCGGCTAGCAGCTTTCCTGTGGCTGGGAAGTGCAAACGTACATGTTTTCGGCCAAAAAATGCGTTTTCGGCGAAAAAGCACACAACGGCTCTTTCTGAGAAAAAGCAAGCATGGAGGACGACCATCGCTTTTGCCCTGCGTAGCGTTCCGGGCAGCGGGTAGAACCAGGCAGAGAATTCCCGGCTAGCAGCTTCCCTGTGGCTGGGAAGTGCAAACGTACACGTTTTCTGCCAAAAACGCGTTTTCGGCGAAAACGCACACCACGGCTCTTTCTGAGAAAAAGCAAGCACGGAGGACGAGAATCGCTTTTGCCCTGCGTAGCGTTCCGGGCAGCGGGTAGAACCAGGCAGAGAATTCCCGGCTAGCAGCTTCCCTGTGGCGGGGAAGTGCAAACGTACACGTTTTCGGCCGAAAACGCGTTTTCCGGCGAAAAAGCACACCACGGCTCTTTCTGAGAAAAAGCAAGCACGGAGGACGAGAATCGCTTTTGCCCTGCGTAGCGTTCCGGGTAGCGGGTAGAACCAGGCAGAGAATTCCCGGCTAGCAGCTTCCCTGTGGCGGGGAAGTGCAAACGTACACGTTTTCGGCCGAAAACGCGTTTTCCGGCGAAAACGCACACCACGGCTCTTTCTGAGAAAAAGCAAGCACGGAGGACAAGAATCGCTTTTGCCCTGCGTAGCGTTCCGGGCAGCGGGTAGAACCAGGCAGAGAATTCCCGGCTAGCAGCTTCCCTGTGGCTGGGAAGTGCAAACGTACACGTTTTCGGCCAAAAAAGCGTTTTCGGCGAAAAAGCACACAACGGCTCTTTCTGAGAAAAAGCAAGCACGGAGGACGAGAATCGCTTTTGCCCTGCGTAGCGTTCCGGGCAGCGGGTAGAACCAGGCAGAGAATTCCCGGCTAGCAGCTTCCCTGTGGCCGGGAAGTGCAAACGTACACGTTTTCGGCCGAAAACGCGTTTTCGTCGAAAACGCACACCACGGCTCTTTCTGAGAAAAAGCAAGCACGGAGGACGAGAATCGCTTTTGCCCTGCGTAGCGTTCCGGGCAGCGGGTAGAACCAGGCAGAGAATTCCCGGCTAGCAGCTTCCCTGTGGCCGGGAAGTGCAAACGTACACGTTTTCGGCCGAAAACGCGTTTTCCGGGGAAAACGCACACCACGGCTCTTTCTGAGAAAAAGCAAGCACGGAGGACGAGAATCGCTTTTGCCCTGCGTAGCGTTCCGGGCAGCGGGTAGAACCAGGCAGAGAATTCCCGGCTAGCAGCTTCCCTGTGGCGGGGAAGTGCAAACGTACACGTTTTCGGCCGAAAACGCGTTTTCGGCGAAAACGCACACCACGGCTCTTTCTGAGAAAAAGCAAGCACGGAGGACGAGAATCGCTTTTGCCCTGCGTAGCGTAACGGGCAGCGGGTAGAACCAGGCAGAGAATTCCCGGCTAGCAGCTTCCCTGTGGCGGGGAAGTGCAAACGTACACGTTTTCGGCCGAAAACGCGTTTTCCGGCGAAAACGCACACCACGGCTCTTTCTGAGAAAAAGCAAGCACGGAGGACGAGAATCGCTTTTGCCCTGCGTAGCGTTCCGGGCAGCGGGTAGAACCAGGCAGAGAATTCCCGGCTAGCAGCTTCCCTGTGGCGGGGAAGTGCAAACGTACACGTTTTCGGCCGAAAACGCGTTTTCCGGCGAAAACGCACACCACGGCTCTTTCTGAGAAAAAGCAAGCACGGAGGACGAGAATCGCTTTTGCCCTGCCTAGCGTTCCGGGCAGCGGGTAGAACCAGGCAGAGAATTCCCGGCTAGCAGCTTCCCTGTGGCGGGGAAGTGCAAACGTACACGTTTTCGGCCGAAAACGCGTTTTCCGGCGAAAACGCACACCACGGCTCTTTCTGAGAAAAAGCAAGCACGGAGGACGAGAATCGCTTTTGCCCTGCGTAGCGTTCCGGGCAGCGGGTAGAACCAGGCAGAGAATTCCCGGCTAGCAGCTTCCCTGTGGCGGGGAAGTGCAAACGTACACGTTTTCGGCCGAAAACGCGTTTTCCGGCGAAAACGCACACCACGGCTCTTTCTGAGAAAAAGCAAGCACGGAGGACGAGAATCGCTTTTGCCCTGCGTAGCGTTCCGGGCAGCGGGTAGAACCAGGCAGAGAAGTCCCGGCTAGCAGCTTCCCTGTGGCCGGGAAGTGCAAACGTACACGTTTTCGGCCGAAAACGCGTTTTCCGGCGAAAACGCACACCACGGCTCTTTCTGAGAAAAAGCAAGCACGGAGGACGAGAATCGCTTTTGCCCTGCGTAGCGTTCCGGGCAGCGGGTAGAACCAGGCAGAGAATTCCCGGCTAGCAGCTTCCCTGTGGCGGGGAAGTGCAAACGTACACGTTTTCGGCCGAAAACGCGTTTTCCGGCGAAAACGCACACCACGGCTCTTTCTGAGAAAAAGCAAGCACGGAGGACGAGAATCGCTTTTGCCCTGCGTAGCGTTCCGGGCAGCGGGTAGAACCAGGCAGAGAATTCCCGGCTAGCAGCTTCCCTGTGGCGGGGAAGTGCAAACGTACACGTTTTCGGCCAAAAACGCGTTTTCCGGCGAAAACGCACACCACGGCTCTTTCTGAGAAAAAGCAAGCACGGAGGACGAGAATCGCTTTTGCCCTGCGTAGCGTTCCGGGCAGCGGGTAGAACCAGGCAGAGAATTCCCGGCTAGCAGCTTCCCTGTGGCGGGGAAGTGCAAACGTACACGTTTTCGGCCGAAAACGCGTTTTCCGGCGAAAACGCACACCACGGCTCTTTCTGAGAAAAAGCAAGCACGGAGGACAAGAATCGCTTGTGCCCTGCGTAGCGTTCCGGGCAGCGGGTAGAACCAGGCAGAGAATTCCCGGCTAGCAGCTTCCCTGTGGCTGGGAAGTGCAAACGTACACGTTTTCGGCCAAAAAAGCGTTTTCGGCGAAAAAGCACACAACGGCTCTTTCTGAGAAAAAGCAAGCACGGAGGACGAGAATCGCTTTTGCCCTGCGTAGCGTTCCGGGCAGCGGGTAGAACCAGGCAGAGAATTCCCGGCTAGCAGCTTCCCTGTGGCCGGGAAGTGCAAACGTACACGTTTTCGGCCGAAAACGCGTTTTCGTCGAAAACGCACACCACGGCTCTTTCTGAGAAAAAGCAAGCACGGAGGACGAGAATCGCTTTTGCCCTGCGTAGCGTTCCGGGCAGCGGGTAGAACCAGGCAGAGAATTCCCGGCTAGCAGCTTCCCTGTGGCCGGGAAGTGCAAACGTACACGTTTTCGGCCGAAAACGCGTTTTCCGGGGAAAACGCACACCACGGCTCTTTCTGAGAAAAAGCAAGCACGGAGGACGAGAATCGCTTTTGCCCTGCGTAGCGTTCCGGGCAGCGGGTAGAACCAGGCAGAGAATTCCCGGCTAGCAGCTTCCCTGTGGCGGGGAAGTGCAAACGTACACGTTTTCGGCCGAAAACGCGTTTTCCGGGGAAAACGCACACCACGGCTCTTTCTGAGAAAAAGGAAGCACGGAGGACGAGAATCGCTTTTGCCCTGCCTAGCGTTCCGGGCAGCGGGTAGAACCAGGCAGAGAATTCCCGGCTAGCAGCTTTCCTGTGGCGGGGAAGTGCAAACGTACACGTTTTCTGCCAAAAACGCGTTTTCGGCGAAAACGCACACCACGGCTCTTTCTGAGAAAAAGCAAGCACGGAGGACGAGAATCGCTTTTGCCCTGCGTAGCGTAACGGGCAGCGGGTAGAACCAGGCAGAGAATTCCCGGCTAGCAGCTTCCCTGTGGCGGGGAAGTGCAAACGTACACGTTTTCGGCCGAAAACGCGTTTTCCGGCGAAAACGCACACCACGGCTCTTTCTGAGAAAAAGCAAGCACGGAGGACGAGAATCGCTTTTGCCCTGCCTAGCGTTCCGGGCAGCGGGTAGAACCAGGCAGAGAATTCCCGGCTAGCAGCTTCCCTGTGGCGGGGAAGTGCAAACGTACACGTTTTCGGCCGAAAACGCGTTTTCCGGGGAAAACGCACACCACGGCTCTTTCTGAGAAAAAGCAAGCACGGAGGACGAGAATCGCTTTTGCCCTGCGTAGCGTTCCGGGCAGCGGGTAGAACCAGGCAGAGAATTCCCGGCTAGCAGCTTCCCTGTGGCGGGGAAGTGCAAACGTACACGTTTTCGGCCGAAAACGCGTTTTCCGGCGAAAACGCACACCACGGCTCTTTCTGAGAAAAAGCAAGCACGGAGGACGAGAATCGCTTTTGCCCTGCGTAGCGTTCCGGGCAGCGGGTAGAACCAGGCAGAGAAGTCCCGGCTAGCAGCTTCCCTGTGGCCGGGAAGTGCAAACGTACACGTTTTCGGCCGAAAACGCGTTTTCCGGCGAAAACGCACACCACGGCTCTTTCTGAGAAAAAGCAAGCACGGAGGACGAGAATCGCTTTTGCCCTGCCTAGCGTTCCGGGCAGCGGGTAGAACCAGGCAGAGAATTCCCGGCTAGCAGCTTTCCTGTGGCTGGGAAGTGTAAACGTACACGTTTTCGGCCAAAAACGCGTTTTCGGCGAAAAAGCACACAACGGCTCTTTCTGAGAAAAAGCAAGCACGGAGGACGAGAATCGCTTTTGCCCTGCGTAGCGTTCCGGGCAGCGGGTAGAACCAGGCAGAGAATTCCCGGCTAGCAGCTTCCCTGTGGCGGGGAAGTGCAAACGTACACGTTTTCGGCCGAAAACGCGTTTTCCGGCGAAAACGCACACCACGGCTCTTTCTGAGAAAAAGCAAGCACGGAGGACGAGAATCGCTTTTGCCCTGCCTAGCGTTCCGGGCAGCGGGTAGAACCAGGCAGAGAATTCCCGGCTAGCAGCTTCCCTGTGGCCGGGAAGTGCAAACGTACACGTTTTCGGCCGAAAACGCGTTTTCGGCGAAAACGCACACCACGGCTCTTTCTGAGAAAAAGCAAGCACGGAGGACGAGAATCGCTTTTGCCCTGCGTAGCGTTCCGGGCAGCGGGTAGAACCAGGCAGAGAATTCCCGGCTAGCAGCTTCCCTGTGGCCGGGAAGTGCAAACGTACACGTTTTCGGCCGAAAACGCATTTTCCGGCGAAAACGCACACCACGGCTCTTTCTGAGAAAAAGCAAGCACGGAGGACGAGAATCGCTTTTGCCCTGCGTAGCGTTCCGGGCAGCGGGTAGAACCAGGTAGAGAATTCCCGGCTAGCAGCTTCCCTGTGGCGGGGAAGTGCAAACGTACACGTTTTCGGCCGAAAACGCGTTTTCCGGCGAAAACGCACACCACGGCTCTTTCTGAGAAAAAGCAAGCACGGAGGACGAGAATCGCTTTTGCCCTGCGTAGCGTTCCGGGCAGCGGGTAGAACCAGGCAGAGAATTCCCGGCTAGCAGCTTCCCTGTGGCGGGGAAGTGCAAACGTACACGTTTTCGGCCGAAAACGCGTTTTCCGGCGAAAACGCACACCACGGCTCTTTCTGAGAAAAAGCAAGCACGGAGGACGAGAATCGCTTTTGCCCTGCGTAGCGTTCCGGGCAGCGGGTAGAACCAGGCAGAGAATTCCCGGCTAGCAGCTTCCCTGTGGCGGGGAAGTGCAAACGTACACGTTTTCGGCCGAAAACGCGTTTTCCGGCGAAAACGCACACCACGGCTCTTTCTGAGAAAAAGCAAGCACGGAGGACGAGAATCGCTTTTGCCCTGCGTAGCGTTCCGGGCAGCGGGTAGAACCAGGCAGAGAAGTCCCGGCTAGCAGCTTCCCTGTGGCCGGGAAGTGCAAACGTACACGTTTTCGGCCGAAAACGCGTTTTCCGGCGAAAACGCACACCACGGCTCTTTCTGAGAAAAAGCAAGCACGGAGGACGAGAATCGCTTTTGCCCTGCCTAGCGTTCCGGGCAGCGGGTAGAACCAGGCAGAGAATTCCCGGCTAGCAGCTTTCCTGTGGCGGGGAAGTGCAAACGTACACGTTTTCTGCCAAAAACGCGTTTTCGGCGAAAACGCACACCACGGCTCTTTCTGAGAAAAAGCAAGCACGGAGGACGAGAATCGCTTTTGCCCTGCGTAGCGTAACGGGCAGCGGGTAGAACCAGGCAGAGAATTCCCGGCTAGCAGCTTCCCTGTGGCGGGGAAGTGCAAACGTACACGTTTTCGGCCGAAAACGCGTTTTCCGGCGAAAACGCACACCACGGCTCTTTCTGAGAAAAAGCAAGCACGGAGGACGAGAATCGCTTTTGCCCTGCGTAGCGTTCCGGGCAGCGGGTAGAACCAGGCAGAGAATTCCCGGCTAGCAGCTTCCCTGTGGCGGGGAAGTGCAAACGTACACGTTTTCGGCCGAAAACGCGTTTTCCGGCGAAAACGCACACCACGGCTCTTTCTGAGAAAAAGCAAGCACGGAGGACGAGAATCGCTTTTGCCCTGCCTAGCGTTCCGGGCAGCGGGTAGAACCAGGCAGAGAATTCCCGGCTAGCAGCTTCCCTGTGGCGGGGAAGTGCAAACGTACACGTTTTCGGCCGAAAACGCGTTTTCCGGCGAAAACGCACACCACGGCTCTTTCTGAGAAAAAGCAAGCACGGAGGACGAGAATCGCTTTTGCCCTGCGTAGCGTTCCGGGCAGCGGGTAGAACCAGGCAGAGAATTCCCGGCTAGCAGCTTCCCTGTGGCGGGGAAGTGCAAACGTACACGTTTTCGGCCGAAAACGCGTTTTCCGGCGAAAACGCACACCACGGCTCTTTCTGAGAAAAAGCAAGCACGGAGGACGAGAATCGCTTTTGCCCTGCGTAGCGTTCCGGGCAGCGGGTAGAACCAGGCAGAGAAGTCCCGGCTAGCAGCTTCCCTGTGGCCGGGAAGTGCAAACGTACACGTTTTCGGCCGAAAACGCGTTTTCCGGGGAAAACGCACACCACGGCTCTTTCTGAGAAAAAGCAAGCACGGAGGACGAGAATCGCTTTTGCCCTGCCTAGCGTTCCGGGCAGCGGGTAGAACCAGGCAGAGAATTCCCGGCTAGCAGCTTTCCTGTGGCTGGGAAGTGTAAACGTACACGTTTTCGGCCAAAAACGCGTTTTCGGCGAAAAAGCACACAACGGCTCTTTCTGAGAAAAAGCAAGCACGGAGGACGAGAATCGCTTTTGCCCTGCGTAGCGTTCCGGGCAGCGGGTAGAACCAGGCAGAGAATTCCCGGCTAGCAGCTTCCCTGTGGCGGGGAAGTGCAAACGTACACGTTTTCGGCCGAAAACGCGTTTTCCGGCGAAAACGCACACCACGGCTCTTTCTGAGAAAAAGCAAGCACGGAGGACGAGAATCGCTTTTGCCCTGCCTAGCGTTCCGGGCAGCGGGTAGAACCAGGCAGAGAATTCCCGGCTAGCAGCTTCCCTGTGGCCGGGAAGTGCAAACGTACACGTTTTCGGCCGAAAACGCGTTTTCGGCGAAAACGCACACCACGGCTCTTTCTGAGAAAAAGCAAGCACGGAGGACGAGAATCGCTTTTGCCCTGCGTAGCGTTCCGGGCAGCGGGTAGAACCAGGCAGAGAATTCCCGGCTAGCAGCTTCCCTGTGGCCGGGAAGTGCAAACGTACACGTTTTCGGCCGAAAACGCGTTTTCGGGCGAAAACGCACACCACGGCTCTTTCTGAGAAAAAGCAAGCACGGAGGACGAGAATCGCTTTTGCCCTGCGTAGCGTTCCGGGCAGCGGGTAGAACCAGGCAGAGAATTCCCGGCTAGCAGCTTCCCTGTGGCTGGGAAGTGCAAACGTACACGTTTTCGGCCAAAAAACGCGTTTTCGGCGAAAACGCACACCACGGCTCTTTCTGAGAAAAAGCAAGCACGGAGGACGAGAATCGCTTTTGCCCTGCGTAGCGTTCCGGGCAGCGGGTAGAACCAGGCAGAGAATTCCCGGCTAGCAGCTTCCCTGTGGCTGGGAAGTGCAAACGTACACGTTTTCGGCCGAAAACGCGTTTTCCGGCGAAAACGCACACCACGGCTCTTTCTGAGAAAAAGCAAGCACGGAGGACGAGAATCGCTTTTGCCCTGCGTAGCGTTCCGGGCAGCGGGTAGAACCAGGTAGAGAATTCCCGGCTAGCAGCTTCCCTGTGGCCGGGAAGTGCAAACGTACACGTTTTCGGCCGAAAACGCGTTTTCCGGCGAAAACGCACACCACGGCTCTTTCTGAGAAAAAGCAAGCACGGAGGACGAGAATCGCTTTTGCCCTGCGTAGCGTTCCGGGCAGCGGGTAGAACCAGGCAGAGAATTCCCGGCTAGCAGCTTCCCTGTGGCGGGGAAGTGCAAACGTACACGTTTTCGGCCGAAAACGCGTTTTCCAGCGAAAACGCACACCACGGCTCTTTCTGAGAAAAAGCAAGCACGGAGGACGAGAATCGCTTTCGCCCTGCGTAGCGTTCCGGGCAGCGGGTAGAACCAGGCAGAGAATTCCCGGCTAGCAGCTTCCCTGTGGCGGGGAAGTGCAAACGTACACGTTTTCGGCCGAAAACGCGTTTTCCGGCGAAAACGCACACCACGGCTCTTTCTGAGAAAAAGCAAGCACGGAGGACGAGAATCGCTTTTGCCCTGCGTAGCGTTCCGGGCAGCGGGTAGAACCAGGCAGAGAATTCCCGGCTAGCAGCTTCCCTGTGGCTGGGAAGTGCAAACGTACACGTTTTCGGCCGAAAACGCGTTTTCCGGCGAAAACGCACACCACGGCTCTTTCTGAGAAAAAGCAAGCACGGAGGACGAGAATCGCTTTTGCCCTGCGTAGCGTTCCGGGCAGCGGGTAGAACCAGGTAGAGAATTCCCGGCTAGCAGCTTCCCTGTGGCCGGGAAGTGCAAACGTACACGTTTTCGGCCGAAAACGCGTTTTCCGGCGAAAACGCACACCACGGCTCTTTCTGAGAAAAAGCAAGCACGGAGGACGAGAATCGCTTTTGCCCTGCGTAGCGTTCCGGGCAGCGGGTAGAACCAGGCAGAGAATTCCCGGCTAGCAGCTTCCCTGTGGCGGGGAAGTGCAAACGTACACGTTTTCGGCCGAAAACGCGTTTTCCAGCGAAAACGCACACCACGGCTCTTTCTGAGAAAAAGCAAGCACGGAGGACGAGAATCGCTTTCGCCCTGCGTAGCGTTCCGGGCAGCGGGTAGAACCAGGCAGAGAATTCCCGGCTAGCAGCTTCCCTGTGGCGGGGAAGTGCAAACGTACACGTTTTCGGCCGAAAACGCGTTTTCCGGCGAAAACGCACACCACGGCTCTTTCTGAGAAAAAGCAAGCACGGAGGACGAGAATCGCTTTTGCCCTGCGTAGCGTTCCGGGCAGCGGGTAGAACCAGGCAGAGAATTCCCGGCTAGCAGCTTCCCTGTGGCTGGGAAGTGCAAACGTACACGTTTTCTGCCAAAAACGCGTTTTCGGCGAAAACGCACACCACGGCTCTTTCTGAGAAAAAGCAAGCACGGAGGACGAGAATCGCTTTTGCCCTGCGTAGCGTTCCGGGCAGCGGGTAGAACCAGGCAGAGAATTCCCGGCTAGCAGCTTCCCTGTGGCGGGGAAGTGCAAACGTACACGTTTTCGGCCGAAAACGCGTTTTCCGGGGAAAACGCACACCACGGCTCTTTCTGAGAAAAAGCAAGCACGGAGGACGAGAATCGCTTTTGCCCTGCCTAGCGTTCCGGGCAGCGGGTAGAACCAGGCAGAGAATTCCCGGATAGCAGCTTTCCTGTGGCTGGGAAGTGCAAACGTACACGTTTTCGGCCAAAAACGCGTTTTCGGCGAAAAAGCACACAACGGCTCTTTCTGAGAAAAAGCAAGCACGGAGGACGAGAATCGCTTTTGCCCTGCGTAGCGTTCCGGGCAGCGGGTAGAACCAGGCAGAGAATTCCCGGCTAGCAGCTTCCCTGTGGCTGGGAAGTGCAAACGAACACGTTTTCTGCCAAAAACGCGTTTTCAGCGAAAACGCACACCACGGCTCTTTCTGAGAAAAAGCAAGCACGGAGGACGAGAATCGCTTTTGCCCTGCGTAGCGTTCCGGGCAGCGGGTAGAACCAGGCAGAGAATTCCCGGCTAGCAGCTTCCCTGTGGCGGGGAAGTGCAAACGTATACGTTTTCGGCCGAAAACGCATTTTCCGGCGAAAACGCACACCACGGCTCTTTCTGAGAAAAAGCAAGCACGGAGGACGAGAACCGCTTTTGCCCTGCGTAGCGTTCCGGGCAGCGGGTAGAACCAGGCAGAGAATTCCCGGCTAGCAGCTTCCCTGTGGCGGGGAAGTGCAAACGTACACGTTTTCGGCCGAAAACGCGTTTTCCGGGGAAAACGCACACCACGGCTCTTTCTGAGAAAAAGCAAGCACGGAGGACGAGAATCGCTTTTGCCCTGCCTAGCG
Source organism: Athene noctua (assembly GCF_965140245.1). Taxonomy (NCBI): domain Eukaryota; kingdom Metazoa; phylum Chordata; class Aves; order Strigiformes; family Strigidae; genus Athene; species Athene noctua. The sequence goes on along the minus strand of NW_027437607.1, from coordinate 192,244 downwards.
TTCCGGGCAGCGGGTAGAACCAGGCAGAGAATTCCCGGCTAGCAGCTTCCCTGTGGCTGGGAAGTGCAAACGTACACGTTTTCGTCCAAAAAACGCGTTTTCGGCGAAAACGCACACCACGGCTCTTTCTGAGAAAAAGCAAGCACGGAGGACGAGAATCGCTTTTGCCCTGCGTAGCGTTCCGGGCAGCGGGTAGAACCAGGCAGAGAATTCCAGGCTAGCAGCTTCCCTGTGGCGGGGAAGTGCAAACGTACACGTTTTCGGCCGAAAACGCGTTTTCCGGCGAAAACGCACACCACGGCTCTTTCTGAGAAAAAGCAAGCACGGAGGACGAGAATCGCTTTTGCCCTGCGTAGCGTTCCGGGCAGCGGGTAAAACCAGGCAGAGAATTCCCGGCTAGCAGCTTCCCTGTGGCGGGGAAGTGCAAACGTACACGTTTTCGGCCGAAAACGCGTTTTCCGGCGAAAACGCACACCACGGCTCTTTCTGAGAAAAAGCAAGCACGGAGGACGAGAATCGCTTTTGCCCTGCCTAGCGTTCCGGGCAGCGGGTAGAACCAGGCAGAGAATTCCCGGCTAGCAGCTTCCCTGTGGCTGGGAAGTGCAAACGTACACGTTTTCTGCCAAAAACGCGTTTTCGGCGAAAACGCACACCACGGCTCTTTCTGAGAAAAAGCAAGCACGGAGGACGAGAATCGCTTTTGCCCTGCGTAGCGTTCCGGGCAGCGGTTAGAACCAGGCAGAGAATTCCCGGCTAGCAGCTTCCCTGTGGCGGGGAAGTGCAAACGTACACGTTTTCGGCCGAAAACGCGTTTTCCGGCGAAAACGCACACCACGGCTCTTTCTGAGAAAAAGCAAGCACGGAGGACGAGAATCGCTTTTGCCCTGCGTAGCGTTCCGGGCAGCGGGTAGAACCAGGCAGAGAATTCCCGGCTAGCAGCTTCCCTGTGGCGGGGAAGTGCAAACGTACACGTTTTCGGCCGAAAACGCGTTTTCGGCGAAAACGCACACCACGGCTCTTTCTGAGAAAAAGCAAGCACGGAGGACGAGAATCGCTTTTGCCCTGCGTAGCGTTCCGGGCAGCGGGTAGAACCAGGCAGAGAATTCCCGGCTAGCAGCTTCCCTGTGGCGGGGAAGTGCAAACGTACACGTTTTCGGCCGAAAACGCGTTTTCCGGCGAAAACGCACACCACGGCTCTTTCTGAGAAAAAGCAAGCACGGAGGACGAGAATCGCTTTTGCCCTGCGTAGCGTTCCGGGCAGCGGGTAGAACCAGGCAGAGAATTCCCGGCTAGCAGCTTCCCTGTGGCGGGGAAGTGCAAACGTACACGTTTTCGTCCGAAAACGCATTTTCCGGCGAAAACGCACACCACGGCTCTTTCTGAGAAAAAGCAAGCACGGAGGACGAGAACCGCTTTTGCCCTGCGTAGCGTTCCGGGCAGCGGGTAGAACCAGGCAGAGAATTCCCGGCTAGCAGCTTCCCTGTGGCTGGGAAGTGCAAACGTACACGTTTTCGGCCGAAAACGCGTTTTCCGGGGAAAACGCACACCACGGCTCTTTCTGAGAAAAAGCAAGCACGGAGGACGAGAATCGCTTTTGCCCTGCGTAGCGTAACGGGAAGCGGGTAGAACCAGGCAGAGAATTCCCGGCTAGCAGCTTCCCTGTGGCTGGGAAGTGCAAACGTACACGTTTTCGGCCAAAAACGCGTTTTCGGCGAAAAAGCACACAACGGCTCTTTCTGAGAAAAAGCAAGCACGGAGGACGAGAATCGCTTTTGCCCTGCGTAGCGTTCCGGGCAGCGGGTAGAACCAGGCAGAGAATTCCCGGCTAGCAGCTTCCCTGTGGCTGGGAAGTGCAAACGTACACGTTTTCGGCCAAAAACGCGTTTTCGGCGAAAACGCACACCACGGCTCTTTCTGAGAAAAAGCAAGCACGGAGGACGAGAATCGCTTTTGCCCTGCGTAGCGTTCCGGGCAGCGGGTAGAACCAGGCAGAGAATTCCCGGCTAGCAGCTTCCCTGTGGCGGGGAAGTGCAAACGTACACGTTTTCGGCCGAAAACGCGTTTTCCGGGGAAAACGCACACCACGGCTCTTTCTGAGAAAAAGCAAGCACGGAGGACGAGAATCGCTTTTGCCCTGCGTAGCGTTCCGGGCAGCGGGTAGAACCAGGCAGAGAATTCCCGGCTAGCAGCTTCCCTGTGGCCGGGAAGTGCAAACGTACACGTTTTCGGCCGAAAACGCGTTTTCCGGCGAAAACGCACACCACGGCTCTTTCTGAGAAAAAGCAAGCACGGAGGACGAGAATCGCTTTTGCCCTGCGTAGCGTTCCGGGCAGCGGGTAGAACCAGGCAGAGAATTCCCGGCTAGCAGCTTCCCTGTGGCGGGGAAGTGCAAACGTACACGTTTTCGGCCGAAAACGCGTTTTCCGGCGAAAACGCACACCACGGCTCTTTCTGAGAAAAAGCAAGCACGGAGGACGAGAATCGCTTTTGCCCTGCGTAGCGTTCCGGGCAGCGGGTAGAACCAGGCAGAGAATTCCCGGCTAGCAGCTTTCCTGTGGCTGGGAAGTGTAAACGTACACGTTTTCGGCCAAAAACGCGTTTTCGGCGAAAAAGCACACAACGGCTCTTTCTGAGAAAAAGCAAGCACGGAGGACGAGAATCGCTTTTGCCCTGCGTAGCGTTCCGGGCAGCGGGTAGAACCAGGCAGAGAATTCCCGGCTAGCAGCTTCCCTGTGGCGGGGAAGTGCAAACGTACACGTTTTCTGCCAAAAACGCGTTTTCGGCGAAAACGCACACCACGGCTCTTTATGAGAAAAAGCAAGCACGGAGGACGAGAATCGCTTTTGCCCTGCGTAGCGTTCCGGGCAGCGGGTAGAACCAGGCAGAGAATTCCCGGCTAGCAGCTTCCCTGTGGCGGGGAAGTGCAAACGTACACGTTTTCGGCCGAAAACGCGTTTTCCGGCGAAAACGCACACCACGGCTCTTTCTGAGAAAAAGCAAGCACGGAGGACGAGAATCGCTTTTGCCCTGCCTAGCGTTCCGGGCAGCGGGTAGAACCAGGCAGAGAATTCCCGGCTAGCAGCTTCCCTGTGGCGGGGAAGTGCAAACGTACACGTTTTCGGCCGAAAACGCGTTTTCCGGCGAAAACGCACACCACGGCTCTTTCTGAGAAAAAGCAAGCACGGAGGACGAGAATCGCTTTTGCCCTGCGTAGCGTAACGGGCAGCGGGTAGAACCAGGCAGAGAATTCCCGGCTAGCAGCTTCCCTGTGGCTGGGAAGTGCAAACGTACACGTTTTCGGCCGAAAACGCGTTTCCGGCGAAAACGCACACCACGGCTCTTTCTGAGAAAAAGCAAGCACGGAGGACGAGAATCGCTTTTGCCCTGCGTAGCGTTCCGGGCAGCGGGTAGAACCAGGCAGAGAATTCCCGGCTAACAGCTTCCCTGTGGCGGGGAAGTGCAAACGTACACGTTTTCGGCCAAAAAACGCGTTTTCGGCGAAAACGCACACCACGGCTCTTTCTGAGAAAAAGCAAGCACGGAGGACGAGAATCGCTTTTGCCCTGCGTAGCGTTCCGGGCAGCGGGTAGAACCAGGCAGAGAATTCCCGGCTAGCAGCTTCCCTGTGGCGGGGAAGTGCAAACGTACACGTTTTCGGCCGAAAACGCGTTTTCCGGCGAAAACGCACACCACGGCTCTTTCTGAGAAAAAGCAAGCACGGAGGACGAGAATCGCTTTTGCCCTGCGTAGCGTTCCGGGCAGCGGGTAGAACCAGGCAGAGAATTCCCGGCTAGCAGCTTCCCTGTGGCGGGGAAGTGCAAACGTACACGTTTTCGGCCGAAAACGCGTTTTCCGGGGAAAACGCACACCACGGCTCTTTCTGAGAAAAAGCAAGCACGGAGGACGAGAATCGCTTTTGCCCTGCCTAGCGTTCCGGGCAGCGGGTAGAACCAGGCAGAGAATTCCCGGCTAGCAGCTTCCCTGTGGCGGGGAAGTGCAAACGTACACGTTTTCGGCCAAAAACGCGTTTTCGGCGAAAACGCACACCACGGCTCTTTCTGAGAAAAAGCAAGCACGGAGGACGAGAATCGCTTTTGCCCTGCGTAGCGTTCCGGGCAGCGGGTGGAACCAGGCAGAGAATTCCCGGCTAGCAGCTTCCCTGTGGCGGGGAAGTGCAAACGTACACGTTTTCGGCCGAAAACGCGTTTTCCGGCGAAAACGCACACCACGGCTCTTTCTGAGAAAAAGCAAGCACGGAGGACGAGAATCGCTTTTGCCCTGCGTAGCGTTCCGGGCAGCGGGTAGAACCAGGCAGAGAATTCCCGGCTAGCAGCTTCCCTGTGGCGGGGAAGTGCAAACGTACACGTTTTCGGCCGAAAACGCGTTTTCCGGCGAAAACGCACACCACGGCTCTTTCTGAGAAAAAGCAAGCACGGAGGACGAGAATCGCTTTTGCCCTGCGTAGCGTTCCGGGCAGCGGGTAGAACCAGGCAGAGAATTCCCGGCTAGCAGCTTCCCTGTGGCGGGAAAGTGCAAACGTACACGTTTTCGGCCGAAAACGTATTTTCCGGCGAAAACGCACACCACGGCTCTTTCTGAGAAAAAGCAAGCACGGAGGACGAGAATCGCTTTTGCCCTGCGTAGCGTTCCGGGCAGCGGGTAGAACCAGGCAGAGAATTCCCGGCTAGCAGCTTCCCTGTGGCGGGGAAGTGCAAACGTACACGTTTTCGGCCGAAAACGCGTTTTCCGGCGAAAACGCACACCACGGCTCTTTCTGAGAAAAAGCAAGCACGGAGGACGAGAATCGCTTTTGCCCTGCCTAGCGTTCCGGGCAGCGGGTAGAACCAGGCAGAGAATTCCCGGCTAGCAGCTTTCCTGTGGCTGGGAAGTGTAAACGTACACGTTTTCGGCCAAAAACGCGTTTTCGGCGAAAAAGCACACAACGGCTCTTTCTGAGAAAAAGCAAGCACGGAGGACGAGAATCGCTTTTGCCCTGCGTAGCGTTCCGGGCAGCGGGTAGAACCAGGCAGAGAATTCCCGGCTAGCAGCTTCCCTGTGGCGGGGAAGTGCAAACGTACACGTTTTCGGCCGAAAACGCGTTTTCCGGCGAAAACGCACACCACGGCTCTTTCTGAGAAAAAGCAAGCACGGAGGACGAGAATCGCTTTTGCCCTGCGTAGCGTTCCGGGCAGCGGGTAGAACCAGGCAGAGAATTCCCGGCTAGCAGCTTCCCTGTGGCGGGGAAGTGCAAACGTACACGTTTTCGGCCGAAAACGCGTTTTCCGGCGAAAACGCACACCACGGCTCTTTCTGAGAAAAAGCAAGCACGGAGGACGAGAATCGCTTTTGCCCTGCCTAGCGTTCCGGGCAGCGGGTAGAACCAGGCAGAGAATTCCCGGCTAGCAGCTTCCCTGTGGCGGGGAAGTGCAAACGTACACGTTTTCGGCCGAAAACGCGTTTTCCGGCGAAAACGCACACCACGGCTCTTTCTGAGAAAAAGCAAGCACGGAGGACGAGAATCGCTTTTGCCCTGCGTAGCGTTCCGGGCAGCGGGTAGAACCAGGCAGAGAATTCCCGGCTAGCAGCTTCCCTGTGGCGGGGAAGTGCAAACGTACACGTTTTCGGCCGAAAACGCGTTTTCCGGCGAAAACGCACACCACGGCTCTTTCTGAGAAAAAGCAAGCACGGAGGACGAGAATCGCTTTTGCCCTGCGTAGCGTTCCGGGCAGCGGGTAGAACCAGGCAGAGAATTCCCGGCTAGCAGCTTCCCTGTGGCCGGGAAGTGCAAACGTACACGTTTTCGGCCGAAAACGCGTTTTCCGGCGAAAACGCACACCACGGCTCTTTCTGAGAAAAAGCAAGCACGGAGGACGAGAATCGCTTTTGCCCTGCCTAGCGTTCCGGGCAGCGGGTAGAACCAGGCAGAGAATTCCCGGCTAGCAGCTTTCCTGTGGCTGGGAAGTGTAAACGTACACGTTTTCGGCCAAAAACGCGTTTTCGGCGAAAAAGCACACAACGGCTCTTTCTGAGAAAAAGCAAGCACGGAGGACGAGAATCGCTTTTGCCCTGCGTAGCGTTCCGGGCAGCGGGTAGAACCAGGCAGAGAATTCCCGGCTAGCAGCTTCTCTGTGGCGGGGAAGTGCAAACGTACACGTTTTCGGCCGAAAACGCGTTTTCCGGCGAAAACGCACACCACGGCTCTTTCTGAGAAAAAGCAAGCACGGAGGACGAGAATCGCTTTTGCCCTGCCTAGCGTTCCGGGCAGCGGGTAGAACCAGGCAGAGAATTCCCGGCTAGCAGCTTCCCTGTGGCCGGGAAGTGCAAACGTACACGTTTTCGGCCAAAAACGCGTTTTCGGCGAAAACGCACACCACGGCTCTTTCTGAGAAAAAGCAAGTACGGAGGACGAGAATCGCTTTTGCCCTGCGTAGCGTTCCGGGCAGCGGGTAGAACCAGGCAGAGAATTCCCGGCTAGCAGCTTCCCTGTGGCCGGGAAGTGCAAACGTACACGTTTTCTGCCGAAAACGCGTTTTCCGGCGAAAACGCACACCACGGCTCTTTCTGAGAAAAAGCAAGCACGGAGGACGAGAATCGCTTTTGCCCTGCGTAGCGTTCCGGGCAGCGGGTAGAACCAGGCAGAGAATTCACGGCTAGCACCTTCCCTGTGGCGGGGAATTGCAAACGTACACGTTTTCGGCCGAAAACGCGTTTTCCAGCGAAAACGCACACCACGGCTCTTTCTGAGAAAAAGCAAGCACGGAGGACGAGAATCGCTTTTGCCCTGCGTAGCGTTCCGGGCAGCGGGTAGAACCAGGCAGAGAATTCCCGGCTAGCAGCTTCCCTGTGGCTGGGAAGTGCAAACGTACACGTTTTCGGCCAAAAAACTCGTTTTCGGCGAAAACGCACACCACGGCTCTTTCTGAGAAAAAGCAAGCACGGAGGACGAGAATCGCTTTTGCCCTGCGTAGCGTTCCGGGCAGCGGGTAGAACCAGGCAGAGAATTCCCGGCTAGCAGCTTCCCTGTGGCTGGGAAGTGCAAACGTACACGTTTTCGGCCGAAAACGCATTTTCCGGCGAAAACGCACACCACGGCTCTTTCTGAGAAAAAGCAAGCACGGAGGACGAGAATCGCTTTTGCCCTGCGTAGCGTTCCGGGCAGCGGGTAGAACCAGGTAGAGAATTCCCGGCTAGCAGCTTCCCTGTGGCCGGGAAGTGCAAACGTACACGTTTTCGGCCGAAAACGCGTTTTCCGGCGAAAACGCACACCACGGCTCTTTCTGAGAAAAAGCAAGCACGGAGGACGAGAATCGCTTTTGCCCTGCGTAGCGTTCCGGGCAGCGGGTAGAACCAGGCAGAGAATTCCCGGCTAGCAGCTTCCCTGTGGCGGGGAAGTGCAAACGTACACGTTTTCGGCCGAAAACGCGTTTTCCGGGGAAAACGCACACCACGGCTCTTTCTGAGAAAAAGCAAGCACGGAGGACGAGAATCGCTTTTGCCCTGCCTAGCGTTCCGGGCAGCGGGTAGAACCAGGCAGAGAATTCCCGGCTAGCAGCTTCCCTGTGGCTGGGAAGTGCAAACGTACACGTTTTCGTCCAAAAAACGCGTTTTCGGCGAAAACGCACACCACGGCTCTTTCTGAGAAAAAGCAAGCACGGAGGACGAGAATCGCTTTTGCCCTGCGTAGCGTTCCGGGCAGCGGGTAGAACCAGGCAGAGAATTCCAGGCTAGCAGCTTCCCTGTGGCGGGGAAGTGCAAACGTACACGTTTTCGGCCGAAAACGCGTTTTCCGGCGAAAACGCACACCACGGCTCTTTCTGAGAAAAAGCAAGCACGGAGGACGAGAATCGCTTTTGCCCTGCGTAGCGTTCCGGGCAGCGGGTAAAACCAGGCAGAGAATTCCCGGCTAGCAGCTTCCCTGTGGCGGGGAAGTGCAAACGTACACGTTTTCGGCCGAAAACGCGTTTTCCGGGGAAAACGCACACCACGGCTCTTTCTGAGAAAAAGCAAGCACGGAGGACGAGAATCGCTTTTGCCCTGCCTAGCGTTCCGGGCAGCGGGTAGAACCAGGCAGAGAATTCCCGGCTAGCAGCTTCCCTGTGGCTGGGAAGTGCAAACGTACACGTTTTCTGCCAAAAACGCGTTTTCGGCGAAAACGCACACCACGGCTCTTTCTGAGAAAAAGCAAGCACGGAGGACGAGAATCGCTTTTGCCCTGCGTAGCGTTCCGGGCAGCGGTTAGAACCAGGCAGAGAATTCCCGGCTAGCAGCTTCCCTGTGGCGGGGAAGTGCAAACGTACACGTTTTCGGCCGAAAACGCGTTTTCCGGGGAAAACGCACACCACGGCTCTTTCTGAGAAAAAGCAAGCACGGAGGACGAGAATCGCTTTTGCCCTGCGTAGCGTTCCGGGCAGCGGGTAGAACCAGGCAGAGAATTCCCGGCTAGCAGCTTCCCTGTGGCGGGGAAGTGCAAACGTACACGTTTTCGGCCGAAAACGCGTTTTCGGCGAAAACGCACACCACGGCTCTTTCTGAGAAAAAGCAAGCACGGAGGACGAGAATCGCTTTTGCCCTGCGTAGCGTTCCGGGCAGCGGGTAGAACCAGGCAGAGAATTCCCGGCTAGCAGCTTCCCTGTGGCGGGGAAGTGCAAACGTACACGTTTTCGGCCGAAAACGCGTTTTCCGGCGAAAACGCACACCACGGCTCTTTCTGAGAAAAAGCAAGCACGGAGGACGAGAATCGCTTTTGCCCTGCGTAGCGTTCCGGGCAGCGGGTAGAACCAGGCAGAGAATTCCCGGCTAGCAGCTTCCCTGTGGCGGGGAAGTGCAAACGTACACGTTTTCGGCCGAAAACGCGTTTTCCGGCGAAAACGCACACCACGGCTCTTTCTGAGAAAAAGAAAGCACGGAGGACGAGAATCGCTTTTGCCCTGCCTAGCGTTCCGGGCAGCGGGTAGAACCAGGCAGAGAATTCCCGGCTAGCAGCTTCCCTGTGGCGGGGAAGTGCAAACGTACACGTTTTCGGCCAAAAACGCGTTTTCGGCGAAAAAGCACACAACGGCTCTTTCTGAGAAAAAGCAAGCACGGAGGACGAGAATCGCTTTTGCCCTGCGTAGCGTTCCGGGCAGCGGGTAGAACCAGGCAGAGAATTCCCGGCTAGCAGCTTCCCTGTGGCGGGGAAGTGCAAACGTACACGTTTTCGGCCGAAAACGCATTTTCCGGCGAAAACGCACACCACGGCTCTTTCTGAGAAAAAGCAAGCACGGAGGACGAGAACCGCTTTTGCCCTGCGTAGCGTTGCGGGCAGCGGGTAGAACCAGGCAGAGAATTCCCGGCTAGCAGCTTCCCTGTGGCGGGGAAGTGCAAATGTACACGTTTTCGTCCGAAAACGCATTTTCCGGCGAAAACGCACACCACGGCTCTTTCTGAGAAAAAGCAAGCACGGAGGACGAGAACCGCTTTTGCCCTGCGTAGCGTTCCGGGCAGCGGGTAGAACCAGGCAGAGAATTCCCGGCTAGCAGCTTCCCTGTGGCTGGGAAGTGCAAACGTACACGTTTTCGGCCGAAAACGCGTTTTCCGGGGAAAACGCACACCACGGCTCTTTCTGAGAAAAAGCAAGCACGGAGGACGAGAATCGCTTTTGCCCTGCGTAGCGTAACGGGAAGCGGGTAGAACCAGGCAGAGAATTCCCGGCTAGCAGCTTCCCTGTGGCTGGGAAGTGCAAACGTACACGTTTTCGGCCAAAAACGCGTTTTCGGCGAAAAAGCACACAACGGCTCTTTCTGAGAAAAAGCAAGCACGGAGGACGAGAATCGCTTTTGCCCTGCGTAGCGTTCCGGGCAGCGGGTAGAACCAGGCAGAGAATTCCCGGCTAGCAGCTTCCCTGTGGCTGGGAAGTGCAAACGTACACGTTTTCGGCCAAAAACGCGTTTTCGGCGAAAACGCACACCACGGCTCTTTCTGAGAAAAAGCAAGCACGGAGGACGAGAATCGCTTTTGCCCTGCGTAGCGTTCCGGGCAGCGGGTAGAACCAGGCAGAGAATTCCCGGCTAGCAGCTTCCCTGTGGCGGGGAAGTGCAAACGTACACGTTTTCGGCCGAAAACGCGTTTTCCGGGGAAAACGCACACCACGGCTCTTTCTGAGAAAAAGCAAGCACGGAGGACGAGAATCGCTTTTGCCCTGCGTAGCGTTCCGGGCAGCGGGTAGAACCAGGCAGAGAATTCCCGGCTAGCAGCTTCCCTGTGGCCGGGAAGTGCAAACGTACACGTTTTCGGCCGAAAACGCGTTTTCCGGCGAAAACGCACACCACGGCTCTTTCTGAGAAAAAGCAAGCACGGAGGACGAGAATCGCTTTTGCCCTGCGTAGCGTTCCGGGCAGCGGGTAGAACCAGGCAGAGAATTCCCGGCTAGCAGCTTCCCTGTGGCGGGGAAGTGCAAACGTACACGTTTTCGGCCGAAAACGCGTTTTCCGGCGAAAACGCACACCACGGCTCTTTCTGAGAAAAAGCAAGCACGGAGGACGAGAATCGCTTTTGCCCTGCGTAGCGTTCCGGGCAGCGGGTAGAACCAGGCAGAGAATTCCCGGCTAGCAGCTTTCCTGTGGCTGGGAAGTGTAAACGTACACGTTTTCGGCCAAAAACGCGTTTTCGGCGAAAAAGCACACAACGGCTCTTTCTGAGAAAAAGCAAGCACGGAGGACGAGAATCGCTTTTGCCCTGCGTAGCGTTCCGGGCAGCGGGTAGAACCAGGCAGAGAATTCCCGGCTAGCAGCTTCCCTGTGGCGGGGAAGTGCAAACGTACACGTTTTCTGCCAAAAACGCGTTTTCGGCGAAAACGCACACCACGGCTCTTTATGAGAAAAAGCAAGCACGGAGGACGAGAATCGCTTTTGCCCTGCGTAGCGTTCCGGGCAGCGGGTAGAACCAGGCAGAGAATTCCCGGCTAGCAGCTTCCCTGTGGCCGGGAAGTGCAAACGTACACGTTTTCGGCCGAAAACGCGTTTTCCGGCGAAAACGCACACCACGGCTCTTTCTGAGAAAAAGCAAGCACGGAGGACGAGAATCGCTTTTGCCCTGCCTAGCGTTCCGGGCAGCGGGTAGAACCAGGCAGAGAATTCCCGGCTAGCAGCTTCCCTGTGGCGGGGAAGTGCAAACGTACACGTTTTCGGCCGAAAACGCGTTTTCCGGCGAAAACGCACACCACGGCTCTTTCTGAGAAAAAGCAAGCACGGAGGACGAGAATCGCTTTTGCCCTGCGTAGCGTAACGGGCAGCGGGTAGAACCAGGCAGAGAATTCCCGGCTAGCAGCTTCCCTGTGGCTGGGAAGTGCAAACGTACACGTTTTCGGCCGAAAACGCGTTTCCGGCGAAAACGCACACCACGGCTCTTTCTGAGAAAAAGCAAGCACGGAGGACGAGAATCGCTTTTGCCCTGCGTAGCGTTCCGGGCAGCGGGTAGAACCAGGCAGAGAATTCCCGGCTAACAGCTTCCCTGTGGCGGGGAAGTGCAAACGTACACGTTTTCGGCCAAAAAACGCGTTTTCGGCGAAAACGCACACCACGGCTCTTTCTGAGAAAAAGCAAGCACGGAGGACGAGAATCGCTTTTGCCCTGCGTAGCGTTCCGGGCAGCGGGTAGAACCAGGCAGAGAATTCCCGGCTAGCAGCTTCCCTGTGGCGGGGAAGTGCAAACGTACACGTTTTCGGCCGAAAACGCGTTTTCCGGCGAAAACGCACACCACGGCTCTTTCTGAGAAAAAGCAAGCACGGAGGACGAGAATCGCTTTTGCCCTGCGTAGCGTTCCGGGCAGCGGGTAGAACCAGGCAGAGAATTCCCGGCTAGCAGCTTCCCTGTGGCGGGGAAGTGCAAACGTACACGTTTTCGGCCGAAAACGCGTTTTCCGGGGAAAACGCACACCACGGCTCTTTCTGAGAAAAAGCAAGCACGGAGGACGAGAATCGCTTTTGCCCTGCCTAGCGTTCCGGGCAGCGGGTAGAACCAGGCAGAGAATTCCCGGCTAGCAGCTTCCCTGTGGCGGGGAAGTGCAAACGTACACGTTTTCTGCCAAAAACGCGTTTTCGGCGAAAACGCACACCACGGCTCTTTCTGAGAAAAAGCAAGCACGGAGGACGAGAATCGCTTTTGCCCTGCGTAGCGTTCCGGGCAGCGGGTGGAACCAGGCAGAGAATTCCCGGCTAGCAGCTTCCCTGTGGCGGGGAAGTGCAAACGTACACGTTTTCGGCCGAAAACGCGTTTTCCGGCGAAAACGCACACCACGGCTCTTTCTGAGAAAAAGCAAGCACGGAGGACGAGAATCGCTTTTGCCCTGCGTAGCGTTCCGGGCAGCGGGTAGAACCAGGCAGAGAATTCCCGGCTAGCAGCTTCCCTGTGGCGGGGAAGTGCAAACGTACACGTTTTCGGCCGAAAACGCGTTTTCCGGCGAAAACGCACACCACGGCTCTTTCTGAGAAAAAGCAAGCACGGAGGACGAGAATCGCTTTTGCCCTGCGTAGCGTTCCGGGCAGCGGGTAGAACCAGGCAGAGAATTCCCGGCTAGCAGCTTCCCTGTGGCGGGAAAGTGCAAACGTACACGTTTTCGGCCGAAAACGTATTTTCCGGCGAAAACGCACACCACGGCTCTTTCTGAGAAAAAGCAAGCACGGAGGACGAGAATCGCTTTTGCCCTGCGTAGCGTTCCGGGCAGCGGGTAGAACCAGGCAGAGAATTCCCGGCTAGCAGCTTCCCTGTGGCGGGGAAGTGCAAACGTACACGTTTTCGGCCGAAAACGCGTTTTCCGGCGAAAACGCACACCACGGCTCTTTCTGAGAAAAAGCAAGCACGGAGGACGAGAATCGCTTTTGCCCTGCCTAGCGTTCCGGGCAGCGGGTAGAACCAGGCAGAGAATTCCCGGCTAGCAGCTTTCCTGTGGCTGGGAAGTGTAAACGTACACGTTTTCGGCCAAAAACGCGTTTTCGGCGAAAAAGCACACAACGGCTCTTTCTGAGAAAAAGCAAGCACGGAGGACGAGAATCGCTTTTGCCCTGCGTAGCGTTCCGGGCAGCGGGTAGAACCAGGCAGAGAATTCCCGGCTAGCAGCTTCCCTGTGGCGGGGAAGTGCAAACGTACACGTTTTCGGCCGAAAACGCGTTTTCCGGCGAAAACGCACACCACGGCTCTTTCTGAGAAAAAGCAAGCACGGAGGACGAGAATCGCTTTTGCCCTGCGTAGCGTTCCGGGCAGCGGGTAGAACCAGGCAGAGAATTCCCGGCTAGCAGCTTCCCTGTGGCGGGGAAGTGCAAACGTACACGTTTTCGGCCGAAAACGCGTTTTCCGGCGAAAACGCACACCACGGCTCTTTCTGAGAAAAAGCAAGCACGGAGGACGAGAATCGCTTTTGCCCTGCCTAGCGTTCCGGGCAGCGGGTAGAACCAGGCAGAGAATTCCCGGCTAGCAGCTTCCCTGTGGCGGGGAAGTGCAAACGTACACGTTTTCGGCCGAAAACGCGTTTTCCGGCGAAAACGCACACCACGGCTCTTTCTGAGAAAAAGCAAGCACGGAGGACGAGAATCGCTTTTGCCCTGCGTAGCGTTCCGGGCAGCGGGTAGAACCAGGCAGAGAATTCCCGGCTAGCAGCTTCCCTGTGGCGGGGAAGTGCAAACGTACACGTTTTCGGCCGAAAACGCGTTTTCCGGCGAAAACGCACACCACGGCTCTTTCTGAGAAAAAGCAAGCACGGAGGACGAGAATCGCTTTTGCCCTGCGTAGCGTTCCGGGCAGCGGGTAGAACCAGGCAGAGAATTCCCGGCTAGCAGCTTCCCTGTGGCCGGGAAGTGCAAACGTACACGTTTTCGGCCGAAAACGCGTTTTCCGGCGAAAACGCACACCACGGCTCTTTCTGAGAAAAAGCAAGCACGGAGGACGAGAATCGCTTTTGCCCTGCCTAGCGTTCCGGGCAGCGGGTAGAACCAGGCAGAGAATTCCCGGCTAGCAGCTTTCCTGTGGCTGGGAAGTGTAAACGTACACGTTTTCGGCCAAAAACGCGTTTTCGGCGAAAAAGCACACAACGGCTCTTTCTGAGAAAAAGCAAGCACGGAGGACGAGAATCGCTTTTGCCCTGCGTAGCGTTCCGGGCAGCGGGTAGAACCAGGCAGAGAATTCCCGGCTAGCAGCTTCTCTGTGGCGGGGAAGTGCAAACGTACACGTTTTCGGCCGAAAACGCGTTTTCCGGCGAAAACGCACACCACGGCTCTTTCTGAGAAAAAGCAAGCACGGAGGACGAGAATCGCTTTTGCCCTGCCTAGCGTTCCGGGCAGCGGGTAGAACCAGGCAGAGAATTCCCGGCTAGCAGCTTCCCTGTGGCCGGGAAGTGCAAACGTACACGTTTTCGGCCAAAAACGCGTTTTCGGCGAAAACGCACACCACGGCTCTTTCTGAGAAAAAGCAAGTACGGAGGACGAGAATCGCTTTTGCCCTGCGTAGCGTTCCGGGCAGCGGGTAGAACCAGGCAGAGAATTCCCGGCTAGCAGCTTCCCTGTGGCCGGGAAGTGCAAACGTACACGTTTTCTGCCGAAAACGCGTTTTCCGGCGAAAACGCACACCACGGCTCTTTCTGAGAAAAAGCAAGCACGGAGGACGAGAATCGCTTTTGCCCTGCGTAGCGTTCCGGGCAGCGGGTAGAACCAGGCAGAGAATTCACGGCTAGCACCTTCCCTGTGGCGGGGAATTGCAAACGTACACGTTTTCGGCCGAAAACGCGTTTTCCAGCGAAAACGCACACCACGGCTCTTTCTGAGAAAAAGCAAGCACGGAGGACGAGAATCGCTTTTGCCCTGCGTAGCGTTCCGGGCAGCGGGTAGAACCAGGCAGAGAATTCCCGGCTAGCAGCTTCCCTGTGGCTGGGAAGTGCAAACGTACACGTTTTCGGCCAAAAAACTCGTTTTCGGCGAAAACGCACACCACGGCTCTTTCTGAGAAAAAGCAAGCACGGAGGACGAGAATCGCTTTTGCCCTGCGTAGCGTTCCGGGCAGCGGGTAGAACCAGGCAGAGAATTCCCGGCTAGCAGCTTCCCTGTGGCTGGGAAGTGCAAACGTACACGTTTTCGGCCGAAAACGCATTTTCCGGCGAAAACGCACACCACGGCTCTTTCTGAGAAAAAGCAAGCACGGAGGACGAGAATCGCTTTTGCCCTGCGTAGCGTTCCGGGCAGCGGGTAGAACCAGGTAGAGAATTCCCGGCTAGCAGCTTCCCTGTGGCCGGGAAGTGCAAACGTACACGTTTTCGGCCGAAAACGCGTTTTCCGGCGAAAACGCACACCACGGCTCTTTCTGAGAAAAAGCAAGCACGGAGGACGAGAATCGCTTTTGCCCTGCGTAGCGTTCCGGGCAGCGGGTAGAACCAGGCAGAGAATTCCCGGCTAGCAGCTTCCCTGTGGCCGGGAAGTGCAAACGTACACGTTTTCTGCCGAAAACGCGTTTTCCGGGGAAAACGCACACCACGGCTCTTTCTGAGAAAAAGCAAGCACGGAGGACGAGAATCGCTTTTGCCCTGCGTAGCGTTCCGGGCAGCGGGTAGAACCAGGCAGAGAATTCACGGCTAGCACCTTCCCTGTGGCGGGGAATTGCAAACGTACACGTTTTCGGCCGAAAACGCGTTTTCCAGCGAAAACGCACACCACGGCTCTTTCTGAGAAAAAGCAAGCACGGAGGACGAGAATCGCTTTTGCCCTGCGTAGCGTTCCGGGCAGCGGGTAGAACCAGGCAGAGAATTCCCGGCTAGCAGCTTCCCTGTGGCTGGGAAGTGCAAACGTACACGTTTTCGGCCAAAAAACTCGTTTTCGGCGAAAACGCACACCACGGCTCTTTCTGAGAAAAAGCAAGCACGGAGGACGAGAATCGCTTTTGCCCTGCGTAGCGTTCCGGGCAGCGGGTAGAACCAGGCAGAGAATTCCCGGCTAGCAGCTTCCCTGTGGCTGGGAAGTGCAAACGTACACGTTTTCGGCCGAAAACGCATTTTCCGGCGAAAACGCACACCACGGCTCTTTCTGAGAAAAAGCAAGCACGGAGGACGAGAATCGCTTTTGCCCTGCGTAGCGTTCCGGGCAGCGGGTAGAACCAGGTAGAGAATTCCCGGCTAGCAGCTTCCCTGTGGCCGGGAAGTGCAAACGTACACGTTTTCGGCCGAAAACGCGTTTTCCGGCGAAAACGCACACCACGGCTCTTTCTGAGAAAAAGCAAGCACGGAGGACGAGAATCGCTTTTGCCCTGCGTAGCGTTCCGGGCAGCGGGTAGAACCAGGCAGAGAATTCCCGGCTAGCAGCTTCCCTGTGGCGGGGAAGTGCAAACGTACACGTTTTCGGCCGAAAACGCGTTTTCCGGCGAAAACGCAGACCACGGCTCTTTCTGAGAAAAAGCAAGCACGGAGGACGAGAATCGCTTTCGCCCTGCGTAGCGTTCCGGGCAGCGGGTAGAACCAGGCAGAGAATTCCCGGCTAGCAGCTTCCCTGTGGCCGGGAAGTGCAAACGTACACGTTTTCGGCCGAAAACGCGTTTTCCGAGGAAAACGCACACCACGGCTCTTTCTGAGAAAAAGCAAGCACGGAGGACGAGAATCGCTTTTGCCCTGCGTAGCGTTCCGGGCAGCGGGTAGAACCAGGCAGAGAATTCCCGGCTAGCAGCTTCCCTGTGGCGGGGAAGTGCAAACGTACACGTTTTCGGCCGAAAACGCGTTTTCCGGCGAAAACGCACACCACGGCTCTTTCTGAGAAAAAGCAAGCACGGAGGACGAGAATCGCTTTTGCCCTGCGTAGCGTTCCGGGCAGCGGGTAGAACCAGGCAGAGAATTCCCGGCTAGCAGCTTTCCTGTGGCTGGGAAGTGCAAACGTACATGTTTTCGGCCAAAAAATGCGTTTTCGGCGAAAAAGCACACAACGGCTCTTTCTGAGAAAAAGCAAGCACGGAGGACGAGAATCGCTTTTGCCCTGCGTAGCGTTCCGGGCAGCGGGTAGAACCAGGCAGAGAATTCCCGGCTAGCAGCTTCCCTGTGGCGGGGAAGTGCAAATGTACACGTTTTCTGCCAAAAACGCGTTTTCGGCGAAAACGCACACCACGGCTCTTTCTGAGAAAAAGCAAGCACGGAGGACGAGAATCGCTTTTGCCCTGCGTAGCGTTCCGGGCAGCGGGTAGAACCAGGCAGAGAATTCCCGGCTAGCAGCTTCCCTGTGGCGGGGAAGTGCAAACGTACACGTTTTCGGCCGAAAACGCGTTTTCCGGCGAAAACGCACACCACGGCTCTTTCTGAGAAAAAGCAAGCACGGAGGACGAGAATCGCTTTTGCCCTGCGTAGCGTTCCGGGCAGCGGGTAGAACCAGGCAGAGAATTCCCGGCTAGCAGCTTCCCTGTGGCGGGGAAGTGCAAACGTACACGTTTTCGGCCGAAAACGCGTTTTCCGGCGAAAACGCACACCACGGCTCTTTCTGAGAAAAAGCAAGCACGGAGGACGAGAATCGCTTTTGCCCTGCGTAGCGTTCCGGGCAGCGGATAGAACCAGGCAGAGAATTCCCGGCTAGCAGCTTCCCTGTGGCTGGGAAGTGCAAACGTACACGTTTTCTGCCAAAAACGCGTTTTCGGCGAAAACGCACACCACGGCTCTTTCTGAGAAAAAGCAAGCACGGAGGACGAGAATCGCTTTTGCCCTGCGTAGCGTTCCGGGCAGCGGGTAGAACCAGGCAGAGAATTCCCGGCTAGCAGCTTCCCTGTGGCGGGGAAGTGCAAACGTACACGTTTTCGGCCGAAAACGCGTTTTCCGGGGAAAACGCACACCACGGCTCTTTCTGAGAAAAAGCAAGCACGGAGGACGAGAATCGCTTTTGCCCTGCCTAGCGTTCCGGGCAGCGGGTAGAACCAGGCAGAGAATTCCCGGATAGCAGCTTTCCGGTGGCTGGGAAGTGCAAACGTACACGTTTTCGGCCAAAAACGCGTTTTCGGCGAAAAAGCACACAACGGCTCTTTCTGAGAAAAAGCAAGCACGGAGGACGAGAATCGCTTTCGCCCTGCGTAGCGTTCCGGGCAGCGGGTAGAACCAGGCAGAGAATTCCCGGCTAGCAGCTTCCCTGTGGCTGGGAAGTGCAAACGAACACGTTTTCTGCCAAAAACGCGTTTTCAGCGAAAACGCACACCACGGCTCTTTCTGAGAAAAAGCAAGCACGGAGGACGAGAATCGCTTTTGCCCTGCGTAGCGTTCCGGGCAGCGGGTAGAACCAGGCAGAGAACTCACGGCTAGCAGCTTCCCTGTGGTGGGGAAGTGCAAACGTACACGTTTTCGGCCGAAAACGCGTTTTCCGGCGAAAACGCACACCACGGCTCTTTCTGAGAAAAAGCAAGCACGGAGGACGAGAATCGCTTTTGCCCTGCGTAGCGTTCCGGGCAGCGGGTAGAACCAGGCAGAGAATTCCCGGCTAGCAGCTTCCCTGTGGCGGGGAAGTGCAAACGTACACGTTTTCGGCCGAAAACGCATTTTCCGGCGAAAACGCACACCACGGCTCTTTCTGAGATAAAGCAAGCACGGAGGACGAGAACCGCTTTTGCCCTGCGTAGCGTTCCGGGCAGCGGGTAGAACCAGGCAGAGAATTCCCGGCTAGCAGCTTCCCTGTGGCGGGGAAGTGCAAACGTACACGTTTTCGGCCGAAAACGCGTTTTCCGGCGAAAACGCACACCACGGCTCTTTCTGAGAAAAAGCAAGCACGGAGGACGAGAATCGCTTTTGCCCTGCGTAGCGTTCCGGGCAGCGGGTAGAACCAGGCAGAGAATTCCCGGCTAGCAGCTTCCCTGTGGCCGGGAAGTGCAAACGTATACGTTTTCGGCCGAAAACGCGTTTTCAGCGAAAAAGCGCACCACGGCTCTTTCTGAGAAAAAGCAAGCACGGAGGACGAGAATCGCTTTTGCCCTGCGTAGCGTTCCGGGCAGCGGGTAGAACCAGGCAGAGAATTCCCGGCTAGCAGCTTCCCTGTGGCTGGGAAGTGCAAACGTACACGTTTTCTGCCAAAAACGCGTTTTCGGCGAAAACGCACACCACGGCTCTTTCTGAGAAAAAGCAAGCACGGAGGACGAGAATCGCTTTTGCCCTGCGTAGCGTTCCGGGCAGCGGGTAGAACCAGGCAGAGAATTCCCGGCTAGCAGCTTCCCTGTGGCGGGGAAGTGCAAACGTACACGTTTTCGGCCGAAAACGCGTTTTCCGGCGAAAACGCACACCACGGCTCTTTCTGAGAAAAAGCAAGCACGGAGGACGAGAATCGCTTTTGCCCTGCGTAGCTTTCCGGGCAGCGGGTAGAACCAGGCAGAGAATTCCCGGCTAGCAGCTTCCCTGTGGCGGGGAAGTGCAAACGTACACGTTTTCGGCCGAAAACGCGTTTTCCGGCGAAAACGCACACCACGGCTCTTTCTGAGAAAAAGCAAGCACGGAGGACGAGAATCGCTTTTGCCCTGCGTAGCGTTCCGGGCAGCGGGTAGAACCAGGCAGAGAATTCCCGGCTAGCAGCTTCCCTGTGGCGGGGAAGTGCAAACGTACACGTTTTCGGCCGAAAACGCGTTTTCCGGCGAAAACGCACACCACGGCTCTTTCTGAGAAAAAGCAAGCACGGAGGACGAGAATCTCTTTTGCCCTGCGTAGCGTTCCGGGCAGCGGGTAGAACCAGGCAGAGAATTCCCGGCTAGCACCTTCCCTGTGGCGGGGAAGTGCAAACGTACACGTTTTCGGCAAAAACGCGTTTTCTGCGAAAACGCACACCACGGCTCTTTCTGAGAAAAAGCAAGAACGGAGGACGAGAATCGCTTTTGCCCTGCGTAGCGTTCCGGGCAGCGGGTAGAACCAGGCAGAGAATTCCCGGCTAGCAGCTTCCCTGTGGCGGGGAACTGCAAACGTACACGTTTTCGGCCGAAAACGCGTTTTCCGGCGAAAACGCACACCACGGCTCTTTCTGAGAAAAAGCAAGCACGGAGGACGAGAACCGCTTTTGCCCTGCGTAGCGTTCCGGGCAGCGGGTAGAACCAGGCAGAGAATTCCCGGCTAGCAGCTTCCCTGTGGCCGGGAAGTGCAAACGTACACGTTTTCGGCCGAAAACGCGTTTTCGGCGAAAACGCACACCACGGCTCTTTCTGAGAAAAAGCAAGCACGGAGGACGAGAATCGCTTTTGCCCTGCGTAGCGTTCCGGGCAGCGGGTAGAACCAGGCAGAGAATTCCCGGCTAGCAGCTTCCCTGTGGCCGGGAAGTGCAAACGTACACGTTTTCGGCCGAAAACGCGTTTTCCGGCGAAAACGCACACCACGGCTCTTTCTGAGAAAAAGCAAGCACGGAGGACGAGAATCGCTTTTGCCCTGCGTAGCGTTCCGGGCAGCGGGTAGAACCAGGCAGAGAATTCCCGGCTAGCAGCTTTCCTGTGGCTGGGAAGTGTAAACGTACACGTTTTCGTCCAAAAACGCGTTTTCGGCGAAAAAGCACACAACGGCTCTTTCTGAGAAAAAGCAAGCACGGAGGACGAGAATCGCTTTTGCCCTGCGTAGCGTTCCGGGCAGCGGGTAGAACCAGGCAGAGAATTCCCGGCTAGCAGCTTCCCTGTGGCGGGGAAGTGCAAACGTACACGTTTTCGGCCGAAAACGCGTTTTCCGGCGAAAACGCACACCACGGCTCTTTCTGAGAAAAAGCAAGCACGGAGGACGAGAATCGCTTTTGCCCTGCCTAGCGTTCCGGCCAGCGGGTAGAACCAGGCAGAGAATTCCCGGCTAGCAGCTTCCCTGTGGCTGGGAAGTGCAAACGTACACGTTTTCGGCCAAAAACGCTTTTTCGCCAAAAAACACACAACGGCTCTTTCTGAGAAAAAGCAAGCACGGAGGACGAGAATCGCTTTTGCCCTGCGTAGCGTTCCGGGCAGCGGGTAGAACCAGGCAGAGAATTCCCGGCTAGCAGCTTCCCTGTGGCCGGGAAGTGCAAACGTACACGTTTTCGGCCGAAAACGCGTTTTCCGGCGAAAACGCACACCACGGCTCTTTCTGAGAAAAAGCAAGCACGGAGGACGAGAATCGCTTTTGCCCTGCGTAGCGTTCCGGGCAGCGGGTAGAACCAGGCAGAGAATTCCCGGCTAGCAGCTTCCCTGTGGCGGGGAAGTGCAAACGTACACGTTTTCGGCCGAAAACGCGTTTTCCGGCGAAAACGCACACCACGGCTCTTTCTGAGAAAAAGCAAGCACGGAGGACGAGAATCGCTTTTGCCCTGCGTAGCGTTCCGGGCAGCGGGTAGAACCAGGCAGAGAATTCACGGCTAGCACCTTCCCTGTGGCGGGGAATTGCAAACGTACACGTTTTCGGCCGAAAACGCGTTTTCCAGCGAAAACGCACACCACGGCTCTTTCTGAGAAAAAGCAAGCACGGAGGACGAGAATCGCTTTTGCCCTGCGTAGCGTTCCGGGCAGCGGGTAGAACCAGGCAGAGAATTCCCGGCTAGCAGCTTCCCTGTGGCTGGGAAGTGCAAACGTACACGTTTTCGGCCAAAAAACTCGTTTTCGGCGAAAACGCACACCACGGCTCTTTCTGAGAAAAAGCAAGCACGGAGGACGAGAATCGCTTTTGCCCTGCGTAGCGTTCCGGGCAGCGGGTAGAACCAGGCAGAGAATTCCCGGCTAGCAGCTTCCCTGTGGCTGGGAAGTGCAAACGTACACGTTTTCGGCCGAAAACGCATTTTCCGGCGAAAACGCACACCACGGCTCTTTCTGAGAAAAAGCAAGCACGGAGGACGAGAATCGCTTTTGCCCTGCGTAGCGTTCCGGGCAGCGGGTAGAACCAGGTAGAGAATTCCCGGCTAGCAGCTTCCCTGTGGCCGGGAAGTGCAAACGTACACGTTTTCGGCCGAAAACGCGTTTTCCGGCGAAAACGCACACCACGGCTCTTTCTGAGAAAAAGCAAGCACGGAGGACGAGAATCGCTTTTGCCCTGCGTAGCGTTCCGGGCAGCGGGTAGAACCAGGCAGAGAATTCCCGGCTAGCAGCTTCCCTGTGGCGGGGAAGTGCAAACGTACACGTTTTCGGTCGAAAACGCGTTTTCCGGCGAAAACGCACACCACGGCTCTTTCTGAGAAAAAGCAAGCACGGAGGACGAGAATCGCTTTCGCCCTGCGTAGCGTTCCGGGCAGCGGGTAGAACCAGGCAGAGAATTCCCGGCTAGCAGCTTCCCTGTGGCGGGGAAGTGCAAACGTACACGTTTTCGGTCGAAAACGCGTTTTCCGAGGAAAACGCACACCACGGCTCTTTCTGAGAAAAAGCAAGCACGGAGGACGAGAATCGCTTTTGCCCTGCCTAGCGTTCCGGGCAGCGGGTAGAACCAGGCAGAGAATTCCCGGCTAGCAGCTTCCCTGTGGCGGGGAAGTGCAAACGTACACGTTTTCGGCCGAAAACGCGTTTTCCGGGGAAAACGCACACCACGGCTCTTTCTGAGAAAAAGCAAGCACGGAGGACGAGAATCGCTTTTGCCCTGCCTAGCGTTCCGGGCAGCGGGTAGAACCAGGCAGAGAATTCCCGGCTAGCAGCTTTCCTGTGGCTGGGAAGTGCAAACGTACATGTTTTCGGCCAAAAAATGCGTTTTCGGCGAAAAAGCACACAACGGCTCTTTCTGAGAAAAAGCAAGCACGGAGGACGAGAATCGCTTTTGCCCTGCGTAGCGTTCCGGGCAGCGGGTAGAACCAGGCAGAGAATTCCCGGCTAGCAGCTTCCCTGTGGCTGGGAAGTGCAAATGTACACGTTTTCTGCCAAAAACGCGTTTTCGGCGAAAACGCACACCACGGCTCTTTCTGAGAAAAAGCAAGCACGGAGGACGAGAATCGCTTTTGCCCTGCGTAGCGTTCCGGGCAGCGGGTAGAACCAGGCAGAGAATTCCCGGCTAGCAGCTTCCCTGTGGCGGGGAAGTGCAAACGTACACGTTTTCGGCCGAAAACGCGTTTTCCGGCGAAAACGCACACCACGGCTCTTTCTGAGAAAAAGCAAGCACGGAGGACGAGAATCGCTTTTGCCCTGCCTAGCGTTCCGGGCAGCGGGTAGAACCAGGCAGAGAATTCCCGGCTAGCAGCTTCCCTGTGGCGGGGAAGTGCAAACGTACACGTTTTCGGCCGAAAACGCGTTTTCCGGCGAAAACGCACACCACGGCTCTTTCTGAGAAAAAGCAAGCACGGAGGACGAGAATCGCTTTTGCCCTGCCTAGCGTTCCGGGCAGCGGGTAGAACCAGGCAGAGAATTCCCGGCTAGCAGCTTTCCTGTGGCTGGGAAGTGCAAACGTACACGTTTTCGGCCAAAAACGCGTTTTCGGCGAAAAAGCACACAACGGCTCTTTCTGAGAAAAAGCAAGCACGGAGGACGAGAATCGCTTTTGCCCTGCGTAGCGTTCCGGGCAGCGGGTAGAACCAGGCAGAGAATTCCCGGCTAGCAGCTTCCCTGTGGCGGGGAAGTGCAAACGTACACGTTTTCGGCCGAAAACGCATTTTCCGGCGAAAACGCACACCACGGCTCTTTCTGAGAAAAAGCAAGCACGGAGGACGAGAATCGCTTTTGCCCTGCGTAGCGTTCCGGGCAGCGGGTAGAACCAGGCAGAGAATTCCCGGCTAGCAGCTTCCCTGTGGCTGGGAAGTGCAAACGTACACGTTTTCTGCCAAAAACGCGTTTTCGGCGAAAACGCACACCACGGCTCTTTCTGAGAAAAAGCAAGCACGGAGGACGAGAATCGCTTTTGCCCTGCGTAGCGTTCCGGGCAGCGGGTAGAACCAGGCAGAGAATTCCCGGCTAGCAGCTTCCCTGTGGCGGGGAAGTGCAAACGTACACGTTTAAGGCCGAAAACGCGTTTTCCGGGGAAAACGCACACCACGGCTCTTTCTGAGAAAAAGCAAGCACGGAGGACGAGAATCGCTTTTGCCCTGCCTAGCGTTCCGGGCAGCGGGTAGAACCAGGCAGAGAATTCCCGGATAGCAGCTTTCCGGTGGCTGGGAAGTGCAAACGTACACGTTTTCGGCCAAAAACGCGTTTTCGGCGAAAAAGCACACAACGGCTCTTTCTGAGAAAAAGCAAGCACGGAGGACGAGAATCGCTTTCGCCCTGCGTAGCGTTCCGGGCAGCGGGTAGAACCAGGCAGAGAATTCCCGGCTAGCAGCTTCCCTGTGGCTGGGAAGTGCAAACGAACACGTTTTCTGCCAAAAACGCGTTTTCAGCGAAAACGCACACCACGGCTCTTTCTGAGAAAAAGCAAGCACGGAGGACGAGAATCGCTTTTGCCCTGCGTAGCGTTCCGGGCAGCGGGTAGAACCAGGCAGAGAACTCACGGCTAGCAGCTTCCCTGTGGTGGGGAAGTGCAAACGTACACGTTTTCGGCCGAAAACGCGTTTTCCGGCGAAAACGCACACCACGGCTCTTTCTGAGAAAAAGCAAGCACGGAGGACGAGAATCGCTTTTGCCCTGCCTAGCGTTCCGGGCAGCGGGTAGAACCAGGCAGAGAATTCCCGGCTAGCAGCTTCCCTGTGGCGGGGAAGTGCAAACGTACACGTTTTCGGCCGAAAACGCATTTTCCGGCGAAAACGCACACCACGGCTCTTTCTGAGATAAAGCAAGCACGGAGGACGAGAACCGCTTTTGCCCTGCGTAGCGTTCCGGGCAGCGGGTAGAACCAGGCAGAGAATTCCCGGCTAGCAGCTTCCCTGTGGCGGGGAAGTGCAAACGTACACGTTTTCGGCCGAAAACGCGTTTTCCGGGGAAAACGCACACCACGGCTCTTTCTGAGAAAAAGCAAGCACGGAGGACGAGAATCGCTTTTGCCCTGCCTAGCGTTCCGGGCAGCGGGTAGAACCAGGCAGAGAATTCCCGGCTAGCAGCTTCCCTGTGGCTGGGAAGTGCAAACGTACACGTTTTCGGCCAAAAAACGCGTTTTCGGCGAAAACGCACACCACGGCTCTTTCTGAGAAAAAGCAAGCACGGAGGACGAGAATCGCTTTTGCCCTGCGTAGCGTTCCGGGCAGCGGGTAGAACCAGGCAGAGAATTCCCGGCTAGCAGCTTCCCTGTGGCGGGGAAGTGCAAACGTACACGTTTTCGGCCGAAAACGCATTTTCCGGCGAAAACGCACACCACGGCTCTTTCTGAGAAAAAGCAAGCACGGAGGACGAGAATCGCTTTTGCCCTGCGTAGCGTTCCGGGCAGCGGGTAGAACCAGGCAGAGAATTCCCGGCTAGCAGCTTCCCTGTGGCGGGGAAGTGCAAACGTACACGTTTTCGGCCGAAAACGCGTTTTCCGGCGAAAACGCACACCACGGCTCTTTCTGAGAAAAAGCAAGCACGGAGGACGAGAATCGCTTTTGCCCTGCGTAGCGTTCCGGGCAGCGGGTAGAACCAGGCAGAGAATTCCCGGCTAGCAGCTTCCCTGTGGCCGGGAAGTGCAAACGTATACGTTTTCGGCCGAAAACGCGTTTTCAGCGAAAAAGCGCACCACGGCTCTTTCTGAGAAAAAGCAAGCACGGAGGACGAGAATCGCTTTTGCCCTGCGTAGCGTTCCGGGCAGCGGGTAGAACCAGGCAGAGAATTCCCGGCTAGCAGCTTCCCTGTGGCGGGGAAGTGCAAACGTACACGTTTTCGGCCGAAAACGCATTTTCCGGCGAAAACGCACACCACGGCTCTTTCTGAGATAAAGCAAGCACGGAGGACGAGAACCGCTTTTGCCCTGCGTAGCGTTCCGGGCAGCGGGTAGAACCAGGCAGAGAATTCCCGGCTAGCAGCTTCCCTGTGGCGGGGAAGTGCAAACGTACACGTTTTCGGCCGAAAACGCGTTTTCCGGGGAAAACGCACACCACGGCTCTTTCTGAGAAAAAGCAAGCACGGAGGACGAGAATCGCTTTTGCCCTGCCTAGCGTTCCGGGCAGCGGGTAGAACCAGGCAGAGAATTCCCGGCTAGCAGCTTCCCTGTGGCTGGGAAGTGCAAACGTACACGTTTTCGGCCAAAAAACGCGTTTTCGGCGAAAACGCACACCACGGCTCTTTCTGAGAAAAAGCAAGCACGGAGGACGAGAATCGCTTTTGCCCTGCGTAGCGTTCCGGGCAGCGGGTAGAACCAGGCAGAGAATTCCCGGCTAGCAGCTTCCCTGTGGCGGGGAAGTGCAAACGTACACGTTTTCGGCCGAAAACGCATTTTCCGGCGAAAACGCACACCACGGCTCTTTCTGAGAAAAAGCAAGCACGGAGGACGAGAATCGCTTTTGCCCTGCGTAGCGTTCCGGGCAGCGGGTAGAACCAGGCAGAGAATTCCCGGCTAGCAGCTTCCCTGTGGCGGGGAAGTGCAAACGTACACGTTTTCGGCCGAAAACGCGTTTTCCGGCGAAAACGCACACCACGGCTCTTTCTGAGAAAAAGCAAGCACGGAGGACGAGAATCGCTTTTGCCCTGCGTAGCGTTCCGGGCAGCGGGTAGAACCAGGCAGAGAATTCCCGGCTAGCAGCTTCCCTGTGGCCGGGAAGTGCAAACGTATACGTTTTCGGCCGAAAACGCGTTTTCAGCGAAAAAGCGCACCACGGCTCTTTCTGAGAAAAAGCAAGCACGGAGGACGAGAATCGCTTTTGCCCTGCGTAGCGTTCCGGGCAGCGGGTAGAACCAGGCAGAGAATTCCCGGCTAGCAGCTTCCCTGTGGCTGGGAAGTGCAAACGTACACGTTTTCTGCCAAAAACGCGTTTTCGGCGAAAACGCACACCACGGCTCTTTCTGAGAAAAAGCAAGCACGGAGGACGAGAATCGCTTTTGCCCTGCGTAGCGTTCCGGGCAGCGGGTAGAACCAGGCAGAGAATTCCCGGCTAGCAGCTTCCCTGTGGCGGGGAAGTGCAAACGTACACGTTTTCGGCCGAAAACGCGTTTTCCGGCGAAAACGCACACCACGGCTCTTTCTGAGAAAAAGCAAGCACGGAGGACGAGAATCGCTTTTGCCCTGCGTAGCGTTCCGGGCAGCGGGTAGAACCAGGCAGAGAATTCCCGGCTAGCAGCTTCCCTGTGGCGGGGAAGTGCAAACGTACACGTTTTCGGCCAAAAACGCGTTTTCCGACGAAAACGCACACCACGGCTCTTTCTGAGAAAAAGCAAGCACGGAGGACGAAAATCGCTTTTGCCCTGCGTAGCGTTCCGGGCAGCGGGTAGAACCAGGCAGAGAATTCCCGGCTAGCAGCTTCCCTGTGGCTGGGAAGTGCAAACGTACACGTTTTCGGCCAAAAACGCGTTTTCGGCGAAAAAGCACACAACGGCTCTTTCTGAGAAAAAGCAAGCACGGAGGACGAGAATCGCTTTTGCCCTGCGTAGCGTTCCGGGCAGCGGGTAGAACCAGGCAGAGAATTCCCGGCTAGCAGCTTCCCTGTGGCTGGAAAGTGCAAACGTACACGTTTTCTGCCAAAAACGCGTTTTCGGCGAAAACGCACACCACGGCTCTTTCTGAGAAAAAGCAAGCACGGAGGACGAGAATCGCTTTTGCCCTGCGTAGCGTTCCGGGCAGCGGGTAGAACCAGGCAGAGAATTCCCGGCTAGCAGCTTCCCTGTGGCGGGGAAGTGCAAACGTACACGTTTTCGGCCGATAACGCGTTTTCCGGCGAAAACGCACACCACGGCTCTTTCTGAGAAAAAGCAAGCACGGAGGACGAGAATCGCTTTTGCCCTGCGTAGCGTTCCGGGCAGCGGGTAGAACCAGGCAGAGAATTCCCGGCTAGCAGCTTCCCTGTGGCGGGGAAGTGCAAACGTACACGTTTTCGGCCAAAAACGCGTTTTCCGGGGAAAACGCACACCACGGCTCTTTCTGAGAAAAAGCAAGCACGGAGGACGAGAATCGCTTTTGCCCTGCGTAGCGTTCCGAGCAGCGGGTAGAACCAGGCAGAGAATTCCCGGCTAGCAGCTTCCCTGTGGCTGGGAAGTGCAAACGAACACGTTTTCTGCCAAAAACGCGTTTTCAGCGAAAACGCACACCACGGCTCTTTCTGAGAAAAAGCAAGCACGGAGGACGAGAATCGCTTTTGCCCTGCGTAGCGTTCCGGGCAGCGGGTAGAACCAGGCAGAGAACTCACGGCTAGCAGCTTCCCTGTGGTGGGGAAGTGCAAACGTACACGTTTTCGGCCGAAAACGCGTTTTCCGGCGAAAACGCACACCACGGCTCTTTCTGAGAAAAAGCAAGCACGGAGGACGAGAATCGCTTTTGCCCTGCGTAGCGTTCCGGGCAGCGGGTAGAACCAGGCAGAGAATTCCCGGCTAGCAGCTTCCCTGTGGCGGGGAAGTGCAAACGTACACGTTTTCGGCCGAAAACGCATTTTCCGGCGAAAACGCACACCACGGCTCTTTCTGAGATAAAGCAAGCACGGAGGACGAGAACCGCTTTTGCCCTGCGTAGCGTTCCGGGCAGCGGTTAGAACCAGGCAGAGAATTCCCGGCTAGCAGCTTCCCTGTGGCGGGGAAGTGCAAACGTACACGTTTTCGGCCGAAAACGCGTTTTCCGGGGAAAACGCACACCACGGCTCTTTCTGAGAAAAAGCAAGCACGGAGGACGAGAATCGCTTTTGCCCTGCCTAGCGTTCCGGGCAGCGGGTAGAACCAGGCAGAGAATTCCCGGCTAGCAGCTTCCCTGTGGCGGGGAAGTGCAAACGTACACGTTTTCGGCCAAAAAACGCGTTTTCGGCGAAAACGCACACCACGGCTCTTTCTGAGAAAAAGCAAGCACGGAGGACGAGAATCGCTTTTGCCCTGCGTAGCGTTCCGGGCAGCGGGTAGAACCAGGCAGAGAATTCCCGGCTAGCAGCTTCCCTGTGGCGGGGAAGTGCAAACATACACGTTTTCGGCCGAAAACGCATTTTCCGGCGAAAACGCACACCACGGCTCTTTCTGAGAAAAAGCAAGCACGGAGGACGAGAATCGCTTTTGCCCTGCGTAGCGTTCCGGGCAGCGGGTAGAACCAGGCAGAGAATTCCCGGCTAGCAGCTTCCCTGTGGCGGGGAAGTGCAAACGTACACGTTTTCGGCCGAAAACGCGTTTTCCGGCGAAAACGCACACCACGGCTCTTTCTGAGAAAAAGCAAGCACGGAGGACGAGAATCGCTTTTGCCCTGCGTAGCGTTCCGGGCAGCGGGTAGAACCAGGCAGAGAATTCCCGGCTAGCAGCTTCCCTGTGGCCGGGAAGTGCAAACGTATACGTTTTCGGCCGAAAACGCGTTTTCAGCGAAAAAGCGCACCACGGCTCTTTCTGAGAAAAAGCAAGCACGGAGGACGAGAATCGCTTTTGCCCTGCGTAGCGTTCCGGGCAGCGGTTAGAACCAGGCAGAGAATTCCCGGCTAGCAGCTTCCCTGTGGCGGGGAAGTGCAAACGTACACGTTTTCGGCCGAAAACGCGTTTTCCGGCGAAAACGCACACCACGGCTCTTTCTGAGAAAAAGCAAGCACGGAGGACGAGAATCTCTTTTGCCCTGCGTAGCGTTCCGGGCAGCGGGTAGAACCAGGCAGAGAATTCCCGGCTAGCACCTTCCCTGTGGCGGGGAAGTGCAAACGTACACGTTTTCGGCCAAAAACGCGTTTTCTGCGAAAACGCACACCACGGCTCTTTCTGAGAAAAAGCAAGAACGGAGGACGAGAATCGCTTTTGCCCTGCGTAGCGTTCCGGGCAGCGGGTAGAACCAGGCAGAGAATTCCCGGCTAGCAGCTTTCCTGTGGCGGGGAAGTGCAAACGTACACGTTTTCTGCCAGAAACGCGTTTTCGACGAAAATGCACACCACGGCTCTTTCTGAGAAAAAGCAAGCACGGAGGACGAGAATCGCTTTTGCCCTGCGTAGCGTTCCGGGCAGCGGGTAGAACCAGGCAGAGAATTCCCGGCTAGCAGCTTCCCTGTGGCGGGGAAGTGCAAACGTACACGTTTTCGGCCGAAAACGCGTTTTCCGGCGAAAACGCACACCACGGCTCTTTCTGAGAAAAAGCAAGCACGGAGGACGAGAATCGCTTTTGCCCTGCGTAGCGTTCCGGGCAGCGGGTAGAACCAGGCAGAGAATTCCCGGCTAGCAGCTTCCCTGTGGCCGGGAAGTGCAAACGTACACGTTTTCGGCCGAAAACGCGTTTTCCGGCGAAAACGCACACCACGGCTCTTTCTGAGAAAAAGCAAGCACGGAGGACGAGAATCGCTTTTGCCCTGCGTAGCGTTCCGGGCAGCGGGTAGAACCAGGCAGAGAATTCACGGCTAGCACCTTCCCTGTGGCGGGGAATTGCAAACGTACACGTTTTCGGCCGAAAACGCGTTTTCCAGCGAAAACGCACACCACGGCTCTTTCTGAGAAAAAGCAAGCACGGAGGACGAGAATCGCTTTTGCCCTGCGTAGCGTTCCGGGCAGCGGGTAGAACCAGGCAGAGAATTCCCGGCTAGCAGCTTCCCTGTGGCGGGGAAGTGCAAACGTACACGTTTTCGGCCAAAAAACGCGTTTTCGGCGAAAACGCACACCACGGCTCTTTCTGAGAAAAAGCAAGCACGGAGGACGAGAATCGCTTTTGCCCTGCGTAGCGTTCCGGGCAGCGGGTAGAACCAGGCAGAGAATTCCCGGCTAGCAGCTTCCCTGTGGCTGGGAAGTGCAAACGTACACGTTTTCGGCCGAAAACGCATTTTCCGCCGAAAACGCACACCACGGCTCTTTCTGAGAAAAAGCAAGCACGGAGGACGAGAATCGCTTTTGCCCTGCGTAGCGTTCCGGGCAGCGGGTAGAACCAGGTAGAGAATTCCCGGCTAGCAGCTTCCCTGTGGCCGGGAAGTGCAAACGTACACGTTTTCGGCCGAAAACGCGTTTTCCGGCGAAAACGCACACCACGGCTCTTTCTGAGAAAAAGCAAGCACGGAGGACGAGAATCGCTTTTGCCCTGCGTAGCGTTCCGGGCAGCGGGTAGAACCAGGCAGAGAATTCCCGGCTAGCAGCTTCCCTGTGGCGGGGAAGTGCAAACGTACACGTTTTCGGCCGAAAACGCGTTTTCCGGCGAAAACGCACACCACGGCTCTTTCTGAGAAAAAGCAAGCACGGAGGACGAGAATCGCTTTTGCCCTGCCTAGCGTTCCGGGCAGCGGGTAGAACCAGGCAGAGAATTCCCGGCTAGCAGCTTCCCTGTGGCGGGGAAGTGCAAACGTACACGTTTTCGGCCAAAAACGCGTTTTCGGCGAAAAAGCACACAACGGCTCTTTCTGAGAAAAAGCAAGCACGGAGGACGAGAATCGCTTTTGCCCTGCGTAGCGTTCCGGGCAGCGGGTAGAACCAGGCAGAGAATTCCCGGCTAGCAGCTTCCCTGTGGCGGGGAAGTGCAAACGTACACGTTTTCGGCCAAAAAACGCGTTTTCGGCGAAAACGCACACCACGGCTCTTTCTGAGAAAAAGCAAGCACGGAGGACGAGAATCGCTTTTGCCCTGCGTAGCGTTCCGGGCAGCGGGTAGAACCAGGCAGAGAATTCCCGGCTAGCAGCTTCCCTGTGGCTGGGAAGTGCAAACGTACACGTTTTCGGCCGAAAACGCATTTTCCGGCGAAAACGCACACCACGGCTCTTTCTGAGAAAAAGCAAGCACGGAGGACGAGAATCGCTTTTGCCCTGCGTAGCGTTCCGGGCAGCGGGTAGAACCAGGTAGAGAATTCTCGGCTAGCAGCTTCCCTGTGGCCGGGAAGTGCAAACGTACACGTTTTCGGCCGAAAACGCGTTTTCCGGCGAAAACGCACACCACGGCTCTTTCTGAGAAAAAGCAAGCACGGAGGACGAGAATCGCTTTTGCCCTGCGTAGCGTTCCGGGCAGCGGGTAGAACCAGGCAGAGAATTCCCGGCTAGCAGCTTCCCTGTGGCGGGGAAGTGCAAACGTACACGTTTTCGGCCGAAAACGCGTTTTCCGGCGAAAACGCACACCACGGCTCTTTCTGAGAAAAAGCAAGCACGGAGGACGAGAACCGCTTTTGCCCTGCGTAGCGTTCCGGGCAGCGGGTAGAACCAGGCAGAGAATTCCCGGCTAGCAGCTTCCCTGTGGCCGTGAAGTGCAAACGTACACGTTTTCGGCCGAAAACGCGTTTTCGGCGAAAACGCACACCACGGCTCTTTCTGAGAAAAAGCAAGCACGGAGGACGAGAATCGCTTTTGCCCTGCGTAGCGTTCCGGGCAGCGGGTAGAACCAGGCAGAGAATTCCCGGCTAGCAGCTTCCCTGTGGCCGGGAAGTGCAAACGTACACGTTTTCGGCCGAAAACGCGTTTTCCGGCGAAAACGCACACCACGGCTCTTTCTGAGAAAAAGCAAGCACGGAGGACGAGAATCGCTTTTGCCCTGCGTAGCGTTCCGGGCAGCGGGTAGAACCAGGCAGAGAATTCCCGGCTAGCAGCTTCCCTGTGGCGGGGAAGTGCAAACGTACACGTTTTCGGCCGAAAACGCGTTTTCCGGCGAAAACGCACACCACGGCTCTTTCTGAGAAAAAGCAAGCACGGAGGACGAGAATCGCTTTTGCCCTGCGTAGCGTTCCGGGCAGCGGGTAGAACCAGGCAGAGAATTCCCGGCTAGCAGCTTCCCTGTGGCTGGGAAGTGCAAACGTACACGTTTTCTGCCAGAAACGCGTTTTCGACGAAAATGCACACCACGGCTCTTTCTGAGAAAAAGCAAGCACGGAGGACGAGAATCGCTTTTGCCCTGCGTAGCGTTCCGGGCAGCGGGTAGAACCAGGCAGAGAATTCCCGGCTAGCAGCTTCCCTGTGGCGGGGAAGTGCAAACGTACACGTTTTCGGCCGAAAACGCGTTTTCCGGCGAAAACGCACACCACGGCTCTTTCTGAGAAAAAGCAAGCACGGAGGACGAGAATCGCTTTTGCCCTGCGTAGCGTTCCGGGCAGCGGGTAGAACCAGGCAGAGAATTCCCGGCTAGCAGCTTCCCTGTGGCGGGGAAGTGCAAACGTACACGTTTTCGGCCGAAAACGCGTTTTCCGGCGAAAACGCACACCACGGCTCTTTCTGAGAAAAAGCAAGCACGGAGGACGAGAATCGCTTTTGCCCTGCGTAGCGTTCCGGGCAGCGGGTAGAACCAGGCAGAGAATTCACGGCTAGCACCTTCCCTGTGGCGGGGAATTGCAAACGTACACGTTTTCGGCCGAAAACGCGTTTTCCAGCGAAAACGCACACCACGGCTCTTTCTGAGAAAAAGCAAGCACGGAGGACGAGAATCGCTTTTGCCCTGCGTAGCGTTCCGGGCAGCGGGTAGAACCAGGCAGAGAATTCCCGGCTAGCAGCTTCCCTGTGGCGGGGAAGTGCAAACGTACACGTTTTCGGCCAAAAAACGCGTTTTCGGCGAAAACGCACACCACGGCTCTTTCTGAGATAAAGCAAGCACGGAGGACGAGAACCGCTTTTGCCCTGCGTAGCGTTCCGGGCAGCGGTTAGAACCAGGCAGAGAATTCCCGGCTAGCAGCTTCCCTGTGGCGGGGAAGTGCAAACGTACACGTTTTCGGCCGAAAACGCGTTTTCCGGGGAAAACGCACACCACGGCTCTTTCTGAGAAAAAGCAAGCACGGAGGACGAGAATCGCTTTTGCCCTGCCTAGCGTTCCGGGCAGCGGGTAGAACCAGGCAGAGAATTCCCGGCTAGCAGCTTCCCTGTGGCTGGGAAGTGCAAACGTACACGTTTTCGGCCAAAAAACGCGTTTTCGGCGAAAACGCACACCACGGCTCTTTCTGAGAAAAAGCAAGCACGGAGGACGAGAATCGCTTTTGCCCTGCGTAGCGTTCCGGGCAGCGGGTAGAACCAGGCAGAGAATTCCCGGCTAGCAGCTTCCCTGTGGCGGGGAAGTGCAAAC
This sequence comes from Athene noctua, assembly GCF_965140245.1. NCBI lineage: Eukaryota > Metazoa > Chordata > Aves > Strigiformes > Strigidae > Athene > Athene noctua. The sequence goes on along the minus strand of NW_027437607.1, from coordinate 158,394 downwards.
ATACACGTTTTCGGCCGAAAACGCATTTTCCGGCGAAAACGCACACCACGGCTCTTTCTGAGAAAAAGCAAGCACGGAGGACGAGAATCGCTTTTGCCCTGCGTAGCGTTCCGGGCAGCGGGTAGAACCAGGCAGAGAATTCCCGGCTAGCAGCTTCCCTGTGGCGGGGAAGTGCAAACGTACACGTTTTCGGCCGAAAACGCGTTTTCCGGCGAAAACGCACACCACGGCTCTTTCTGAGAAAAAGCAAGCACGGAGGACGAGAATCGCTTTTGCCCTGCGTAGCGTTCCGGGCAGCGGGTAGAACCAGGCAGAGAATTCCCGGCTAGCAGCTTCCCTGTGGCCGGGAAGTGCAAACGTATACGTTTTCGGCCGAAAACGCGTTTTCAGCGAAAAAGCGCACCACGGCTCTTTCTGAGAAAAAGCAAGCACGGAGGACGAGAATCGCTTTTGCCCTGCCTAGCGTTCCGGGCAGCGGGTAGAACCAGGCAGAGAATTCCCGGCTAGCAGCTTCCCTGTGGCGGGGAAGTGCAAACGTACACGTTTTCGGCCGAAAACGCGTTTTCCGGCGAAAACGCACACCACGGCTCTTTCTGAGAAAAAGCAAGCACGGAGGACGAGAATCTCTTTTGCCCTGCGTAGCGTTCCGGGCAGCGGGTAGAACCAGGCAGAGAATTCCCGGCTAGCAGCTTCCCTGTGGCGGGGAAGTGCAAACGTACACGTTTTCGGCCAAAAAACGCGTTTTCGGCGAAAACGCACACCACGGCTCTTTCTGAGAAAAAGCAAGCACGGAGGACGAGAATCGCTTTTGCCCTGCGTAGCGTTCCGGGCAGCGGGTAGAACCAGGCAGAGAATTCCCGGCTAGCAGCTTCCCTGTGGCTGGGAAGTGCAAACGTACACGTTTTCGGCCGAAAACGCATTTTCCGGCGAAAACGCACACCACGGCTCTTTCTGAGAAAAAGCAAGCACGGAGGACGAGAATCGCTTTTGCCCTGCGTAGCGTTCCGGGCAGCGGGTAGAACCAGGTAGAGAATTCTCGGCTAGCAGCTTCCCTGTGGCCGGGAAGTGCAAACGTACACGTTTTCGGCCGAAAACGCGTTTTCCGGCGAAAACGCACACCACGGCTCTTTCTGAGAAAAAGCAAGCACGGAGGACGAGAATCGCTTTTGCCCTGCGTAGCGTTCCGGGCAGCGGGTAGAACCAGGCAGAGAATTCCCGGCTAGCAGCTTCCCTGTGGCGGGGAAGTGCAAACGTACACGTTTTCGGCCGAAAACGCGTTTTCCGGCGAAAACGCACACCACGGCTCTTTCTGAGAAAAAGCAAGCACGGAGGACGAGAACCGCTTTTGCCCTGCGTAGCGTTCCGGGCAGCGGGTAGAACCAGGCAGAGAATTCCCGGCTAGCAGCTTCCCTGTGGCCGTGAAGTGCAAACGTACACGTTTTCGGCCGAAAACGCGTTTTCGGCGAAAACGCACACCACGGCTCTTTCTGAGAAAAAGCAAGCACGGAGGACGAGAATCGCTTTTGCCCTGCGTAGCGTTCCGGGCAGCGGGTAGAACCAGGCAGAGAATTCCCGGCTAGCAGCTTCCCTGTGGCCGGGAAGTGCAAACGTACACGTTTTCGGCCGAAAACGCGTTTTCCGGCGAAAACGCACACCACGGCTCTTTCTGAGAAAAAGCAAGCACGGAGGACGAGAATCGCTTTTGCCCTGCGTAGCGTTCCGGGCAGCGGGTAGAACCAGGCAGAGAATTCCCGGCTAGCAGCTTCCCTGTGGCGGGGAAGTGCAAACGTACACGTTTTCGGCCGAAAACGCGTTTTCCGGCGAAAACGCACACCACGGCTCTTTCTGAGAAAAAGCAAGCACGGAGGACGAGAATCGCTTTTGCCCTGCGTAGCGTTCCGGGCAGCGGGTAGAACCAGGCAGAGAATTCCCGGCTAGCAGCTTCCCTGTGGCTGGGAAGTGCAAACGTACACGTTTTCTGCCAGAAACGCGTTTTCGACGAAAATGCACACCACGGCTCTTTCTGAGAAAAAGCAAGCACGGAGGACGAGAATCGCTTTTGCCCTGCGTAGCGTTCCGGGCAGCGGGTAGAACCAGGCAGAGAATTCCCGGCTAGCAGCTTCCCTGTGGCGGGGAAGTGCAAACGTACACGTTTTCGGCCGAAAACGCGTTTTCCGGCGAAAACGCACACCACGGCTCTTTCTGAGAAAAAGCAAGCACGGAGGACGAGAATCGCTTTTGCCCTGCGTAGCGTTCCGGGCAGCGGGTAGAACCAGGCAGAGAATTCCCGGCTAGCAGCTTCCCTGTGGCGGGGAAGTGCAAACGTACACGTTTTCGGCCGAAAACGCGTTTTCCGGCGAAAACGCACACCACGGCTCTTTCTGAGAAAAAGCAAGCACGGAGGACGAGAATCGCTTTTGCCCTGCGTAGCGTTCCGGGCAGCGGGTAGAACCAGGCAGAGAATTCACGGCTAGCACCTTCCCTGTGGCGGGGAATTGCAAACGTACACGTTTTCGGCCGAAAACGCGTTTTCCAGCGAAAACGCACACCACGGCTCTTTCTGAGAAAAAGCAAGCACGGAGGACGAGAATCGCTTTTGCCCTGCGTAGCGTTCCGGGCAGCGGGTAGAACCAGGCAGAGAATTCCCGGCTAGCAGCTTCCCTGTGGCGGGGAAGTGCAAACGTACACGTTTTCGGCCAAAAAACGCGTTTTCGGCGAAAACGCACACCACGGCTCTTTCTGAGATAAAGCAAGCACGGAGGACGAGAACCGCTTTTGCCCTGCGTAGCGTTCCGGGCAGCGGTTAGAACCAGGCAGAGAATTCCCGGCTAGCAGCTTCCCTGTGGCGGGGAAGTGCAAACGTACACGTTTTCGGCCGAAAACGCGTTTTCCGGGGAAAACGCACACCACGGCTCTTTCTGAGAAAAAGCAAGCACGGAGGACGAGAATCGCTTTTGCCCTGCCTAGCGTTCCGGGCAGCGGGTAGAACCAGGCAGAGAATTCCCGGCTAGCAGCTTCCCTGTGGCTGGGAAGTGCAAACGTACACGTTTTCGGCCAAAAAACGCGTTTTCGGCGAAAACGCACACCACGGCTCTTTCTGAGAAAAAGCAAGCACGGAGGACGAGAATCGCTTTTGCCCTGCGTAGCGTTCCGGGCAGCGGGTAGAACCAGGCAGAGAATTCCCGGCTAGCAGCTTCCCTGTGGCGGGGAAGTGCAAACATACACGTTTTCGGCCGAAAACGCATTTTCCGGCGAAAACGCACACCACGGCTCTTTCTGAGAAAAAGCAAGCACGGAGGACGAGAATCGCTTTTGCCCTGCGTAGCGTTCCGGGCAGCGGGTAGAACCAGGCAGAGAATTCCCGGCTAGCAGCTTCCCTGTGGCGGGGAAGTGCAAACGTACACGTTTTCGGCCGAAAACGCGTTTTCCGGCGAAAACGCACACCACGGCTCTTTCTGAGAAAAAGCAAGCACGGAGGACGAGAATCGCTTTTGCCCTGCGTAGCGTTCCGGGCAGCGGGTAGAACCAGGCAGAGAATTCCCGGCTAGCAGCTTCCCTGTGGCCGGGAAGTGCAAACGTATACGTTTTCGGCCGAAAACGCGTTTTCAGCGAAAAAGCGCACCACGGCTCTTTCTGAGAAAAAGCAAGCACGGAGGACGAGAATCGCTTTTGCCCTGCCTAGCGTTCCGGGCAGCGGGTAGAACCAGGCAGAGAATTCCCGGCTAGCAGCTTCCCTGTGGCGGGGAAGTGCAAACGTACACGTTTTCGGCCGAAAACGCGTTTTCCGGCGAAAACGCACACCACGGCTCTTTCTGAGAAAAAGCAAGCACGGAGGACGAGAATCTCTTTTGCCCTGCGTAGCGTTCCGGGCAGCGGGTAGAACCAGGCAGAGAATTCCCGGCTAGCACCTTCCCTGTGGCGGGGAAGTGCAAACGTACACGTTTTCGGCCAAAAACGCGTTTTCTGCGAAAACGCACACCACGGCTCTTTCTGAGAAAAAGCAAGAACGGAGGACGAGAATCGCTTTTGCCCTGCGTAGCGTTCCGGGCAGCGGGTAGAACCAGGCAGAGAATTCCCGGCTAGCAGCTTTCCTGTGGCGGGGAAGTGCAAACGTACACGTTTTCTGCCAGAAACGCGTTTTCGACGAAAATGCACACCACGGCTCTTTCTGAGAAAAAGCAAGCACGGAGGACGAGAATCGCTTTTGCCCTGCGTAGCGTTCCGGGCAGCGGGTAGAACCAGGCAGAGAATTCCCGGCTAGCAGCTTCCCTGTGGCGGGGAAGTGCAAACGTACACGTTTTCGGCCGAAAACGCGTTTTCCGGCGAAAACGCACACCACGGCTCTTTCTGAGAAAAAGCAAGCACGGAGGACGAGAATCGCTTTTGCCCTGCGTAGCGTTCCGGGCAGCGGGTAGAACCAGGCAGAGAATTCCCGGCTAGCAGCTTCCCTGTGGCCGGGAAGTGCAAACGTACACGTTTTCGGCCGAAAACGCGTTTTCCGGCGAAAACGCACACCACGGCTCTTTCTGAGAAAAAGCAAGCACGGAGGACGAGAATCGCTTTTGCCCTGCGTAGCGTTCCGGGCAGCGGGTAGAACCAGGCAGAGAATTCACGGCTAGCACCTTCCCTGTGGCGGGGAATTGCAAACGTACACGTTTTCGGCCGAAAACGCGTTTTCCAGCGAAAACGCACACCACGGCTCTTTCTGAGAAAAAGCAAGCACGGAGGACGAGAATCGCTTTTGCCCTGCGTAGCGTTCCGGGCAGCGGGTAGAACCAGGCAGAGAATTCCCGGCTAGCAGCTTCCCTGTGGCGGGGAAGTGCAAACGTACACGTTTTCGGCCAAAAAACGCGTTTTCGGCGAAAACGCACACCACGGCTCTTTCTGAGAAAAAGCAAGCACGGAGGACGAGAATCGCTTTTGCCCTGCGTAGCGTTCCGGGCAGCGGGTAGAACCAGGCAGAGAATTCCCGGCTAGCAGCTTCCCTGTGGCTGGGAAGTGCAAACGTACACGTTTTCGGCCGAAAACGCATTTTCCGCCGAAAACGCACACCACGGCTCTTTCTGAGAAAAAGCAAGCACGGAGGACGAGAATCGCTTTTGCCCTGCGTAGCGTTCCGGGCAGCGGGTAGAACCAGGTAGAGAATTCCCGGCTAGCAGCTTCCCTGTGGCCGGGAAGTGCAAACGTACACGTTTTCGGCCGAAAACGCGTTTTCCGGCGAAAACGCACACCACGGCTCTTTCTGAGAAAAAGCAAGCACGGAGGACGAGAATCGCTTTTGCCCTGCGTAGCGTTCCGGGCAGCGGGTAGAACCAGGCAGAGAATTCCCGGCTAGCAGCTTCCCTGTGGCGGGGAAGTGCAAACGTACACGTTTTCGGCCGAAAACGCGTTTTCCGGCGAAAACGCACACCACGGCTCTTTCTGAGAAAAAGCAAGCACGGAGGACGAGAATCGCTTTTGCCCTGCCTAGCGTTCCGGGCAGCGGGTAGAACCAGGCAGAGAATTCCCGGCTAGCAGCTTCCCTGTGGCGGGGAAGTGCAAACGTACACGTTTTCGGCCAAAAACGCGTTTTCGGCGAAAAAGCACACAACGGCTCTTTCTGAGAAAAAGCAAGCACGGAGGACGAGAATCGCTTTTGCCCTGCGTAGCGTTCCGGGCAGCGGGTAGAACCAGGCAGAGAATTCCCGGCTAGCAGCTTCCCTGTGGCGGGGAAGTGCAAACGTACACGTTTTCGGCCAAAAAACGCGTTTTCGGCGAAAACGCACACCACGGCTCTTTCTGAGAAAAAGCAAGCACGGAGGACGAGAATCGCTTTTGCCCTGCGTAGCGTTCCGGGCAGCGGGTAGAACCAGGCAGAGAATTCCCGGCTAGCAGCTTCCCTGTGGCTGGGAAGTGCAAACGTACACGTTTTCGGCCGAAAACGCATTTTCCGGCGAAAACGCACACCACGGCTCTTTCTGAGAAAAAGCAAGCACGGAGGACGAGAATCGCTTTTGCCCTGCGTAGCGTTCCGGGCAGCGGGTAGAACCAGGTAGAGAATTCTCGGCTAGCAGCTTCCCTGTGGCCGGGAAGTGCAAACGTACACGTTTTCGGCCGAAAACGCGTTTTCCGGCGAAAACGCACACCACGGCTCTTTCTGAGAAAAAGCAAGCACGGAGGACGAGAATCGCTTTTGCCCTGCGTAGCGTTCCGGGCAGCGGGTAGAACCAGGCAGAGAATTCCCGGCTAGCAGCTTCCCTGTGGCGGGGAAGTGCAAACGTACACGTTTTCGGCCGAAAACGCGTTTTCCGGCGAAAACGCACACCACGGCTCTTTCTGAGAAAAAGCAAGCACGGAGGACGAGAACCGCTTTTGCCCTGCGTAGCGTTCCGGGCAGCGGGTAGAACCAGGCAGAGAATTCCCGGCTAGCAGCTTCCCTGTGGCCGTGAAGTGCAAACGTACACGTTTTCGGCCGAAAACGCGTTTTCGGCGAAAACGCACACCACGGCTCTTTCTGAGAAAAAGCAAGCACGGAGGACGAGAATCGCTTTTGCCCTGCGTAGCGTTCCGGGCAGCGGGTAGAACCAGGCAGAGAATTCCCGGCTAGCAGCTTCCCTGTGGCCGGGAAGTGCAAACGTACACGTTTTCGGCCGAAAACGCGTTTTCCGGCGAAAACGCACACCACGGCTCTTTCTGAGAAAAAGCAAGCACGGAGGACGAGAATCGCTTTTGCCCTGCGTAGCGTTCCGGGCAGCGGGTAGAACCAGGCAGAGAATTCCCGGCTAGCAGCTTCCCTGTGGCGGGGAAGTGCAAACGTACACGTTTTCGGCCGAAAACGCGTTTTCCGGCGAAAACGCACACCACGGCTCTTTCTGAGAAAAAGCAAGCACGGAGGACGAGAATCGCTTTTGCCCTGCGTAGCGTTCCGGGCAGCGGGTAGAACCAGGCAGAGAATTCCCGGCTAGCAGCTTCCCTGTGGCTGGGAAGTGCAAACGTACACGTTTTCTGCCAGAAACGCGTTTTCGACGAAAATGCACACCACGGCTCTTTCTGAGAAAAAGCAAGCACGGAGGACGAGAATCGCTTTTGCCCTGCGTAGCGTTCCGGGCAGCGGGTAGAACCAGGCAGAGAATTCCCGGCTAGCAGCTTCCCTGTGGCGGGGAAGTGCAAACGTACACGTTTTCGGCCGAAAACGCGTTTTCCGGCGAAAACGCACACCACGGCTCTTTCTGAGAAAAAGCAAGCACGGAGGACGAGAATCGCTTTTGCCCTGCGTAGCGTTCCGGGCAGCGGGTAGAACCAGGCAGAGAATTCACGGCTAGCACCTTCCCTGTGGCGGGGAATTGCAAACGTACACGTTTTCGGCCGAAAACGCGTTTTCCAGCGAAAACGCACACCACGGCTCTTTCTGAGAAAAAGCAAGCACGGAGGACGAGAATCGCTTTTGCCCTGCGTAGCGTTCCGGGCAGCGGGTAGAACCAGGCAGAGAATTCCCGGCTAGCAGCTTCCCTGTGGCGGGGAAGTGCAAACGTACACGTTTTCGGCCAAAAAACGCGTTTTCGGCGAAAACGCACACCACGGCTCTTTCTGAGAAAAAGCAAGCACGGAGGACGAGAATCGCTTTTGCCCTGCGTAGCGTTCCGGGCAGCGGGTAGAACCAGGCAGAGAATTCCCGGCTAGCAGCTTCCCTGTGGCTGGGAAGTGCAAACGTACACGTTTTCGGCCGAAAACGCATTTTCCGCCGAAAACGCACACCACGGCTCTTTCTGAGAAAAAGCAAGCACGGAGGACGAGAATCGCTTTTGCCCTGCGTAGCGTTCCGGGCAGCGGGTAGAACCAGGTAGAGAATTCCCGGCTAGCAGCTTCCCTGTGGCCGGGAAGTGCAAACGTACACGTTTTCGGCCGAAAACGCGTTTTCCGGCGAAAACGCACACCACGGCTCTTTCTGAGAAAAAGCAAGCACGGAGGACGAGAATCGCTTTTGCCCTGCGTAGCGTTCCGGGCAGCGGGTAGAACCAGGCAGAGAATTCCCGGCTAGCAGCTTCCCTGTGGCGGGGAAGTGCAAACGTACACGTTTTCGGCCGAAAACGCGTTTTCCGGCGAAAACGCACACCACGGCTCTTTCTGAGAAAAAGCAAGCACGGAGGACGAGAATCGCTTTTGCCCTGCCTAGCGTTCCGGGCAGCGGGTAGAACCAGGCAGAGAATTCCCGGCTAGCAGCTTCCCTGTGGCGGGGAAGTGCAAACGTACACGTTTTCGGCCAAAAACGCGTTTTCGGCGAAAAAGCACACAACGGCTCTTTCTGAGAAAAAGCAAGCACGGAGGACGAGAATCGCTTTTGCCCTGCGTAGCGTTCCGGGCAGCGGGTAGAACCAGGCAGAGAATTCCCGGCTAGCAGCTTCCCTGTGGCGGGGAAGTGCAAACGTACACGTTTTCGGCCGAAAACGCATTTTCCGGCGAAAACGCACACCACGGCTCTTTCTGAGATAAAGCAAGCACGGAGGACGAGAACCGCTTTTGCCCTGCGTAGCGTTGCGGGCAGCGGGTAGAACCAGGCAGAGAATTCCCGGCTAGCAGCTTCCCTGTGGCGGGGAAGTGCAAATGTACACGTTTTCGTCCGAAAACGCATTTTCCGGCGAAAACGCACACCACGGCTCTTTCTGAGAAAAAGCAAGCACGGAGGACGAGAACCGCTTTTGCCCTGCGTAGCGTTCCGGGCAGCGGGTAGAACCAGGCAGAGAATTCCCGGCTAGCAGCTTCCCTGTGGCTGGGAAGTGCAAACGTACACGTTTTCGGCCGAAAACGCGTTTTCCGGGGAAAACGCACACCACGGCTCTTTCTGAGAAAAAGCAAGCACGGAGGACGAGAATCGCTTTTGCCCTGCGTAGCGTAACGGGCAGCGGGTAGAACCAGGCAGAGAATTCCCGGCTAGCAGCTTCCCTGTGGCGGGGAAGTGCAAACGTACACGTTTTCGGCCGAAAACGCGTTTTCGGCGAAAACGCACACCACGGCTCTTTCTGAGAAAAAGCAAGCACGGAGGACGAGAATCGCTTTTGCCCTGCGTAGCGTTCCGGGCAGCGGGTAGAACCAGGCAGAGAATTCCCGGCTAGCAGCTTCCCTGTGGCGGGGAAGTGCAAACGTACACGTTTTCGGCCGAAAACGCGTTTTCCGGCGAAAACGCACACCACGGCTCTTTCTGAGAAAAAGCAAGCACGGAGGACGAGAATCGCTTTTGCCCTGCCTAGCGTTCCGGGCAGCGGGTAGAACCAGGCAGAGAATTCCCGGCTAGCAGCTTCCCTGTGGCGGGGAAGTGCAAACGTACACGTTTTCGGCCGAAAACGCATTTTCCGGCGAAAACGCACACCACGGCTCTTTCTGAGAAAAAGCAAGCACGGAGGACGAGAACCGCTTTTGCCCTGCGTAGCGTTCCGGGCAGCGGGTAGAACCAGGCAGAGAATTCCCGGCTAGCAGCTTTCCTGTGGCTGGGAAGTGCAAACGTACACGTTTTCGGCCAAAAACGCGTTTTCGGCGAAAAAGCACACAACGGCTCTTTCTGAGAAAAAGCAAGCACGGAGGACGAGAATCGCTTTTGCCCTGCGTAGCGTTCCGGGCAGCGGGTAGAACCAGGCAGAGAATTCCCGGCTAGCAGCTTCCCTGTGGCTGGGAAGTGCAAACGTACACGTTTTCGGCCAAAAACGCGTTTTCGGCGAAAACGCACACCACGGCTCTTTCTGAGAAAAAGCAAGCACGGAGGACGAGAATCGCTTTTGCCCTGCTTAGCGTTCCGGGCAGCGGGTAGAACCAGGCAGAGAATTCCCGGCTAGCAGCTTCCCTGTGGCCGGGAAGTGCAAACCTACACGTTTTCGGCCGAAAACGAGTTTTCCGGCGAAAACGCACACCACGGCTCTTTCTGAGAAAAAGCAAGCACGGAGGACGAGAATCGCTTTTGCCCTGCGTAGCGTTCCGGGCAGCGGGTAGAACCAGGCAGAGAATTCCCGGCTAGCAGCTTCCCTGTGGCGGGGAAGTGCAAACGTACACGTTTTCGGCCGAAAACGCGTTTTCCGGCGAAAACGCACACCACGGCTCTTTCTGAGAAAAAGCAAGCACGGAGGACGAGAATCGCTTTTGCCCTGCGTAGCGTTCCGGGCAGCGGGTAGAACCAGGCAGAGAATTCCCGGCTAGCAGCTTTCCTGTGGCTGGGAAGTGTAAACGTACACGTTTTCGGCCAAAAACGCGTTTTCGGCGAAAAAGCACACCACGGCTCTTTCTGAGAAAAAGCAAGCACGGAGGACGAGAATCGCTTTTGCCCTGCGTAGCGTTCCGGGCAGCGGGTAGAACCAGGCAGAGAATTCCCGGCTAGCAGCTTCCCTGTGGCGGGGAAGTGCAAACGTACACGTTTTCTGCCAAAAACGCGTTTTCGGCGAAAACGCACACCACGGCTCTTTCTGAGAAAAAGCAAGCACGGAGGACGAGAATCGCTTTTGCCCTGCGTAGCGTTCCGGGCAGCGGGTAGAACCAGGCAGAGAATTCCCGGCTAGCAGCTTCCCTGTGGCGGGGAAGTGCAAACGTACACGTTTTCGGCCGAAAACGCGTTTTCCGGCGAAAACGCACACCACGGCTCTTTCTGAGAAAAAGCAAGCACGGAGGACGAGAATCGCTTTTGCCCTGCGTAGCGTTCCGGGCAGCGGGTAGAACCAGGCAGAGAATTCCCGGCTAGCAGCTTCCCTGTGGCGGGGAAGTGCAAACGTACACGTTTTCGGCCGAAAACGCGTTTTCCGGCGAAAACGCACACCACGGCTCTTTCTGAGAAAAAGCAAGCACGGAGGACGAGAATCGCTTTTGCCCTGCGTAGCGTAACGGGCAGCGGGTAGAACCAGGCAGAGAATTCCCGGCTAGCAGCTTCCCTGTGGCTGGGAAGTGCAAACGTACACGTTTTCGGCCGAAAACGCGTTTCCGGCGAAAACGCACACCACGGCTCTTTCTGAGAAAAAGCAAGCACGGAGGACGAGAATCGCTTTTGCCCTGCGTAGCGTTCCGGGCAGCGGGTAGAACCAGGCAGAGAATTCCCGGCTAGCAGCTTCCCTGTGGCGGGGAAGTGCAAACGTACACGTTTTCGGCCAAAAAACGCGTTTTCGGCGAAAACGCACACCACGGCTCTTTCTGAGAAAAAGCAAGCACGGAGGACGAGAATCGCTTTTGCCCTGCGTAGCGTTCCGGGCAGCGGGTAGAACCAGGCAGAGAATTCCCGGCTAGCAGCTTCCCTGTGGCTGGGAAGTGCAAACGTACACGTTTTCGGCCGAAAACGCATTTTCCGGCGAAAACGCACACCACGGCTCTTTCTGAGAAAAAGCAAGCACGGAGGACGAGAATCGCTTTTGCCCTGCGTAGCGTTCCGGGCAGCGGGTAGAACCAGGTAGAGAATTCTCGGCTGGCAGCTTCCCTGTGGCGGGGAATTGCAAACGTACACGTTTTCGGCCGAAAACGCGTTTTCCAGCGAAAACGCACACCACGGCTCTTTCTGAGAAAAAGCAAGCACGGAGGACGAGAATCGCTTTTGCCCTGCGTAGCGTTCCGGGCAGCGGGTAGAACCAGGCAGAGAATTCCCGGCTAGCAGCTTCCCTGTGGCTGGGAAGTGCAAACGTACACGTTTTCGGCCAAAAAACTCGTTTTCGGCGAAAACGCACACCACGGCTCTTTCTGAGAAAAAGCAAGCACGGAGGACGAGAATCGCTTTTGCCCTGCGTAGCGTTCCGGGCAGCGGGTAGAACCAGGCAGAGAATTCCCGGCTAGCAGCTTCCCTGTGGCTGGGAAGTGCAAACGTACACGTTTTCGGCCGAAAACGCATTTTCCGGCGAAAACGCACACCACGGCTCTTTCTGAGAAAAAGCAAGCACGGAGGACGAGAATCGCTTTTGCCCTGCGTAGCGTTCCGGGCAGCGGGTAGAACCAGGTAGAGAATTCCCGGCTAGCAGCTTCCCTGTGGCCGGGAAGTGCAAACGTACACGTTTTCGGCCGAAAACGCGTTTTCCGGCGAAAACGCACACCACGGCTCTTTCTGAGAAAAAGCAAGCACGGAGGACGAGAATCGCTTTTGCCCTGCGTAGCGTTCCGGGCAGCGGGTAGAACCAGGCAGAGAATTCCCGGCTAGCAGCTTCCCTGTGGCGGGGAAGTGCAAACGTACACGTTTTCGGCCGAAAACGCGTTTTCCGGGGAAAACGCACACCACGGCTCTTTCTGAGAAAAAGCAAGCACGGAGGACGAGAATCGCTTTTGCCCTGCCTAGCGTTCCGGGCAGCGGGTAGAACCAGGCAGAGAATTCCCGGCTAGCAGCTTCCCTGTGGCTGGGAAGTGCAAACGTACACGTTTTCGTCCAAAAAACGCGTTTTCGGCGAAAACGCACACCACGGCTCTTTCTGAGAAAAAGCAAGCACGGAGGACGAGAATCGCTTTTGCCCTGCGTAGCGTTCCGGGCAGCGGGTAGAACCAGGCAGAGAATTCCAGGCTAGCAGCTTCCCTGTGGCGGGGAAGTGCAAACGTACACGTTTTCGGCCGAAAACGCGTTTTCCGGCGAAAACGCACACCACGGCTCTTTCTGAGAAAAAGCAAGCACGGAGGACGAGAATCGCTTTTGCCCTGCGTAGCGTTCCGGGCAGCGGGTAAAACCAGGCAGAGAATTCCCGGCTAGCAGCTTCCCTGTGGCGGGGAAGTGCAAACGTACACGTTTTCGGCCGAAAACGCGTTTTCCGGGGAAAACGCACACCACGGCTCTTTCTGAGAAAAAGCAAGCACGGAGGACGAGAATCGCTTTTGCCCTGCCTAGCGTTCCGGGCAGCGGGTAGAACCAGGCAGAGAATTCCCGGCTAGCAGCTTCCCTGTGGCGGGGAAGTGCAAACGTACACGTTTTCTGCCAAAAACGCGTTTTCGGCGAAAACGCACACCACGGCTCTTTCTGAGAAAAAGCAAGCACGGAGGACGAGAATCGCTTTTGCCCTGCGTAGCGTTCCGGGCAGCGGTTAGAACCAGGCAGAGAATTCCCGGCTAGCAGCTTCCCTGTGGCGGGGAAGTGCAAACGTACACGTTTTCGGCCGAAAACGCGTTTTCCGGGGAAAACGCACACCACGGCTCTTTCTGAGAAAAAGCAAGCACGGAGGACGAGAATCGCTTTTGCCCTGCGTAGCGTTCCGGGCAGCGGGTAGAACCAGGCAGAGAATTCCCGGCTAGCAGCTTCCCTGTGGCGGGGAAGTGCAAACGTACACGTTTTCGGCCGAAAACGCGTTTTCGGCGAAAACGCACACCACGGCTCTTTCTGAGAAAAAGCAAGCACGGAGGACGAGAATCGCTTTTGCCCTGCGTAGCGTTCCGGGCAGCGGGTAGAACCAGGCAGAGAATTCCCGGCTAGCAGCTTCCCTGTGGCGGGGAAGTGCAAACGTACACGTTTTCGGCCGAAAACGCGTTTTCCGGCGAAAACGCACACCACGGCTCTTTCTGAGAAAAAGCAAGCACGGAGGACGAGAATCGCTTTTGCCCTGCGTAGCGTTCCGGGCAGCGGGTAGAACCAGGCAGAGAATTCCCGGCTAGCAGCTTCCCTGTGGCGGGGAAGTGCAAACGTACACGTTTTCGGCCGAAAACGCGTTTTCCGGCGAAAACGCACACCACGGCTCTTTCTGAGAAAAAGAAAGCACGGAGGACGAGAATCGCTTTTGCCCTGCCTAGCGTTCCGGGCAGCGGGTAGAACCAGGCAGAGAATTCCCGGCTAGCAGCTTCCCTGTGGCGGGGAAGTGCAAACGTACACGTTTTCGGCCAAAAACGCGTTTTCGGCGAAAAAGCACACAACGGCTCTTTCTGAGAAAAAGCAAGCACGGAGGACGAGAATCGCTTTTGCCCTGCGTAGCGTTCCGGGCAGCGGGTAGAACCAGGCAGAGAATTCCCGGCTAGCAGCTTCCCTGTGGCGGGGAAGTGCAAACGTACACGTTTTCGGCCGAAAACGCGTTTTCCGGCGAAAACGCACACCACGGCTCTTTCTGAGAAAAAGCAAGCACGGAGGACGAGAACCGCTTTTGCCCTGCGTAGCGTTGCGGGCAGCGGGTAGAACCAGGCAGAGAATTCCCGGCTAGCAGCTTCCCTGTGGCGGGGAAGTGCAAATGTACACGTTTTCGTCCGAAAACGCATTTTCCGGCGAAAACGCACACCACGGCTCTTTCTGAGAAAAAGCAAGCACGGAGGACGAGAACCGCTTTTGCCCTGCGTAGCGTTCCGGGCAGCGGGTAGAACCAGGCAGAGAATTCCCGGCTAGCAGCTTCCCTGTGGCTGGGAAGTGCAAACGTACACGTTTTCGGCCGAAAACGCGTTTTCCGGGGAAAACGCACACCACGGCTCTTTCTGAGAAAAAGCAAGCACGGAGGACGAGAATCGCTTTTGCCCTGCGTAGCGTAACGGGAAGCGGGTAGAACCAGGCAGAGAATTCCCGGCTAGCAGCTTCCCTGTGGCTGGGAAGTGCAAACGTACACGTTTTCGGCCAAAAACGCGTTTTCGGCGAAAAAGCACACAACGGCTCTTTCTGAGAAAAAGCAAGCACGGAGGACGAGAATCGCTTTTGCCCTGCGTAGCGTTCCGGGCAGCGGGTAGAACCAGGCAGAGAATTCCCGGCTAGCAGCTTCCCTGTGGCTGGGAAGTGCAAACGTACACGTTTTCGGCCAAAAACGCGTTTTCGGCGAAAACGCACACCACGGCTCTTTCTGAGAAAAAGCAAGCACGGAGGACGAGAATCGCTTTTGCCCTGCGTAGCGTTCCGGGCAGCGGGTAGAACCAGGCAGAGAATTCCCGGCTAGCAGCTTCCCTGTGGCGGGGAAGTGCAAACGTACACGTTTTCGGCCGAAAACGCGTTTTCCGGGGAAAACGCACACCACGGCTCTTTCTGAGAAAAAGCAAGCACGGAGGACGAGAATCGCTTTTGCCCTGCGTAGCGTTCCGGGCAGCGGGTAGAACCAGGCAGAGAATTCCCGGCTAGCAGCTTCCCTGTGGCCGGGAAGTGCAAACGTACACGTTTTCGGCCGAAAACGCGTTTTCCGGCGAAAACGCACACCACGGCTCTTTCTGAGAAAAAGCAAGCACGGAGGACGAGAATCGCTTTTGCCCTGCGTAGCGTTCCGGGCAGCGGGTAGAACCAGGCAGAGAATTCCCGGCTAGCAGCTTCCCTGTGGCGGGGAAGTGCAAACGTACACGTTTTCGGCCGAAAACGCGTTTTCCGGCGAAAACGCACACCACGGCTCTTTCTGAGAAAAAGCAAGCACGGAGGACGAGAATCGCTTTTGCCCTGCGTAGCGTTCCGGGCAGCGGGTAGAACCAGGCAGAGAATTCCCGGCTAGCAGCTTTCCTGTGGCTGGGAAGTGTAAACGTACACGTTTTCGGCCAAAAACGCGTTTTCGGCGAAAAAGCACACAACGGCTCTTTCTGAGAAAAAGCAAGCACGGAGGACGAGAATCGCTTTTGCCCTGCGTAGCGTTCCGGGCAGCGGGTAGAACCAGGCAGAGAATTCCCGGCTAGCAGCTTCCCTGTGGCGGGGAAGTGCAAACGTACACGTTTTCTGCCAAAAACGCGTTTTCGGCGAAAACGCACACCACGGCTCTTTATGAGAAAAAGCAAGCACGGAGGACGAGAATCGCTTTTGCCCTGCGTAGCGTTCCGGGCAGCGGGTAGAACCAGGCAGAGAATTCCCGGCTAGCAGCTTCCCTGTGGCCGGGAAGTGCAAACGTACACGTTTTCGGCCGAAAACGCGTTTTCCGGCGAAAACGCACACCACGGCTCTTTCTGAGAAAAAGCAAGCACGGAGGACGAGAATCGCTTTTGCCCTGCCTAGCGTTCCGGGCAGCGGGTAGAACCAGGCAGAGAATTCCCGGCTAGCAGCTTCCCTGTGGCGGGGAAGTGCAAACGTACACGTTTTCGGCCGAAAACGCGTTTTCCGGCGAAAACGCACACCACGGCTCTTTCTGAGAAAAAGCAAGCACGGAGGACGAGAATCGCTTTTGCCCTGCGTAGCGTAACGGGCAGCGGGTAGAACCAGGCAGAGAATTCCCGGCTAGCAGCTTCCCTGTGGCTGGGAAGTGCAAACGTACACGTTTTCGGCCGAAAACGCGTTTCCGGCGAAAACGCACACCACGGCTCTTTCTGAGAAAAAGCAAGCACGGAGGACGAGAATCGCTTTTGCCCTGCGTAGCGTTCCGGGCAGCGGGTAGAACCAGGCAGAGAATTCCCGGCTAACAGCTTCCCTGTGGCGGGGAAGTGCAAACGTACACGTTTTCGGCCAAAAAACGCGTTTTCGGCGAAAACGCACACCACGGCTCTTTCTGAGAAAAAGCAAGCACGGAGGACGAGAATCGCTTTTGCCCTGCGTAGCGTTCCGGGCAGCGGGTAGAACCAGGCAGAGAATTCCCGGCTAGCAGCTTCCCTGTGGCCGGGAAGTGCAAACGTACACGTTTTCGGCCGAAAACGCGTTTTCCGGCGAAAACGCACACCACGGCTCTTTCTGAGAAAAAGCAAGCACGGAGGACGAGAATCGCTTTTGCCCTGCGTAGCGTTCCGGGCAGCGGGTAGAACCAGGCAGAGAATTCCCGGCTAGCAGCTTCCCTGTGGCGGGGAAGTGCAAACGTACACGTTTTCGGCCGAAAACGCGTTTTCCGGGGAAAACGCACACCACGGCTCTTTCTGAGAAAAAGCAAGCACGGAGGACGAGAATCGCTTTTGCCCTGCCTAGCGTTCCGGGCAGCGGGTAGAACCAGGCAGAGAATTCCCGGCTAGCAGCTTCCCTGTGGCGGGGAAGTGCAAACGTACACGTTTTCTGCCAAAAACGCGTTTTCGGCGAAAACGCACACCACGGCTCTTTCTGAGAAAAAGCAAGCACGGAGGACGAGAATCGCTTTTGCCCTGCGTAGCGTTCCGGGCAGCGGGTGGAACCAGGCAGAGAATTCCCGGCTAGCAGCTTCCCTGTGGCGGGGAAGTGCAAACGTACACGTTTTCGGCCGAAAACGCGTTTTCCGGCGAAAACGCACACCACGGCTCTTTCTGAGAAAAAGCAAGCACGGAGGACGAGAATCGCTTTTGCCCTGCGTAGCGTTCCGGGCAGCGGGTAGAACCAGGCAGAGAATTCCCGGCTAGCAGCTTCCCTGTGGCGGGGAAGTGCAAACGTACACGTTTTCGGCCGAAAACGCGTTTTCCGGCGAAAACGCACACCACGGCTCTTTCTGAGAAAAAGCAAGCACGGAGGACGAGAATCGCTTTTGCCCTGCGTAGCGTTCCGGGCAGCGGGTAGAACCAGGCAGAGAATTCCCGGCTAGCAGCTTCCCTGTGGCGGGAAAGTGCAAACGTACACGTTTTCGGCCGAAAACGTATTTTCCGGCGAAAACGCACACCACGGCTCTTTCTGAGAAAAAGCAAGCACGGAGGACGAGAATCGCTTTTGCCCTGCGTAGCGTTCCGGGCAGCGGGTAGAACCAGGCAGAGAATTCCCGGCTAGCAGCTTCCCTGTGGCGGGGAAGTGCAAACGTACACGTTTTCGGCCGAAAACGCGTTTTCCGGCGAAAACGCACACCACGGCTCTTTCTGAGAAAAAGCAAGCACGGAGGACGAGAATCGCTTTTGCCCTGCCTAGCGTTCCGGGCAGCGGGTAGAACCAGGCAGAGAATTCCCGGCTAGCAGCTTTCCTGTGGCTGGGAAGTGTAAACGTACACGTTTTCGGCCAAAAACGCGTTTTCGGCGAAAAAGCACACAACGGCTCTTTCTGAGAAAAAGCAAGCACGGAGGACGAGAATCGCTTTTGCCCTGCGTAGCGTTCCGGGCAGCGGGTAGAACCAGGCAGAGAATTCCCGGCTAGCAGCTTCCCTGTGGCGGGGAAGTGCAAACGTACACGTTTTCGGCCGAAAACGCGTTTTCCGGCGAAAACGCACACCACGGCTCTTTCTGAGAAAAAGCAAGCACGGAGGACGAGAATCGCTTTTGCCCTGCGTAGCGTTCCGGGCAGCGGGTAGAACCAGGCAGAGAATTCCCGGCTAGCAGCTTCCCTGTGGCGGGGAAGTGCAAACGTACACGTTTTCGGCCGAAAACGCGTTTTCCGGCGAAAACGCACACCACGGCTCTTTCTGAGAAAAAGCAAGCACGGAGGACGAGAATCGCTTTTGCCCTGCCTAGCGTTCCGGGCAGCGGGTAGAACCAGGCAGAGAATTCCCGGCTAGCAGCTTCCCTGTGGCGGGGAAGTGCAAACGTACACGTTTTCGGCCGAAAACGCGTTTTCCGGCGAAAACGCACACCACGGCTCTTTCTGAGAAAAAGCAAGCACGGAGGACGAGAATCGCTTTTGCCCTGCGTAGCGTTCCGGGCAGCGGGTAGAACCAGGCAGAGAATTCCCGGCTAGCAGCTTCCCTGTGGCGGGGAAGTGCAAACGTACACGTTTTCGGCCGAAAACGCGTTTTCCGGCGAAAACGCACACCACGGCTCTTTCTGAGAAAAAGCAAGCACGGAGGACGAGAATCGCTTTTGCCCTGCGTAGCGTTCCGGGCAGCGGGTAGAACCAGGCAGAGAATTCCCGGCTAGCAGCTTCCCTGTGGCCGGGAAGTGCAAACGTACACGTTTTCGGCCGAAAACGCGTTTTCCGGCGAAAACGCACACCACGGCTCTTTCTGAGAAAAAGCAAGCACGGAGGACGAGAATCGCTTTTGCCCTGCCTAGCGTTCCGGGCAGCGGGTAGAACCAGGCAGAGAATTCCCGGCTAGCAGCTTTCCTGTGGCTGGGAAGTGTAAACGTACACGTTTTCGGCCAAAAACGCGTTTTCGGCGAAAAAGCACACAACGGCTCTTTCTGAGAAAAAGCAAGCACGGAGGACGAGAATCGCTTTTGCCCTGCGTAGCGTTCCGGGCAGCGGGTAGAACCAGGCAGAGAATTCCCGGCTAGCAGCTTCTCTGTGGCGGGGAAGTGCAAACGTACACGTTTTCGGCCGAAAACGCGTTTTCCGGCGAAAACGCACACCACGGCTCTTTCTGAGAAAAAGCAAGCACGGAGGACGAGAATCGCTTTTGCCCTGCCTAGCGTTCCGGGCAGCGGGTAGAACCAGGCAGAGAATTCCCGGCTAGCAGCTTCCCTGTGGCCGGGAAGTGCAAACGTACACGTTTTCGGCCAAAAACGCGTTTTCGGCGAAAACGCACACCACGGCTCTTTCTGAGAAAAAGCAAGTACGGAGGACGAGAATCGCTTTTGCCCTGCGTAGCGTTCCGGGCAGCGGGTAGAACCAGGCAGAGAATTCCCGGCTAGCAGCTTCCCTGTGGCCGGGAAGTGCAAACGTACACGTTTTCTGCCGAAAACGCGTTTTCCGGCGAAAACGCACACCACGGCTCTTTCTGAGAAAAAGCAAGCACGGAGGACGAGAATCGCTTTTGCCCTGCGTAGCGTTCCGGGCAGCGGGTAGAACCAGGCAGAGAATTCACGGCTAGCACCTTCCCTGTGGCGGGGAATTGCAAACGTACACGTTTTCGGCCGAAAACGCGTTTTCCAGCGAAAACGCACACCACGGCTCTTTCTGAGAAAAAGCAAGCACGGAGGACGAGAATCGCTTTTGCCCTGCGTAGCGTTCCGGGCAGCGGGTAGAACCAGGCAGAGAATTCCCGGCTAGCAGCTTCCCTGTGGCTGGGAAGTGCAAACGTACACGTTTTCGGCCAAAAAACTCGTTTTCGGCGAAAACGCACACCACGGCTCTTTCTGAGAAAAAGCAAGCACGGAGGACGAGAATCGCTTTTGCCCTGCGTAGCGTTCCGGGCAGCGGGTAGAACCAGGCAGAGAATTCCCGGCTAGCAGCTTCCCTGTGGCTGGGAAGTGCAAACGTACACGTTTTCGGCCGAAAACGCATTTTCCGGCGAAAACGCACACCACGGCTCTTTCTGAGAAAAAGCAAGCACGGAGGACGAGAATCGCTTTTGCCCTGCGTAGCGTTCCGGGCAGCGGGTAGAACCAGGTAGAGAATTCCCGGCTAGCAGCTTCCCTGTGGCCGGGAAGTGCAAACGTACACGTTTTCGGCCGAAAACGCGTTTTCCGGCGAAAACGCACACCACGGCTCTTTCTGAGAAAAAGCAAGCACGGAGGACGAGAATCGCTTTTGCCCTGCGTAGCGTTCCGGGCAGCGGGTAGAACCAGGCAGAGAATTCCCGGCTAGCAGCTTCCCTGTGGCCGGGAAGTGCAAACGTACACGTTTTCTGCCGAAAACGCGTTTTCCGGGGAAAACGCACACCACGGCTCTTTCTGAGAAAAAGCAAGCACGGAGGACGAGAATCGCTTTTGCCCTGCGTAGCGTTCCGGGCAGCGGGTAGAACCAGGCAGAGAATTCACGGCTAGCACCTTCCCTGTGGCGGGGAATTGCAAACGTACACGTTTTCGGCCGAAAACGCGTTTTCCAGCGAAAACGCACACCACGGCTCTTTCTGAGAAAAAGCAAGCACGGAGGACGAGAATCGCTTTTGCCCTGCGTAGCGTTCCGGGCAGCGGGTAGAACCAGGCAGAGAATTCCCGGCTAGCAGCTTCCCTGTGGCTGGGAAGTGCAAACGTACACGTTTTCGGCCAAAAAACTCGTTTTCGGCGAAAACGCACACCACGGCTCTTTCTGAGAAAAAGCAAGCACGGAGGACGAGAATCGCTTTTGCCCTGCGTAGCGTTCCGGGCAGCGGGTAGAACCAGGCAGAGAATTCCCGGCTAGCAGCTTCCCTGTGGCTGGGAAGTGCAAACGTACACGTTTTCGGCCGAAAACGCATTTTCCGGCGAAAACGCACACCACGGCTCTTTCTGAGAAAAAGCAAGCACGGAGGACGAGAATCGCTTTTGCCCTGCGTAGCGTTCCGGGCAGCGGGTAGAACCAGGTAGAGAATTCCCGGCTAGCAGCTTCCCTGTGGCCGGGAAGTGCAAACGTACACGTTTTCGGCCGAAAACGCGTTTTCCGGCGAAAACGCACACCACGGCTCTTTCTGAGAAAAAGCAAGCACGGAGGACGAGAATCGCTTTTGCCCTGCGTAGCGTTCCGGGCAGCGGGTAGAACCAGGCAGAGAATTCCCGGCTAGCAGCTTCCCTGTGGCGGGGAAGTGCAAACGTACACGTTTTCGGCCGAAAACGCGTTTTCCGGCGAAAACGCAGACCACGGCTCTTTCTGAGAAAAAGCAAGCACGGAGGACGAGAATCGCTTTCGCCCTGCGTAGCGTTCCGGGCAGCGGGTAGAACCAGGCAGAGAATTCCCGGCTAGCAGCTTCCCTGTGGCCGGGAAGTGCAAACGTACACGTTTTCGGCCGAAAACGCGTTTTCCGAGGAAAACGCACACCACGGCTCTTTCTGAGAAAAAGCAAGCACGGAGGACGAGAATCGCTTTTGCCCTGCGTAGCGTTCCGGGCAGCGGGTAGAACCAGGCAGAGAATTCCCGGCTAGCAGCTTCCCTGTGGCGGGGAAGTGCAAACGTACACGTTTTCGGCCGAAAACGCGTTTTCCGGGGAAAACGCACACCACGGCTCTTTCTGAGAAAAAGCAAGCACGGAGGACGAGAATCGCTTTTGCCCTGCGTAGCGTTCCGGGCAGCGGGTAGAACCAGGCAGAGAATTCCCGGCTAGCAGCTTTCCTGTGGCTGGGAAGTGCAAACGTACATGTTTTCGGCCAAAAAATGCGTTTTCGGCGAAAAAGCACACAACGGCTCTTTCTGAGAAAAAGCAAGCACGGAGGACGAGAATCGCTTTTGCCCTGCGTAGCGTTCCGGGCAGCGGGTAGAACCAGGCAGAGAATTCCCGGCTAGCAGCTTCCCTGTGGCGGGGAAGTGCAAATGTACACGTTTTCTGCCAAAAACGCGTTTTCGGCGAAAACGCACACCACGGCTCTTTCTGAGAAAAAGCAAGCACGGAGGACGAGAATCGCTTTTGCCCTGCGTAGCGTTCCGGGCAGCGGGTAGAACCAGGCAGAGAATTCCCGGCTAGCAGCTTCCCTGTGGCGGGGAAGTGCAAACGTACACGTTTTCGGCCGAAAACGCGTTTTCCGGCGAAAACGCACACCACGGCTCTTTCTGAGAAAAAGCAAGCACGGAGGACGAGAATCGCTTTTGCCCTGCCTAGCGTTCCGGGCAGCGGGTAGAACCAGGCAGAGAATTCCCGGCTAGCAGCTTCCCTGTGGCGGGGAAGTGCAAACGTACACGTTTTCGGCCGAAAACGCGTTTTCCGGCGAAAACGCACACCACGGCTCTTTCTGAGAAAAAGCAAGCACGGAGGACGAGAATCGCTTTTGCCCTGCCTAGCGTTCCGGGCAGCGGGTAGAACCAGGCAGAGAATTCCCGGCTAGCAGCTTTCCTGTGGCTGGGAAGTGCAAACGTACACGTTTTCGGCCAAAAACGCGTTTTCGGCGAAAAAGCACACAACGGCTCTTTCTGAGAAAAAGCAAGCACGGAGGACGAGAATCGCTTTTGCCCTGCGTAGCGTTCCGGGCAGCGGGTAGAACCAGGCAGAGAATTCCCGGCTAGCAGCTTCCCTGTGGCTGGGAAGTGCAAACGTACACGTTTTCGGCCGAAAACGCGTTTTCCGGCGAAAACGCACACCACGGCTCTTTCTGAGAAAAAGCAAGCACGGAGGACGAGAATCGCTTTTGCCCTGCGTAGCGTTCCGGGCAGCGGGTAGAACCAGGCAGAGAATTCCCGGCTAGCAGCTTCCCTGTGGCGGGGAAGTGCAAACGTACACGTTTTCGGCCGAAAACGCGTTTTCCGGCGAAAACGCACACCACGGCTCTTTCTGAGAAAAAGCAAGCACGGAGGACGAGAATCGCTTTTGCCCTGCGTAGCGTTCCGGGCAGCGGATAGAACCAGGCAGAGAATTCCCGGCTAGCAGCTTCCCTGTGGCTGGGAAGTGCAAACGTACACGTTTTCTGCCAAAAACGCGTTTTCGGCGAAAACGCACACCACGGCTCTTTCTGAGAAAAAGCAAGCACGGAGGACGAGAATCGCTTTTGCCCTGCGTAGCGTTCCGGGCAGCGGGTAGAACCAGGCAGAGAATTCCCGGCTAGCAGCTTCCCTGTGGCGGGGAAGTGCAAACGTACACGTTTTCGGCCGAAAACGCGTTTTCCGGGGAAAACGCACACCACGGCTCTTTCTGAGAAAAAGCAAGCACGGAGGACGAGAATCGCTTTTGCCCTGCCTAGCGTTCCGGGCAGCGGGTAGAACCAGGCAGAGAATTCCCGGATAGCAGCTTTCCGGTGGCTGGGAAGTGCAAACGTACACGTTTTCGGCCAAAAACGCGTTTTCGGCGAAAAAGCACACAACGGCTCTTTCTGAGAAAAAGCAAGCACGGAGGACGAGAATCGCTTTCGCCCTGCGTAGCGTTCCGGGCAGCGGGTAGAACCAGGCAGAGAATTCCCGGCTAGCAGCTTCCCTGTGGCTGGGAAGTGCAAACGAACACGTTTTCTGCCAAAAACGCGTTTTCAGCGAAAACGCACACCACGGCTCTTTCTGAGAAAAAGCAAGCACGGAGGACGAGAATCGCTTTTGCCCTGCGTAGCGTTCCGGGCAGCGGGTAGAACCAGGCAGAGAACTCACGGCTAGCAGCTTCCCTGTGGTGGGGAAGTGCAAACGTACACGTTTTCGGCCGAAAACGCGTTTTCCGGCGAAAACGCACACCACGGCTCTTTCTGAGAAAAAGCAAGCACGGAGGACGAGAATCGCTTTTGCCCTGCGTAGCGTTCCGGGCAGCGGGTAGAACCAGGCAGAGAATTCCCGGCTAGCAGCTTCCCTGTGGCGGGGAAGTGCAAACGTACACGTTTTCGGCCGAAAACGCATTTTCCGGCGAAAACGCACACCACGGCTCTTTCTGAGATAAAGCAAGCACGGAGGACGAGAACCGCTTTTGCCCTGCGTAGCGTTCCGGGCAGCGGGTAGAACCAGGCAGAGAATTCCCGGCTAGCAGCTTCCCTGTGGCGGGGAAGTGCAAACGTACACGTTTTCGGCCGAAAACGCGTTTTCCGGCGAAAACGCACACCACGGCTCTTTCTGAGAAAAAGCAAGCACGGAGGACGAGAATCGCTTTTGCCCTGCGTAGCGTTCCGGGCAGCGGGTAGAACCAGGCAGAGAATTCCCGGCTAGCAGCTTCCCTGTGGCCGGGAAGTGCAAACGTATACGTTTTCGGCCGAAAACGCGTTTTCAGCGAAAAAGCGCACCACGGCTCTTTCTGAGAAAAAGCAAGCACGGAGGACGAGAATCGCTTTTGCCCTGCGTAGCGTTCCGGGCAGCGGGTAGAACCAGGCAGAGAATTCCCGGCTAGCAGCTTCCCTGTGGCTGGGAAGTGCAAACGTACACGTTTTCTGCCAAAAACGCGTTTTCGGCGAAAACGCACACCACGGCTCTTTCTGAGAAAAAGCAAGCACGGAGGACGAGAATCGCTTTTGCCCTGCGTAGCGTTCCGGGCAGCGGGTAGAACCAGGCAGAGAATTCCCGGCTAGCAGCTTCCCTGTGGCGGGGAAGTGCAAACGTACACGTTTTCGGCCGAAAACGCGTTTTCCGGCGAAAACGCACACCACGGCTCTTTCTGAGAAAAAGCAAGCACGGAGGACGAGAATCGCTTTTGCCCTGCGTAGCTTTCCGGGCAGCGGGTAGAACCAGGCAGAGAATTCCCGGCTAGCAGCTTCCCTGTGGCGGGGAAGTGCAAACGTACACGTTTTCGGCCGAAAACGCGTTTTCCGGCGAAAACGCACACCACGGCTCTTTCTGAGAAAAAGCAAGCACGGAGGACGAGAATCGCTTTTGCCCTGCGTAGCGTTCCGGGCAGCGGGTAGAACCAGGCAGAGAATTCCCGGCTAGCAGCTTCCCTGTGGCGGGGAAGTGCAAACGTACACGTTTTCGGCCGAAAACGCGTTTTCCGGCGAAAACGCACACCACGGCTCTTTCTGAGAAAAAGCAAGCACGGAGGACGAGAATCTCTTTTGCCCTGCGTAGCGTTCCGGGCAGCGGGTAGAACCAGGCAGAGAATTCCCGGCTAGCACCTTCCCTGTGGCGGGGAAGTGCAAACGTACACGTTTTCGGCAAAAACGCGTTTTCTGCGAAAACGCACACCACGGCTCTTTCTGAGAAAAAGCAAGAACGGAGGACGAGAATCGCTTTTGCCCTGCGTAGCGTTCCGGGCAGCGGGTAGAACCAGGCAGAGAATTCCCGGCTAGCAGCTTCCCTGTGGCGGGGAACTGCAAACGTACACGTTTTCGGCCGAAAACGCGTTTTCCGGCGAAAACGCACACCACGGCTCTTTCTGAGAAAAAGCAAGCACGGAGGACGAGAACCGCTTTTGCCCTGCGTAGCGTTCCGGGCAGCGGGTAGAACCAGGCAGAGAATTCCCGGCTAGCAGCTTCCCTGTGGCCGGGAAGTGCAAACGTACACGTTTTCGGCCGAAAACGCGTTTTCGGCGAAAACGCACACCACGGCTCTTTCTGAGAAAAAGCAAGCACGGAGGACGAGAATCGCTTTTGCCCTGCGTAGCGTTCCGGGCAGCGGGTAGAACCAGGCAGAGAATTCCCGGCTAGCAGCTTCCCTGTGGCCGGGAAGTGCAAACGTACACGTTTTCGGCCGAAAACGCGTTTTCCGGCGAAAACGCACACCACGGCTCTTTCTGAGAAAAAGCAAGCACGGAGGACGAGAATCGCTTTTGCCCTGCGTAGCGTTCCGGGCAGCGGGTAGAACCAGGCAGAGAATTCCCGGCTAGCAGCTTTCCTGTGGCTGGGAAGTGTAAACGTACACGTTTTCGTCCAAAAACGCGTTTTCGGCGAAAAAGCACACAACGGCTCTTTCTGAGAAAAAGCAAGCACGGAGGACGAGAATCGCTTTTGCCCTGCGTAGCGTTCCGGGCAGCGGGTAGAACCAGGCAGAGAATTCCCGGCTAGCAGCTTCCCTGTGGCGGGGAAGTGCAAACGTACACGTTTTCGGCCGAAAACGCGTTTTCCGGCGAAAACGCACACCACGGCTCTTTCTGAGAAAAAGCAAGCACGGAGGACGAGAATCGCTTTTGCCCTGCCTAGCGTTCCGGCCAGCGGGTAGAACCAGGCAGAGAATTCCCGGCTAGCAGCTTCCCTGTGGCTGGGAAGTGCAAACGTACACGTTTTCGGCCAAAAACGCTTTTTCGCCAAAAAACACACAACGGCTCTTTCTGAGAAAAAGCAAGCACGGAGGACGAGAATCGCTTTTGCCCTGCGTAGCGTTCCGGGCAGCGGGTAGAACCAGGCAGAGAATTCCCGGCTAGCAGCTTCCCTGTGGCCGGGAAGTGCAAACGTACACGTTTTCGGCCGAAAACGCGTTTTCCGGCGAAAACGCACACCACGGCTCTTTCTGAGAAAAAGCAAGCACGGAGGACGAGAATCGCTTTTGCCCTGCGTAGCGTTCCGGGCAGCGGGTAGAACCAGGCAGAGAATTCCCGGCTAGCAGCTTCCCTGTGGCGGGGAAGTGCAAACGTACACGTTTTCGGCCGAAAACGCGTTTTCCGGCGAAAACGCACACCACGGCTCTTTCTGAGAAAAAGCAAGCACGGAGGACGAGAATCGCTTTTGCCCTGCGTAGCGTTCCGGGCAGCGGGTAGAACCAGGCAGAGAATTCACGGCTAGCACCTTCCCTGTGGCGGGGAATTGCAAACGTACACGTTTTCGGCCGAAAACGCGTTTTCCAGCGAAAACGCACACCACGGCTCTTTCTGAGAAAAAGCAAGCACGGAGGACGAGAATCGCTTTTGCCCTGCGTAGCGTTCCGGGCAGCGGGTAGAACCAGGCAGAGAATTCCCGGCTAGCAGCTTCCCTGTGGCTGGGAAGTGCAAACGTACACGTTTTCGGCCAAAAAACTCGTTTTCGGCGAAAACGCACACCACGGCTCTTTCTGAGAAAAAGCAAGCACGGAGGACGAGAATCGCTTTTGCCCTGCGTAGCGTTCCGGGCAGCGGGTAGAACCAGGCAGAGAATTCCCGGCTAGCAGCTTCCCTGTGGCTGGGAAGTGCAAACGTACACGTTTTCGGCCGAAAACGCATTTTCCGGCGAAAACGCACACCACGGCTCTTTCTGAGAAAAAGCAAGCACGGAGGACGAGAATCGCTTTTGCCCTGCGTAGCGTTCCGGGCAGCGGGTAGAACCAGGTAGAGAATTCCCGGCTAGCAGCTTCCCTGTGGCCGGGAAGTGCAAACGTACACGTTTTCGGCCGAAAACGCGTTTTCCGGCGAAAACGCACACCACGGCTCTTTCTGAGAAAAAGCAAGCACGGAGGACGAGAATCGCTTTTGCCCTGCGTAGCGTTCCGGGCAGCGGGTAGAACCAGGCAGAGAATTCCCGGCTAGCAGCTTCCCTGTGGCGGGGAAGTGCAAACGTACACGTTTTCGGTCGAAAACGCGTTTTCCGGCGAAAACGCACACCACGGCTCTTTCTGAGAAAAAGCAAGCACGGAGGACGAGAATCGCTTTCGCCCTGCGTAGCGTTCCGGGCAGCGGGTAGAACCAGGCAGAGAATTCCCGGCTAGCAGCTTCCCTGTGGCCGGGAAGTGCAAACGTACACGTTTTCGGTCGAAAACGCGTTTTCCGAGGAAAACGCACACCACGGCTCTTTCTGAGAAAAAGCAAGCACGGAGGACGAGAATCGCTTTTGCCCTGCCTAGCGTTCCGGGCAGCGGGTAGAACCAGGCAGAGAATTCCCGGCTAGCAGCTTCCCTGTGGCGGGGAAGTGCAAACGTACACGTTTTCGGCCGAAAACGCGTTTTCCGGGGAAAACGCACACCACGGCTCTTTCTGAGAAAAAGCAAGCACGGAGGACGAGAATCGCTTTTGCCCTGCGTAGCGTTCCGGGCAGCGGGTAGAACCAGGCAGAGAATTCCCGGCTAGCAGCTTTCCTGTGGCTGGGAAGTGCAAACGTACATGTTTTCGGCCAAAAAATGCGTTTTCGGCGAAAAAGCACACAACGGCTCTTTCTGAGAAAAAGCAAGCACGGAGGACGAGAATCGCTTTTGCCCTGCGTAGCGTTCCGGGCAGCGGGTAGAACCAGGCAGAGAATTCCCGGCTAGCAGCTTCCCTGTGGCTGGGAAGTGCAAATGTACACGTTTTCTGCCAAAAACGCGTTTTCGGCGAAAACGCACACCACGGCTCTTTCTGAGAAAAAGCAAGCACGGAGGACGAGAATCGCTTTTGCCCTGCGTAGCGTTCCGGGCAGCGGGTAGAACCAGGCAGAGAATTCCCGGCTAGCAGCTTCCCTGTGGCGGGGAAGTGCAAACGTACACGTTTTCGGCCGAAAACGCGTTTTCCGGCGAAAACGCACACCACGGCTCTTTCTGAGAAAAAGCAAGCACGGAGGACGAGAATCGCTTTTGCCCTGCCTAGCGTTCCGGGCAGCGGGTAGAACCAGGCAGAGAATTCCCGGCTAGCAGCTTCCCTGTGGCGGGGAAGTGCAAACGTACACGTTTTCGGCCGAAAACGCGTTTTCCGGCGAAAACGCACACCACGGCTCTTTCTGAGAAAAAGCAAGCACGGAGGACGAGAATCGCTTTTGCCCTGCCTAGCGTTCCGGGCAGCGGGTAGAACCAGGCAGAGAATTCCCGGCTAGCAGCTTTCCTGTGGCTGGGAAGTGCAAACGTACACGTTTTCGGCCAAAAACGCGTTTTCGGCGAAAAAGCACACAACGGCTCTTTCTGAGAAAAAGCAAGCACGGAGGACGAGAATCGCTTTTGCCCTGCGTAGCGTTCCGGGCAGCGGGTAGAACCAGGCAGAGAATTCCCGGCTAGCAGCTTCCCTGTGGCGGGGAAGTGCAAACGTACACGTTTTCGGCCGAAAACGCATTTTCCGGCGAAAACGCACACCACGGCTCTTTCTGAGAAAAAGCAAGCACGGAGGACGAGAATCGCTTTTGCCCTGCGTAGCGTTCCGGGCAGCGGGTAGAACCAGGCAGAGAATTCCCGGCTAGCAGCTTCCCTGTGGCTGGGAAGTGCAAACGTACACGTTTTCTGCCAAAAACGCGTTTTCGGCGAAAACGCACACCACGGCTCTTTCTGAGAAAAAGCAAGCACGGAGGACGAGAATCGCTTTTGCCCTGCGTAGCGTTCCGGGCAGCGGGTAGAACCAGGCAGAGAATTCCCGGCTAGCAGCTTCCCTGTGGCGGGGAAGTGCAAACGTACACGTTTAAGGCCGAAAACGCGTTTTCCGGGGAAAACGCACACCACGGCTCTTTCTGAGAAAAAGCAAGCACGGAGGACGAGAATCGCTTTTGCCCTGCCTAGCGTTCCGGGCAGCGGGTAGAACCAGGCAGAGAATTCCCGGATAGCAGCTTTCCGGTGGCTGGGAAGTGCAAACGTACACGTTTTCGGCCAAAAACGCGTTTTCGGCGAAAAAGCACACAACGGCTCTTTCTGAGAAAAAGCAAGCACGGAGGACGAGAATCGCTTTCGCCCTGCGTAGCGTTCCGGGCAGCGGGTAGAACCAGGCAGAGAATTCCCGGCTAGCAGCTTCCCTGTGGCTGGGAAGTGCAAACGAACACGTTTTCTGCCAAAAACGCGTTTTCAGCGAAAACGCACACCACGGCTCTTTCTGAGAAAAAGCAAGCACGGAGGACGAGAATCGCTTTTGCCCTGCGTAGCGTTCCGGGCAGCGGGTAGAACCAGGCAGAGAACTCACGGCTAGCAGCTTCCCTGTGGTGGGGAAGTGCAAACGTACACGTTTTCGGCCGAAAACGCGTTTTCCGGCGAAAACGCACACCACGGCTCTTTCTGAGAAAAAGCAAGCACGGAGGACGAGAATCGCTTTTGCCCTGCCTAGCGTTCCGGGCAGCGGGTAGAACCAGGCAGAGAATTCCCGGCTAGCAGCTTCCCTGTGGCGGGGAAGTGCAAACGTACACGTTTTCGGCCGAAAACGCATTTTCCGGCGAAAACGCACACCACGGCTCTTTCTGAGATAAAGCAAGCACGGAGGACGAGAACCGCTTTTGCCCTGCGTAGCGTTCCGGGCAGCGGGTAGAACCAGGCAGAGAATTCCCGGCTAGCAGCTTCCCTGTGGCGGGGAAGTGCAAACGTACACGTTTTCGGCCGAAAACGCGTTTTCCGGGGAAAACGCACACCACGGCTCTTTCTGAGAAAAAGCAAGCACGGAGGACGAGAATCGCTTTTGCCCTGCCTAGCGTTCCGGGCAGCGGGTAGAACCAGGCAGAGAATTCCCGGCTAGCAGCTTCCCTGTGGCTGGGAAGTGCAAACGTACACGTTTTCGGCCAAAAAACGCGTTTTCGGCGAAAACGCACACCACGGCTCTTTCTGAGAAAAAGCAAGCACGGAGGACGAGAATCGCTTTTGCCCTGCGTAGCGTTCCGGGCAGCGGGTAGAACCAGGCAGAGAATTCCCGGCTAGCAGCTTCCCTGTGGCGGGGAAGTGCAAACGTACACGTTTTCGGCCGAAAACGCATTTTCCGGCGAAAACGCACACCACGGCTCTTTCTGAGAAAAAGCAAGCACGGAGGACGAGAATCGCTTTTGCCCTGCGTAGCGTTCCGGGCAGCGGGTAGAACCAGGCAGAGAATTCCCGGCTAGCAGCTTCCCTGTGGCGGGGAAGTGCAAACGTACACGTTTTCGGCCGAAAACGCGTTTTCCGGCGAAAACGCACACCACGGCTCTTTCTGAGAAAAAGCAAGCACGGAGGACGAGAATCGCTTTTGCCCTGCGTAGCGTTCCGGGCAGCGGGTAGAACCAGGCAGAGAATTCCCGGCTAGCAGCTTCCCTGTGGCCGGGAAGTGCAAACGTATACGTTTTCGGCCGAAAACGCGTTTTCAGCGAAAAAGCGCACCACGGCTCTTTCTGAGAAAAAGCAAGCACGGAGGACGAGAATCGCTTTTGCCCTGCGTAGCGTTCCGGGCAGCGGGTAGAACCAGGCAGAGAATTCCCGGCTAGCAGCTTCCCTGTGGCGGGGAAGTGCAAACGTACACGTTTTCGGCCGAAAACGCATTTTCCGGCGAAAACGCACACCACGGCTCTTTCTGAGATAAAGCAAGCACGGAGGACGAGAACCGCTTTTGCCCTGCGTAGCGTTCCGGGCAGCGGGTAGAACCAGGCAGAGAATTCCCGGCTAGCAGCTTCCCTGTGGCGGGGAAGTGCAAACGTACACGTTTTCGGCCGAAAACGCGTTTTCCGGGGAAAACGCACACCACGGCTCTTTCTGAGAAAAAGCAAGCACGGAGGACGAGAATCGCTTTTGCCCTGCCTAGCGTTCCGGGCAGCGGGTAGAACCAGGCAGAGAATTCCCGGCTAGCAGCTTCCCTGTGGCTGGGAAGTGCAAACGTACACGTTTTCGGCCAAAAAACGCGTTTTCGGCGAAAACGCACACCACGGCTCTTTCTGAGAAAAAGCAAGCACGGAGGACGAGAATCGCTTTTGCCCTGCGTAGCGTTCCGGGCAGCGGGTAGAACCAGGCAGAGAATTCCCGGCTAGCAGCTTCCCTGTGGCGGGGAAGTGCAAACGTACACGTTTTCGGCCGAAAACGCATTTTCCGGCGAAAACGCACACCACGGCTCTTTCTGAGAAAAAGCAAGCACGGAGGACGAGAATCGCTTTTGCCCTGCGTAGCGTTCCGGGCAGCGGGTAGAACCAGGCAGAGAATTCCCGGCTAGCAGCTTCCCTGTGGCGGGGAAGTGCAAACGTACACGTTTTCGGCCGAAAACGCGTTTTCCGGCGAAAACGCACACCACGGCTCTTTCTGAGAAAAAGCAAGCACGGAGGACGAGAATCGCTTTTGCCCTGCGTAGCGTTCCGGGCAGCGGGTAGAACCAGGCAGAGAATTCCCGGCTAGCAGCTTCCCTGTGGCCGGGAAGTGCAAACGTATACGTTTTCGGCCGAAAACGCGTTTTCAGCGAAAAAGCGCACCACGGCTCTTTCTGAGAAAAAGCAAGCACGGAGGACGAGAATCGCTTTTGCCCTGCGTAGCGTTCCGGGCAGCGGGTAGAACCAGGCAGAGAATTCCCGGCTAGCAGCTTCCCTGTGGCTGGGAAGTGCAAACGTACACGTTTTCTGCCAAAAACGCGTTTTCGGCGAAAACGCACACCACGGCTCTTTCTGAGAAAAAGCAAGCACGGAGGACGAGAATCGCTTTTGCCCTGCGTAGCGTTCCGGGCAGCGGGTAGAACCAGGCAGAGAATTCCCGGCTAGCAGCTTCCCTGTGGCGGGGAAGTGCAAACGTACACGTTTTCGGCCGAAAACGCGTTTTCCGGCGAAAACGCACACCACGGCTCTTTCTGAGAAAAAGCAAGCACGGAGGACGAGAATCGCTTTTGCCCTGCGTAGCGTTCCGGGCAGCGGGTAGAACCAGGCAGAGAATTCCCGGCTAGCAGCTTCCCTGTGGCGGGGAAGTGCAAACGTACACGTTTTCGGCCAAAAACGCGTTTTCCGACGAAAACGCACACCACGGCTCTTTCTGAGAAAAAGCAAGCACGGAGGACGAAAATCGCTTTTGCCCTGCGTAGCGTTCCGGGCAGCGGGTAGAACCAGGCAGAGAATTCCCGGCTAGCAGCTTCCCTGTGGCTGGGAAGTGCAAACGTACACGTTTTCGGCCAAAAACGCGTTTTCGGCGAAAAAGCACACAACGGCTCTTTCTGAGAAAAAGCAAGCACGGAGGACGAGAATCGCTTTTGCCCTGCGTAGCGTTCCGGGCAGCGGGTAGAACCAGGCAGAGAATTCCCGGCTAGCAGCTTCCCTGTGGCTGGAAAGTGCAAACGTACACGTTTTCTGCCAAAAACGCGTTTTCGGCGAAAACGCACACCACGGCTCTTTCTGAGAAAAAGCAAGCACGGAGGACGAGAATCGCTTTTGCCCTGCGTAGCGTTCCGGGCAGCGGGTAGAACCAGGCAGAGAATTCCCGGCTAGCAGCTTCCCTGTGGCGGGGAAGTGCAAACGTACACGTTTTCGGCCGATAACGCGTTTTCCGGCGAAAACGCACACCACGGCTCTTTCTGAGAAAAAGCAAGCACGGAGGACGAGAATCGCTTTTGCCCTGCGTAGCGTTCCGGGCAGCGGGTAGAACCAGGCAGAGAATTCCCGGCTAGCAGCTTCCCTGTGGCGGGGAAGTGCAAACGTACACGTTTTCGGCCAAAAACGCGTTTTCCGGGGAAAACGCACACCACGGCTCTTTCTGAGAAAAAGCAAGCACGGAGGACGAGAATCGCTTTTGCCCTGCGTAGCGTTCCGAGCAGCGGGTAGAACCAGGCAGAGAATTCCCGGCTAGCAGCTTCCCTGTGGCTGGGAAGTGCAAACGAACACGTTTTCTGCCAAAAACGCGTTTTCAGCGAAAACGCACACCACGGCTCTTTCTGAGAAAAAGCAAGCACGGAGGACGAGAATCGCTTTTGCCCTGCGTAGCGTTCCGGGCAGCGGGTAGAACCAGGCAGAGAACTCACGGCTAGCAGCTTCCCTGTGGTGGGGAAGTGCAAACGTACACGTTTTCGGCCGAAAACGCGTTTTCCGGCGAAAACGCACACCACGGCTCTTTCTGAGAAAAAGCAAGCACGGAGGACGAGAATCGCTTTTGCCCTGCGTAGCGTTCCGGGCAGCGGGTAGAACCAGGCAGAGAATTCCCGGCTAGCAGCTTCCCTGTGGCGGGGAAGTGCAAACGTACACGTTTTCGGCCGAAAACGCATTTTCCGGCGAAAACGCACACCACGGCTCTTTCTGAGATAAAGCAAGCACGGAGGACGAGAACCGCTTTTGCCCTGCGTAGCGTTCCGGGCAGCGGTTAGAACCAGGCAGAGAATTCCCGGCTAGCAGCTTCCCTGTGGCGGGGAAGTGCAAACGTACACGTTTTCGGCCGAAAACGCGTTTTCCGGGGAAAACGCACACCACGGCTCTTTCTGAGAAAAAGCAAGCACGGAGGACGAGAATCGCTTTTGCCCTGCCTAGCGTTCCGGGCAGCGGGTAGAACCAGGCAGAGAATTCCCGGCTAGCAGCTTCCCTGTGGCGGGGAAGTGCAAACGTACACGTTTTCGGCCAAAAAACGCGTTTTCGGCGAAAACGCACACCACGGCTCTTTCTGAGAAAAAGCAAGCACGGAGGACGAGAATCGCTTTTGCCCTGCGTAGCGTTCCGGGCAGCGGGTAGAACCAGGCAGAGAATTCCCGGCTAGCAGCTTCCCTGTGGCGGGGAAGTGCAAACATACACGTTTTCGGCCGAAAACGCATTTTCCGGCGAAAACGCACACCACGGCTCTTTCTGAGAAAAAGCAAGCACGGAGGACGAGAATCGCTTTTGCCCTGCGTAGCGTTCCGGGCAGCGGGTAGAACCAGGCAGAGAATTCCCGGCTAGCAGCTTCCCTGTGGCGGGGAAGTGCAAACGTACACGTTTTCGGCCGAAAACGCGTTTTCCGGCGAAAACGCACACCACGGCTCTTTCTGAGAAAAAGCAAGCACGGAGGACGAGAATCGCTTTTGCCCTGCGTAGCGTTCCGGGCAGCGGGTAGAACCAGGCAGAGAATTCCCGGCTAGCAGCTTCCCTGTGGCCGGGAAGTGCAAACGTATACGTTTTCGGCCGAAAACGCGTTTTCAGCGAAAAAGCGCACCACGGCTCTTTCTGAGAAAAAGCAAGCACGGAGGACGAGAATCGCTTTTGCCCTGCGTAGCGTTCCGGGCAGCGGTTAGAACCAGGCAGAGAATTCCCGGCTAGCAGCTTCCCTGTGGCGGGGAAGTGCAAACGTACACGTTTTCGGCCGAAAACGCGTTTTCCGGCGAAAACGCACACCACGGCTCTTTCTGAGAAAAAGCAAGCACGGAGGACGAGAATCTCTTTTGCCCTGCGTAGCGTTCCGGGCAGCGGGTAGAACCAGGCAGAGAATTCCCGGCTAGCACCTTCCCTGTGGCGGGGAAGTGCAAACGTACACGTTTTCGGCCAAAAACGCGTTTTCTGCGAAAACGCACACCACGGCTCTTTCTGAGAAAAAGCAAGAACGGAGGACGAGAATCGCTTTTGCCCTGCGTAGCGTTCCGGGCAGCGGGTAGAACCAGGCAGAGAATTCCCGGCTAGCAGCTTTCCTGTGGCGGGGAAGTGCAAACGTACACGTTTTCTGCCAGAAACGCGTTTTCGACGAAAATGCACACCACGGCTCTTTCTGAGAAAAAGCAAGCACGGAGGACGAGAATCGCTTTTGCCCTGCGTAGCGTTCCGGGCAGCGGGTAGAACCAGGCAGAGAATTCCCGGCTAGCAGCTTCCCTGTGGCGGGGAAGTGCAAACGTACACGTTTTCGGCCGAAAACGCGTTTTCCGGCGAAAACGCACACCACGGCTCTTTCTGAGAAAAAGCAAGCACGGAGGACGAGAATCGCTTTTGCCCTGCGTAGCGTTCCGGGCAGCGGGTAGAACCAGGCAGAGAATTCCCGGCTAGCAGCTTCCCTGTGGCCGGGAAGTGCAAACGTACACGTTTTCGGCCGAAAACGCGTTTTCCGGCGAAAACGCACACCACGGCTCTTTCTGAGAAAAAGCAAGCACGGAGGACGAGAATCGCTTTTGCCCTGCGTAGCGTTCCGGGCAGCGGGTAGAACCAGGCAGAGAATTCACGGCTAGCACCTTCCCTGTGGCGGGGAATTGCAAACGTACACGTTTTCGGCCGAAAACGCGTTTTCCAGCGAAAACGCACACCACGGCTCTTTCTGAGAAAAAGCAAGCACGGAGGACGAGAATCGCTTTTGCCCTGCGTAGCGTTCCGGGCAGCGGGTAGAACCAGGCAGAGAATTCCCGGCTAGCAGCTTCCCTGTGGCGGGGAAGTGCAAACGTACACGTTTTCGGCCAAAAAACGCGTTTTCGGCGAAAACGCACACCACGGCTCTTTCTGAGAAAAAGCAAGCACGGAGGACGAGAATCGCTTTTGCCCTGCGTAGCGTTCCGGGCAGCGGGTAGAACCAGGCAGAGAATTCCCGGCTAGCAGCTTCCCTGTGGCTGGGAAGTGCAAACGTACACGTTTTCGGCCGAAAACGCATTTTCCGCCGAAAACGCACACCACGGCTCTTTCTGAGAAAAAGCAAGCACGGAGGACGAGAATCGCTTTTGCCCTGCGTAGCGTTCCGGGCAGCGGGTAGAACCAGGTAGAGAATTCCCGGCTAGCAGCTTCCCTGTGGCCGGGAAGTGCAAACGTACACGTTTTCGGCCGAAAACGCGTTTTCCGGCGAAAACGCACACCACGGCTCTTTCTGAGAAAAAGCAAGCACGGAGGACGAGAATCGCTTTTGCCCTGCGTAGCGTTCCGGGCAGCGGGTAGAACCAGGCAGAGAATTCCCGGCTAGCAGCTTCCCTGTGGCGGGGAAGTGCAAACGTACACGTTTTCGGCCGAAAACGCGTTTTCCGGCGAAAACGCACACCACGGCTCTTTCTGAGAAAAAGCAAGCACGGAGGACGAGAATCGCTTTTGCCCTGCCTAGCGTTCCGGGCAGCGGGTAGAACCAGGCAGAGAATTCCCGGCTAGCAGCTTCCCTGTGGCGGGGAAGTGCAAACGTACACGTTTTCGGCCAAAAACGCGTTTTCGGCGAAAAAGCACACAACGGCTCTTTCTGAGAAAAAGCAAGCACGGAGGACGAGAATCGCTTTTGCCCTGCGTAGCGTTCCGGGCAGCGGGTAGAACCAGGCAGAGAATTCCCGGCTAGCAGCTTCCCTGTGGCGGGGAAGTGCAAACGTACACGTTTTCGGCCAAAAAACGCGTTTTCGGCGAAAACGCACACCACGGCTCTTTCTGAGAAAAAGCAAGCACGGAGGACGAGAATCGCTTTTGCCCTGCGTAGCGTTCCGGGCAGCGGGTAGAACCAGGCAGAGAATTCCCGGCTAGCAGCTTCCCTGTGGCTGGGAAGTGCAAACGTACACGTTTTCGGCCAAAAAAGCGTTTTCCGGCGAAAACGCACACCACGGCTCTTTCTGAGAAAAAGCAAGCACGGAGGACGAGAATCGCTTTTGCCCTGCGTAGCGTTCCGGGCAGCGGGTAGAACCAGGTAGAGAATTCTCGGCTAGCAGCTTCCCTGTGGCCGGGAAGTGCAAACGTACACGTTTTCGGCCGAAAACGCGTTTTCCGGCGAAAACGCACACCACGGCTCTTTCTGAGAAAAAGCAAGCACGGAGGACGAGAATCGCTTTTGCCCTGCGTAGCGTTCCGGGCAGCGGGTAGAACCAGGCAGAGAATTCCCGGCTAGCAGCTTCCCTGTGGCGGGGAAGTGCAAACGTACACGTTTTCGGCCGAAAACGCGTTTTCCGGCGAAAACGCACACCACGGCTCTTTCTGAGAAAAAGCAAGCACGGAGGACGAGAACCGCTTTTGCCCTGCGTAGCGTTCCGGGCAGCGGGTAGAACCAGGCAGAGAATTCCCGGCTAGCAGCTTCCCTGTGGCCGTGAAGTGCAAACGTACACGTTTTCGGCCGAAAACGCGTTTTCGGCGAAAACGCACACCACGGCTCTTTCTGAGAAAAAGCAAGCACGGAGGACGAGAATCGCTTTTGCCCTGCGTAGCGTTCCGGGCAGCGGGTAGAACCAGGCAGAGAATTCCCGGCTAGCAGCTTCCCTGTGGCCGGGAAGTGCAAACGTACACGTTTTCGGCCGAAAACGCGTTTTCCGGCGAAAACGCACACCACGGCTCTTTCTGAGAAAAAGCAAGCACGGAGGACGAGAATCGCTTTTGCCCTGCGTAGCGTTCCGGGCAGCGGGTAGAACCAGGCAGAGAATTCCCGGCTAGCAGCTTCCCTGTGGCGGGGAAGTGCAAACGTACACGTTTTCGGCCGAAAACGCGTTTTCCGGCGAAAACGCACACCACGGCTCTTTCTGAGAAAAAGCAAGCACGGAGGACGAGAATCGCTTTTGCCCTGCGTAGCGTTCCGGGCAGCGGGTAGAACCAGGCAGAGAATTCCCGGCTAGCAGCTTCCCTGTGGCTGGGAAGTGCAAACGTACACGTTTTCTGCCAGAAACGCGTTTTCGACGAAAATGCACACCACGGCTCTTTCTGAGAAAAAGCAAGCACGGAGGACGAGAATCGCTTTTGCCCTGCGTAGCGTTCCGGGCAGCGGGTAGAACCAGGCAGAGAATTCCCGGCTAGCAGCTTCCCTGTGGCGGGGAAGTGCAAACGTACACGTTTTCGGCCGAAAACGCGTTTTCCGGCGAAAACGCACACCACGGCTCTTTCTGAGAAAAAGCAAGCACGGAGGACGAGAATCGCTTTTGCCCTGCGTAGCGTTCCGGGCAGCGGGTAGAACCAGGCAGAGAATTCCCGGCTAGCAGCTTCCCTGTGGCCGGGAAGTGCAAACGTACACGTTTTCGGCCGAAAACGCGTTTTCCGGCGAAAACGCACACCACGGCTCTTTCTGAGAAAAAGCAAGCACGGAGGACGAGAATCGCTTTTGCCCTGCGTAGCGTTCCGGGCAGCGGGTAGAACCAGGCAGAGAATTCACGGCTAGCACCTTCCCTGTGGCGGGGAATTGCAAACGTACACGTTTTCGGCCGAAAACGCGTTTTCCAGCGAAAACGCACACCACGGCTCTTTCTGAGAAAAAGCAAGCACGGAGGACGAGAATCGCTTTTGCCCTGCGTAGCGTTCCGGGCAGCGGGTAGAACCAGGCAGAGAATTCCCGGCTAGCAGCTTCCCTGTGGCGGGGAAGTGCAAACGTACACGTTTTCGGCCAAAAAACGCGTTTTCGGCGAAAACGCACACCACGGCTCTTTCTGAGATAAAGCAAGCACGGAGGACGAGAACCGCTTTTGCCCTGCGTAGCGTTCCGGGCAGCGGTTAGAACCAGGCAGAGAATTCCCGGCTAGCAGCTTCCCTGTGGCGGGGAAGTGCAAACGTACACGTTTTCGGCCGAAAACGCGTTTTCCGGGGAAAACGCACACCACGGCTCTTTCTGAGAAAAAGCAAGCACGGAGGACGAGAATCGCTTTTGCCCTGCCTAGCGTTCCGGGCAGCGGGTAGAACCAGGCAGAGAATTCCCGGCTAGCAGCTTCCCTGTGGCGGGGAAGTGCAAACATACACGTTTTCGGCCGAAAACGCATTTTCCGGCGAAAACGCACACCACGGCTCTTTCTGAGAAAAAGCAAGCACGGAGGACGAGAATCGCTTTTGCCCTGCGTAGCGTTCCGGGCAGCGGGTAGAACCAGGCAGAGAATTCCCGGCTAGCAGCTTCCCTGTGGCGGGGAAGTGCAAACGTACACGTTTTCGGCCGAAAACGCGTTTTCCGGCGAAAACGCACACCACGGCTCTTTCTGAGAAAAAGCAAGCACGGAGGACGAGAATCGCTTTTGCCCTGCGTAGCGTTCCGGGCAGCGGGTAGAACCAGGCAGAGAATTCCCGGCTAGCAGCTTCCCTGTGGCCGGGAAGTGCAAACGTATACGTTTTCGGCCGAAAACGCGTTTTCAGCGAAAAAGCGCACCACGGCTCTTTCTGAGAAAAAGCAAGCACGGAGGACGAGAATCGCTTTTGCCCTGCCTAGCGTTCCGGGCAGCGGGTAGAACCAGGCAGAGAATTCCCGGCTAGCAGCTTCCCTGTGGCGGGGAAGTGCAAACGTACACGTTTTCGGCCGAAAACGCGTTTTCCGGCGAAAACGCACACCACGGCTCTTTCTGAGAAAAAGCAAGCACGGAGGACGAGAATCTCTTTTGCCCTGCGTAGCGTTCCGGGCAGCGGGTAGAACCAGGCAGAGAATTCCCGGCTAGCACCTTCCCTGTGGCGGGGAAGTGCAAACGTACACGTTTTCGGCCAAAAACGCGTTTTCTGCGAAAACGCACACCACGGCTCTTTCTGAGAAAAAGCAAGAACGGAGGACGAGAATCGCTTTTGCCCTGCGTAGCGTTCCGGGCAGCGGGTAGAACCAGGCAGAGAATTCCCGGCTAGCAGCTTTCCTGTGG
Source organism: Athene noctua (assembly GCF_965140245.1). Lineage (NCBI taxonomy): Eukaryota > Metazoa > Chordata > Aves > Strigiformes > Strigidae > Athene > Athene noctua. The sequence goes on along the minus strand of NW_027437607.1, from coordinate 118,552 downwards.
CGGGGAAGTGCAAACGTACACGTTTTCTGCCAGAAACGCGTTTTCGACGAAAATGCACACCACGGCTCTTTCTGAGAAAAAGCAAGCACGGAGGACGAGAATCGCTTTTGCCCTGCGTAGCGTTCCGGGCAGCGGGTAGAACCAGGCAGAGAATTCCCGGCTAGCAGCTTCCCTGTGGCGGGGAAGTGCAAACGTACACGTTTTCGGCCGAAAACGCGTTTTCCGGCGAAAACGCACACCACGGCTCTTTCTGAGAAAAAGCAAGCACGGAGGACGAGAATCGCTTTTGCCCTGCGTAGCGTTCCGGGCAGCGGGTAGAACCAGGCAGAGAATTCCCGGCTAGCAGCTTCCCTGTGGCCGGGAAGTGCAAACGTACACGTTTTCGGCCGAAAACGCGTTTTCCGGCGAAAACGCACACCACGGCTCTTTCTGAGAAAAAGCAAGCACGGAGGACGAGAATCGCTTTTGCCCTGCGTAGCGTTCCGGGCAGCGGGTAGAACCAGGCAGAGAATTCACGGCTAGCACCTTCCCTGTGGCGGGGAATTGCAAACGTACACGTTTTCGGCCGAAAACGCGTTTTCCAGCGAAAACGCACACCACGGCTCTTTCTGAGAAAAAGCAAGCACGGAGGACGAGAATCGCTTTTGCCCTGCGTAGCGTTCCGGGCAGCGGGTAGAACCAGGCAGAGAATTCCCGGCTAGCAGCTTCCCTGTGGCGGGGAAGTGCAAACGTACACGTTTTCGGCCAAAAAACGCGTTTTCGGCGAAAACGCACACCACGGCTCTTTCTGAGAAAAAGCAAGCACGGAGGACGAGAATCGCTTTTGCCCTGCGTAGCGTTCCGGGCAGCGGGTAGAACCAGGCAGAGAATTCCCGGCTAGCAGCTTCCCTGTGGCTGGGAAGTGCAAACGTACACGTTTTCGGCCGAAAACGCATTTTCCGCCGAAAACGCACACCACGGCTCTTTCTGAGAAAAAGCAAGCACGGAGGACGAGAATCGCTTTTGCCCTGCGTAGCGTTCCGGGCAGCGGGTAGAACCAGGTAGAGAATTCCCGGCTAGCAGCTTCCCTGTGGCCGGGAAGTGCAAACGTACACGTTTTCGGCCGAAAACGCGTTTTCCGGCGAAAACGCACACCACGGCTCTTTCTGAGAAAAAGCAAGCACGGAGGACGAGAATCGCTTTTGCCCTGCGTAGCGTTCCGGGCAGCGGGTAGAACCAGGCAGAGAATTCCCGGCTAGCAGCTTCCCTGTGGCGGGGAAGTGCAAACGTACACGTTTTCGGCCGAAAACGCGTTTTCCGGCGAAAACGCACACCACGGCTCTTTCTGAGAAAAAGCAAGCACGGAGGACGAGAATCGCTTTTGCCCTGCCTAGCGTTCCGGGCAGCGGGTAGAACCAGGCAGAGAATTCCCGGCTAGCAGCTTCCCTGTGGCGGGGAAGTGCAAACGTACACGTTTTCGGCCAAAAACGCGTTTTCGGCGAAAAAGCACACAACGGCTCTTTCTGAGAAAAAGCAAGCACGGAGGACGAGAATCGCTTTTGCCCTGCGTAGCGTTCCGGGCAGCGGGTAGAACCAGGCAGAGAATTCCCGGCTAGCAGCTTCCCTGTGGCGGGGAAGTGCAAACGTACACGTTTTCGGCCAAAAAACGCGTTTTCGGCGAAAACGCACACCACGGCTCTTTCTGAGAAAAAGCAAGCACGGAGGACGAGAATCGCTTTTGCCCTGCGTAGCGTTCCGGGCAGCGGGTAGAACCAGGCAGAGAATTCCCGGCTAGCAGCTTCCCTGTGGCTGGGAAGTGCAAACGTACACGTTTTCGGCCGAAAACGCATTTTCCGGCGAAAACGCACACCACGGCTCTTTCTGAGAAAAAGCAAGCACGGAGGACGAGAATCGCTTTTGCCCTGCGTAGCGTTCCGGGCAGCGGGTAGAACCAGGTAGAGAATTCTCGGCTAGCAGCTTCCCTGTGGCCGGGAAGTGCAAACGTACACGTTTTCGGCCGAAAACGCGTTTTCCGGCGAAAACGCACACCACGGCTCTTTCTGAGAAAAAGCAAGCACGGAGGACGAGAATCGCTTTTGCCCTGCGTAGCGTTCCGGGCAGCGGGTAGAACCAGGCAGAGAATTCCCGGCTAGCAGCTTCCCTGTGGCGGGGAAGTGCAAACGTACACGTTTTCGGCCGAAAACGCGTTTTCCGGCGAAAACGCACACCACGGCTCTTTCTGAGAAAAAGCAAGCACGGAGGACGAGAACCGCTTTTGCCCTGCGTAGCGTTCCGGGCAGCGGGTAGAACCAGGCAGAGAATTCCCGGCTAGCAGCTTCCCTGTGGCCGTGAAGTGCAAACGTACACGTTTTCGGCCGAAAACGCGTTTTCGGCGAAAACGCACACCACGGCTCTTTCTGAGAAAAAGCAAGCACGGAGGACGAGAATCGCTTTTGCCCTGCGTAGCGTTCCGGGCAGCGGGTAGAACCAGGCAGAGAATTCCCGGCTAGCAGCTTCCCTGTGGCCGGGAAGTGCAAACGTACACGTTTTCGGCCGAAAACGCGTTTTCCGGCGAAAACGCACACCACGGCTCTTTCTGAGAAAAAGCAAGCACGGAGGACGAGAATCGCTTTTGCCCTGCGTAGCGTTCCGGGCAGCGGGTAGAACCAGGCAGAGAATTCCCGGCTAGCAGCTTCCCTGTGGCGGGGAAGTGCAAACGTACACGTTTTCGGCCGAAAACGCGTTTTCCGGCGAAAACGCACACCACGGCTCTTTCTGAGAAAAAGCAAGCACGGAGGACGAGAATCGCTTTTGCCCTGCGTAGCGTTCCGGGCAGCGGGTAGAACCAGGCAGAGAATTCCCGGCTAGCAGCTTCCCTGTGGCTGGGAAGTGCAAACGTACACGTTTTCTGCCAGAAACGCGTTTTCGACGAAAATGCACACCACGGCTCTTTCTGAGAAAAAGCAAGCACGGAGGACGAGAATCGCTTTTGCCCTGCGTAGCGTTCCGGGCAGCGGGTAGAACCAGGCAGAGAATTCCCGGCTAGCAGCTTCCCTGTGGCGGGGAAGTGCAAACGTACACGTTTTCGGCCGAAAACGCGTTTTCCGGCGAAAACGCACACCACGGCTCTTTCTGAGAAAAAGCAAGCACGGAGGACGAGAATCGCTTTTGCCCTGCGTAGCGTTCCGGGCAGCGGGTAGAACCAGGCAGAGAATTCACGGCTAGCACCTTCCCTGTGGCGGGGAATTGCAAACGTACACGTTTTCGGCCGAAAACGCGTTTTCCAGCGAAAACGCACACCACGGCTCTTTCTGAGAAAAAGCAAGCACGGAGGACGAGAATCGCTTTTGCCCTGCGTAGCGTTCCGGGCAGCGGGTAGAACCAGGCAGAGAATTCCCGGCTAGCAGCTTCCCTGTGGCGGGGAAGTGCAAACGTACACGTTTTCGGCCAAAAAACGCGTTTTCGGCGAAAACGCACACCACGGCTCTTTCTGAGAAAAAGCAAGCACGGAGGACGAGAATCGCTTTTGCCCTGCGTAGCGTTCCGGGCAGCGGGTAGAACCAGGCAGAGAATTCCCGGCTAGCAGCTTCCCTGTGGCTGGGAAGTGCAAACGTACACGTTTTCGGCCGAAAACGCATTTTCCGCCGAAAACGCACACCACGGCTCTTTCTGAGAAAAAGCAAGCACGGAGGACGAGAATCGCTTTTGCCCTGCGTAGCGTTCCGGGCAGCGGGTAGAACCAGGTAGAGAATTCCCGGCTAGCAGCTTCCCTGTGGCCGGGAAGTGCAAACGTACACGTTTTCGGCCGAAAACGCGTTTTCCGGCGAAAACGCACACCACGGCTCTTTCTGAGAAAAAGCAAGCACGGAGGACGAGAATCGCTTTTGCCCTGCGTAGCGTTCCGGGCAGCGGGTAGAACCAGGCAGAGAATTCCCGGCTAGCAGCTTCCCTGTGGCGGGGAAGTGCAAACGTACACGTTTTCGGCCGAAAACGCGTTTTCCGGCGAAAACGCACACCACGGCTCTTTCTGAGAAAAAGCAAGCACGGAGGACGAGAATCGCTTTTGCCCTGCCTAGCGTTCCGGGCAGCGGGTAGAACCAGGCAGAGAATTCCCGGCTAGCAGCTTCCCTGTGGCGGGGAAGTGCAAACGTACACGTTTTCGGCCAAAAACGCGTTTTCGGCGAAAAAGCACACAACGGCTCTTTCTGAGAAAAAGCAAGCACGGAGGACGAGAATCGCTTTTGCCCTGCGTAGCGTTCCGGGCAGCGGGTAGAACCAGGCAGAGAATTCCCGGCTAGCAGCTTCCCTGTGGCGGGGAAGTGCAAACGTACACGTTTTCGGCCGAAAACGCATTTTCCGGCGAAAACGCACACCACGGCTCTTTCTGAGATAAAGCAAGCACGGAGGACGAGAACCGCTTTTGCCCTGCGTAGCGTTGCGGGCAGCGGGTAGAACCAGGCAGAGAATTCCCGGCTAGCAGCTTCCCTGTGGCGGGGAAGTGCAAATGTACACGTTTTCGTCCGAAAACGCATTTTCCGGCGAAAACGCACACCACGGCTCTTTCTGAGAAAAAGCAAGCACGGAGGACGAGAACCGCTTTTGCCCTGCGTAGCGTTCCGGGCAGCGGGTAGAACCAGGCAGAGAATTCCCGGCTAGCAGCTTCCCTGTGGCTGGGAAGTGCAAACGTACACGTTTTCGGCCGAAAACGCGTTTTCCGGGGAAAACGCACACCACGGCTCTTTCTGAGAAAAAGCAAGCACGGAGGACGAGAATCGCTTTTGCCCTGCGTAGCGTAACGGGCAGCGGGTAGAACCAGGCAGAGAATTCCCGGCTAGCAGCTTCCCTGTGGCTGGGAAGTGCAAACGTACACGTTTTCGGCCGAAAACGCGTTTTCGGCGAAAACGCACACCACGGCTCTTTCTGAGAAAAAGCAAGCACGGAGGACGAGAATCGCTTTTGCCCTGCGTAGCGTTCCGGGCAGCGGGTAGAACCAGGCAGAGAATTCCCGGCTAGCAGCTTCCCTGTGGCGGGGAAGTGCAAACGTACACGTTTTCGGCCGAAAACGCGTTTTCCGGCGAAAACGCACACCACGGCTCTTTCTGAGAAAAAGCAAGCACGGAGGACGAGAATCGCTTTTGCCCTGCCTAGCGTTCCGGGCAGCGGGTAGAACCAGGCAGAGAATTCCCGGCTAGCAGCTTCCCTGTGGCGGGGAAGTGCAAACGTACACGTTTTCGGCCGAAAACGCATTTTCCGGCGAAAACGCACACCACGGCTCTTTCTGAGAAAAAGCAAGCACGGAGGACGAGAACCGCTTTTGCCCTGCGTAGCGTTCCGGGCAGCGGGTAGAACCAGGCAGAGAATTCCCGGCTAGCAGCTTTCCTGTGGCTGGGAAGTGCAAACGTACACGTTTTCGGCCAAAAACGCGTTTTCGGCGAAAAAGCACACAACGGCTCTTTCTGAGAAAAAGCAAGCACGGAGGACGAGAATCGCTTTTGCCCTGCGTAGCGTTCCGGGCAGCGGGTAGAACCAGGCAGAGAATTCCCGGCTAGCAGCTTCCCTGTGGCTGGGAAGTGCAAACGTACACGTTTTCGGCCAAAAACGCGTTTTCGGCGAAAACGCACACCACGGCTCTTTCTGAGAAAAAGCAAGCACGGAGGACGAGAATCGCTTTTGCCCTGCTTAGCGTTCCGGGCAGCGGGTAGAACCAGGCAGAGAATTCCCGGCTAGCAGCTTCCCTGTGGCCGGGAAGTGCAAACGTACACGTTTTCGGCCGAAAACGAGTTTTCCGGCGAAAACGCACACCACGGCTCTTTCTGAGAAAAAGCAAGCACGGAGGACGAGAATCGCTTTTGCCCTGCGTAGCGTTCCGGGCAGCGGGTAGAACCAGGCAGAGAATTCCCGGCTAGCAGCTTCCCTGTGGCGGGGAAGTGCAAACGTACACGTTTTCGGCCGAAAACGCGTTTTCCGGCGAAAACGCACACCACGGCTCTTTCTGAGAAAAAGCAAGCACGGAGGACGAGAATCGCTTTTGCCCTGCGTAGCGTTCCGGGCAGCGGGTAGAACCAGGCAGAGAATTCCCGGCTAGCAGCTTTCCTGTGGCTGGGAAGTGTAAACGTACACGTTTTCGGCCAAAAACGCGTTTTCGGCGAAAAAGCACACCACGGCTCTTTCTGAGAAAAAGCAAGCACGGAGGACGAGAATCGCTTTTGCCCTGCGTAGCGTTCCGGGCAGCGGGTAGAACCAGGCAGAGAATTCCCGGCTAGCAGCTTCCCTGTGGCGGGGAAGTGCAAACGTACACGTTTTCTGCCAAAAACGCGTTTTCGGCGAAAACGCACACCACGGCTCTTTCTGAGAAAAAGCAAGCACGGAGGACGAGAATCGCTTTTGCCCTGCGTAGCGTTCCGGGCAGCGGGTAGAACCAGGCAGAGAATTCCCGGCTAGCAGCTTCCCTGTGGCGGGGAAGTGCAAACGTACACGTTTTCGGCCGAAAACGCGTTTTCCGGCGAAAACGCACACCACGGCTCTTTCTGAGAAAAAGCAAGCACGGAGGACGAGAATCGCTTTTGCCCTGCGTAGCGTTCCGGGCAGCGGGTAGAACCAGGCAGAGAATTCCCGGCTAGCAGCTTCCCTGTGGCGAGGAAGTGCAAACGTACACGTTTTCGGCCGAAAACGCGTTTTCCGGCGAAAACGCACACCACGGCTCTTTCTGAGAAAAAGCAAGCACGGAGGACGAGAATCGCTTTTGCCCTGCGTAGCGTAACGGGCAGCGGGTAGAACCAGGCAGAGAATTCCCGGCTAGCAGCTTCCCTGTGGCTGGGAAGTGCAAACGTACACGTTTTCGGCCGAAAACGCGTTTCCGGCGAAAACGCACACCACGGCTCTTTCTGAGAAAAAGCAAGCACGGAGGACGAGAATCGCTTTTGCCCTGCGTAGCGTTCCGGGCAGCGGGTAGAACCAGGCAGAGAATTCCCGGCTAGCAGCTTCCCTGTGGCGGGGAAGTGCAAACGTACACGTTTTCGGCCAAAAAACGCGTTTTCGGCGAAAACGCACACCACGGCTCTTTCTGAGAAAAAGCAAGCACGGAGGACGAGAATCGCTTTTGCCCTGCGTAGCGTTCCGGGCAGCGGGTAGAACCAGGCAGAGAATTCCCGGCTAGCAGCTTCCCTGTGGCTGGGAAGTGCAAACGTACACGTTTTCGGCCGAAAACGCATTTTCCGGCGAAAACGCACACCACGGCTCTTTCTGAGAAAAAGCAAGCACGGAGGACGAGAATCGCTTTTGCCCTGCGTAGCGTTCCGGGCAGCGGGTAGAACCAGGTAGAGAATTCTCGGCTGGCAGCTTCCCTGTGGCCGGGAAGTGCAAACGTACACGTTTTCGGCCGAAAACGCGTTTTCCGGCGAAAACGCACACCACGGCTCTTTCTGAGAAAAAGCAAGCACGGAGGACGAGAATCGCTTTTGCCCTGCGTAGCGTTCCGGGCAGCGGGTAGAACCAGGCAGAGAATTCCCGGCTAGCAGCTTCCCTGTGGCGGGGAAGTGCAAACGTACACGTTTTCGGCCGAAAACGCGTTTTCCGGCGAAAACGCACACCACGGCTCTTTCTGAGAAAAAGCAAGCACGGAGGACGAGAACCGCTTTTGCCCTGCGTAGCGTTCCGGGCAGCGGGTAGAACCAGGCAGAGAATTCCCGGCTAGCAGCTTCCCTGTGGCCGTGAAGTGCAAACGTACACGTTTTCGGCCGAAAACGCGTTTTCGGCGAAAACGCACACCACGGCTCTTTCTGAGAAAAAGCAAGCACGGAGGACGAGAATCGCTTTTGCCCTGCGTAGCGTTCCGGGCAGCGGGTAGAACCAGGCAGAGAATTCCCGGCTAGCAGCTTCCCTGTGGCCGGGAAGTGCAAACGTACACGTTTTCGGCCGAAAACGCGTTTTCCGGCGAAAACGCACACCACGGCTCTTTCTGAGAAAAAGCAAGCACGGAGGACGAGAATCGCTTTTGCCCTGCGTAGCGTTCCGGGCAGCGGGTAGAACCAGGCAGAGAATTCCCGGCTAGCAGCTTCCCTGTGGCTGGGAAGTGCAAACGTACACGTTTTCGGCCGAAAACGCATTTTCCGGCGAAAACGCACACCACGGCTCTTTCTGAGAAAAAGCAAGCACGGAGGACGAGAATCGCTTTTGCCCTGCGTAGCGTTCCGGGCAGCGGGTAGAACCAGGTAGAGAATTCCCGGCTAGCAGCTTCCCTGTGGCGGGGAAGTGCAAACGTACACGTTTTCGGCCGAAAACGCGTTTTCCGGCGAAAACGCACACCACGGCTCTTTCTGAGAAAAAGCAAGCACGGAGGACGAGAATCGCTTTTGCCCTGCGTAGCGTTCCGGGCAGCGGGTAGAACCAGGCAGAGAATTCCCGGCTAGCAGCTTCCCTGTGGCGGGGAAGTGCAAACGTACACGTTTTCGGCCGAAAACGCGTTTTCCGGCGAAAACGCACACCACGGCTCTTTCTGAGAAAAAGCAAGCACGGAGGACGAGAATCGCTTTTGCCCTGCGTAGCGTTCCGGGCAGCGGGTAGAACCAGGCAGAGAATTCCCGGCTAGCAGCTTCCCTGTGGCCGGGAAGTGCAAACGTACACGTTTTCGGCCGAAAACGCGTTTTCCAGCGAAAACGCACACCACGGCTCTTTCTGAGAAAAAGCAAGCACGGAGGACGAGAATCGCTTTTGCCCTGCGTAGCGTTCCGGGCAGCGGGTAGAACCAGGCAGAGAATTCCCGGCTAGCAGCTTCCCTGTGGCCGGGAAGTGGAAACGTACACGTTTTCGGCCGAAAACGCGTTTTCCGAGGAAAACGCACACCACGGCTCTTTCTGAGAAAAAGCAAGCACGGAGGACGAGAATCGCTTTTGCCCTGCGTAGCGTTCCGGGCAGCGGGTAGAACCAGGCAGAGAATTCCCGGCTAGCAGCTTCCCTGTGGCGGGGAAGTGCAAACGTACACGTTTTCGGCCGAAAACGCGTTTTCCGGCGAAAACGCACACCACGGCTCTTTCTGAGAAAAAGCAAGCACGGAGGACGAGAATCGCTTTTGCCCTGCGTAGCGTTCCGGGCAGCGGGTAGAACCAGGCAGAGAATTCCCGGCTAGCAGCTTCCCTGTGGCGGGGAAGTGCAAACGTACACGTTTTCGGCCGAAAACGCGTTTTCCGGCGAAAACGCACACCACGGCTCTTTCTGAGAAAAAGCAAGCACGGAGGACGAGAATCTCTTTTGCCCTGCGTAGCGTTCCGGGCAGCGGGTAGAACCAGGCAGAGAATTCCCGGCTAGCACCTTCCCTGTGGCGGGGAAGTGCAAACGTACACGTTTTCGGCCAAAAACGCGTTTTCTGCGAAAACGCACACCACGGCTCTTTCTGAGAAAAAGCAAGCACGGAGGACGAGAATCGCTTTTGCCCTGCGTAGCGTTCCGGGCAGCGGGTAGAACCAGGCAGAGAATTCCCGGCTAGCAGCTTCCCTGTGGCGGGGAAGTGCAAACGTACACGTTTTCGGCCGAAAACGCGTTTTCCGGCGAAAACGCACACCACGGCTCTTTCTGAGAAAAAGCAAGCACGGAGGACGAGAATCGCTTTTGCCCTGCGTAGCGTTCCGGGCAGCGGGTAGAACCAGGCAGAGAATTCCCGGCTAGCAGCTTCCCTGTGGCTGGGAAGTGCAAACGTACACGTTTTCTGCCAAAAACGCGTTTTCGGCGAAAATGCACACCACGGCTCTTTCTGAGAAAAAGAAAGCACGGAGGACGAGAATCGCTTTTGCCCTGCGTAGCGTTCCGGGCAGCGGGTAGAACCAGGCAGAGAATTCCCGGCTAGCAGCTTCCCTGTGGCGGGGAAGTGCAAACGTACACGTTTTCGGCCGAAAACGCGTTTTCCGGCGAAAACGCACACCACGGCTCTTTCTGAGAAAAAGCAAGCACGGAGGACGAGAATCGCTTTTGCCCTGCGTAGCGTTCCGGGCAGCGGGTAGAACCAGGCAGAGAATTCCCGGCTAGCAGCTTCCCTGTGGCGGGGAAGTGCAAACGTACACGTTTTCGGCCAAAAACGCGTTTTCCGACGAAAACGCACACCACGGCTCTTTCTGAGAAAAAGCAAGCACGGAGGACGAAAATCGCTTTTGCCCTGCGTAGCGTTCCGGGCAGCGGGTAGAACCAGGCAGAGAATTCCCGGCTAGCAGCTTTCCTGTGGCTGGGAAGTGCAAACGTACACGTTTTCGGCCAAAAACGCGTTTTCGGCGAAAAAGCACACAACGGCTCTTTCTGAGAAAAAGCAAGCACGGAGGACGAGAATCGCTTTTGCCCTGCGTAGCGTTCCGGGCAGCGGGTAGAACCAGGCAGAGAATTCCCGGCTAGCAGCTTCCCTGTGGCTGGGAAGTGCAAACGTACACGTTTTCTGCCAAAAACGCGTTTTCGGCGAAAACGCACACCACGGCTCTTTCTGAGAAAAAGCAAGCACGGAGGACGAGAATCGCTTTTGCCCTGCGTAGCGTTCCGGGCAGCGGGTTGAACCAGGCAGAGAATTCACGGCTAGCAGCTTCCCTGTGGCGGGGAAGTGCAAACGTACACGTTTTCGGCCGAAAACGCGTTTTCCGGCGAAAACGCACACCACGGCTCTTTCTGAGAAAAAGCAAGCACGGAGGACGAGAATCGCTTTTGCCCTGCGTAGCGTTCCGGGCAGCGGGTAGAACCAGGCAGAGAATTCCCGGCTAGCAGCTTCCCTGTGGCGGGGAAGTGCAAACGTACACGTTTTCGGCCGAAAACGCGTTTTCCGGCGAAAACGCACACCACGGCTCTTTCTGAGAAAAAGCAAGCACGGAGGACGAGAATCGCTTTTGCCCTGCCTAGCGTTCCGGGCAGCGGGTAGAACCAGGCAGAGAATTCCCGGCTAGCAGCTTCCCTGTGGCGGGGAAGTGCAAACGTACACGTTTTCGGCCGATAACGCGTTTTCCGGCGAAAACGCACACCACGGCTCTTTCTGAGAAAAAGCAAGCACGGAGGACGAGAATCGCTTTTGCCCTGCGTAGCGTTCCGGGCAGCGGGTAGAACCAGGCAGAGAATTCCCGGCTAGCAGCTTCCCTGTGGCGGGGAAGTGCAAACGTACACGTTTTCGGCCGAAAACGCATTTTCCGGCGAAAACGCACACCACGGCTCTTTCTGAGAAAAAGCAAGCACGGAGGACGAGAATCGCTTTTGCCCTGCGTAGCGTTCCGGGCAGCGGGTAGAACCAGGCAGAGAATTCCCGGCTAGCAGCTTCCCTGTGGCTGGGAAGTGCAAACGTACACGTTTTCGGCCGAAAACGCATTTTCCGGCGAAAACGCACACCACGGCTCTTTCTGAGAAAAAGCAAGCACGGAGGACGAGAATCGCTTTTGCCCTGCGTAGCGTTCCGGGCAGCGGGTAGAACCAGGTAGAGAATTCCCGGCTAGCAGCTTCCCTGTGGCGGGGAAGTGCAAACGTACACGTTTTCGGCCGAAAACGCGTTTTCCGGCGAAAACGCACACCACGGCTCTTTCTGAGAAAAAGCAAGCACGGAGGACGAGAATCGCTTTTGCCCTGCGTAGCGTTCCGGGCAGCGGGTAGAACCAGGCAGAGAATTCCCGGCTAGCAGCTTCCCTGTGGCGGGGAAGTGCAAACGTACACGTTTTCGGCCGAAAACGCGTTTTCCGCCGAAAACGCACACCACGGCTCTTTCTGAGAAAAAGCAAGCACGGAGGACGAGAATCGCTTTTGCCCTGCCTAGCGTTCCGGGCAGCGGGTAGAACCAGGCAGAGAATTCCCGGCTAGCAGCTTCCCTGTGGCCGGGAAGTGCAAACGTACACGTTTTCGGCCGAAAACGCGTTTTCCAGCGAAAACGCACACCACGGCTCTTTCTGAGAAAAAGCAAGCACGGAGGACGAGAATCGCTTTTGCCCTGCGTAGCGTTCCGGGCAGCGGGTAGAACCAGGCAGAGAATTCCCGGCTAGCAGCTTCCCTGTGGCCGGGGAGTGGAAACGTACACGTTTTCGGCCGAAAACGCGTTTTCCGAGGAAAACGCACACCACGGCTCTTTCTGAGAAAAAGCAAGCACGGAGGACGAGAATCGCTTTTGCCCTGCGTAGCGTTCCGGGCAGCGGGTAGAACCAGGCAGAGAATTCCCGGCTAGCAGCTTCCCTGTGGCGGGGAAGTGCAAACGTACACGTTTTCGGCCGAAAACGCGTTTTCCGGCGAAAACGCACACCACGGCTCTTTCTGAGAAAAAGCAAGCACGGAGGACGAGAATCGCTTTTGCCCTGCGTAGCGTTCCGGGCAGCGGGTAGAACCAGGCAGAGAATTCCCGGCTAGCAGCTTCCCTGTGGCGGGGAAGTGCAAACGTACACGTTTTCGGCCGAAAACGCGTTTTCCGGCGAAAACGCACACCACGGCTCTTTCTGAGAAAAAGCAAGCACGGAGGACGAGAATCTCTTTTGCCCTGCGTAGCGTTCCGGGCAGCGGGTAGAACCAGGCAGAGAATTCCCGGCTAGCACCTTCCCTGTGGCGGGGAAGTGCAAACGTACACGTTTTCGGCCAAAAACGCGTTTTCTGCGAAAACGCACACCACGGCTCTTTCTGAGAAAAAGCAAGCACGGAGGACGAGAATCGCTTTTGCCCTGCGTAGCGTTCCGGGCAGCGGGTAGAACCAGGCAGAGAATTCCCGGCTAGCAGCTTCCCTGTGGCGGGGAAGTGCAAACGTACACGTTTTCGGCCGAAAACGCGTTTTCCGGCGAAAACGCACACCACGGCTCTTTCTGAGAAAAAGCAAGCACGGAGGACGAGAATCGCTTTTGCCCTGCGTAGCGTTCCGGGCAGCGGGTAGAACCAGGCAGAGAATTCCCGGCTAGCAGCTTCCCTGTGGCTGGGAAGTGCAAACGTACACGTTTTCGGCCAAAAACGCGTTTTCGGCGAAAATGCACACCACGGCTCTTTCTGAGAAAAAGAAAGCACGGAGGACGAGAATCGCTTTTGCCCTGCGTAGCGTTCCGGGCAGCGGGTAGAACCAGGCAGAGAATTCCCGGCTAGCAGCTTCCCTGTGGCGGGGAAGTGCAAACGTACACGTTTTCGGCCGAAAACGCGTTTTCCGGGGAAAACGCACACCACGGCTCTTTCTGAGAAAAAGCAAGCACGGAGGACGAAAATCGCTTTTGCCCTGCGTAGCGTTCCGGGCAGCGGGTAGAACCAGGCAGAGAATTCCCGGCTAGCAGCTTTCCTGTGGCTGGGAAGTGCAAACGTACACGTTTTCGGCCAAAAACGCGTTTTCGGCGAAAAAGCACACAACGGCTATTTCTGAGAAAAAGCAAGCACGGAGGACGAGAATCGCTTTTGCCCTGCGTAGCGTTCCGGGCAGCGGGTAGAACCAGGCAGAGAATTCCCGGCTAGCAGCTTCCCTGTGGCTGGGAAGTGCAAACGTACACGTTTTCTGCCAAAAACGCGTTTTCGGCGAAAACGCACACCACGGCTCTTTCTGAGAAAAAGCAAGCACGGAGGACGAGAATCGCTTTTGCCCTGCGTAGCGTTCCGGGCAGCGGGTAGAACCAGGCAGAGAATTCACGGCTAGCAGCTTCCCTGTGGCGGGGAAGTGCAAACGTACACGTTTTCGGCCGAAAACGCGTTTTCCGGCGAAAACGCACACCACGGCTCTTTCTGAGAAAAAGCAAGCACGGAGGACGAGAATCGCTTTTGCCCTGCGTAGCGTTCCGGGCAGCGGGTAGAACCAGGCAGAGAATTCCCGGCTAGCAGCTTCCCTGTGGCGGGGAAGTGCAAACGTACACGTTTTCGGCCGAAAACGCGTTTTCCGGCGAAAACGCACACCACGGCTCTTTCTGAGAAAAAGCAAGCACGGAGGACGAGAATCGCTTTTGCCCTGCGTAGCGTTCCGGGCAGCGGGTAGAACCAGGCAGAGAATTCCCGGCTAGCAGCTTCCCTGTGGCGGGGAAGTGCAAACGTACACGTTTTCGGCCGATAACGCGTTTTCCGGCGAAAACGCACACCACGGCTCTTTCTGAGAAAAAGCAAGCACGGAGGACGAGAATCGCTTTTGCCCTGCGTAGCGTTCCGGGCAGCGGGTAGAACCAGGCAGAGAATTCCCGGCTAGCAGCTTCCCTGTGGCGGGGAAGTGCAAACGTACACGTTTTCGGCCAAAAACGCGTTTTCCGGGGAAAACGCACACCACGGCTCTTTCTGAGAAAAAGCAAGCACGGAGGACGAGAATCGCTTTTGCCCTGCGTAGCGTTCCGAGCAGCGGGTAGAACCAGGCAGAGAATTCCCGGCTAGCAGCTTTCCTGTGGCTGGGAAGTGCAAACGTACACGTTTTCGGCCAAAAACGCGTTTTCGGCGAAAAAGCACACAACGGCTCTTTCTGAGAAAAAGCAAGCACGGAGGACGAGAATCGCTTTTGCCCTGCGTAGCGTTCCGGGCAGCGGGTAGAACCAGGCAGAGAATTCCCGGCTAGCAGCTTCCCTGTGGCTGGGAAGTGCAAACGTACACGTTTTCTGCCAAAAACGCGTTTTCGGCGAAAACGCACACCACGGCTCTTTCTGAGAAAAAGCAAGCACGGAGGACGAGAATCGCTTTTGCCCTGCGTAGCGTTCCGGGCAGCGGGTAGAACCAGGCAGAGAATTCCCGGCTAGCAGCTTCCCTGTGGCGGGGAAGTGCAAACGTACACGTTTTCGGCCGAAAACGCGTTTTCCGGCGAAAACGCACACAACGGCTCTTTCTGAGAAAAAGCAAGCACGGAGGACGAGAATCGCTTTTGCCCTGCGTAGCGTTCCGGGCAGCGGGTAAAACCAGGCAGAGAATTCCCGGCTAGCAGCTTCCCTGTGGCGGGGAAGTGCAAACGTACACGTTTTCGGCCGAAAACGCGTTTTCCGGGGAAAACGCACACCACGGCTCTTTCTGAGAAAAAGCAAGCACGGAGGACGAGAATCGCTTTTGCCCTGCCTAGCGTTCCGGGCAGCGGGTAGAACCAGGCAGAGAATTCCCGGCTAGCAGCTTCCCTGTGGCTGGGAAGTGCAAACGTACACGTTTTCGGCCGAAAACGCGTTTTCGGCGAAAACGCACACCACGGCTCTTTCTGAGAAAAAGCAAGCACGGAGGACGAGAATCGCTTTTGCCCTGCGTAGCGTTCCGGGCAGCGGTTAGAACCAGGCAGAGAATTCCCGGCTAGCAGCTTCCCTGTGGCGGGGAAGTGCAAACGTACACGTTTTCGGCCGAAAACGCGTTTTCCGGGGAAAACGCACACCACGGCTCTTTCTGAGAAAAAGCAAGCACGGAGGACGAGAATCGCTTTTGCCCTGCGTAGCGTTCCGGGCAGCGGGTAGAACCAGGCAGAGAATTCCCGGCTAGCAGCTTCCCTGTGGCGGGGAAGTGCAAACGTACACGTTTTCGGCCGAAAACGCGTTTTCGGCGAAAACGCACACCACGGCTCTTTCTGAGAAAAAGCAAGCACGGAGGACGAGAATCGCTTTTGCCCTGCCTAGCGTTCCGGGCAGCGGGTAGAACCAGGCAGAGAATTCCCGGCTAGCAGCTTCCCTGTGGCGGGGAAGTGCAAACGTACACGTTTAAGGCCGAAAACGCGTTTTCCGGCGAAAACGCACACCACGGCTCTTTCTGAGAAAAAGCAAGCACGGAGGACGAGAATCGCTTTTGCCCTGCGTAGCGTTCCGGGCAGCGGGTAGAACCAGGCAGAGAATTCCCGGCTAGCAGCTTCCCTGTGGCGGGGAAGTGCAAACGTACACGTTTTCGGCCGAAAACGCGTTTTCCGGCGAAAACGCACACCACGGCTCTTTCTGAGAAAAAGCAAGCACGGAGGACGAGAATCGCTTTTGCCCTGCCTAGCGTTCCGGGCAGCGGGTAGAACCAGGCAGAGAATTCCCGGCTAGCAGCTTCCCTGTGGCGGGGAAGTGCAAACGTACACGTTTTCGGCCAAAAACGCGTTTTCGGCGAAAAAGCACACAACGGCTCTTTCTGAGAAAAAGCAAGCACGGAGGACGAGAATCGCTTTTGCCCTGCGTAGCGTTCCGGGCAGCGGGTAGAACCAGGCAGAGAATTCCCGGCTAGCAGCTTCCCTGTGGCGGGGAAGTGCAAACGTACACGTTTTCGGCCGAAAACGCATTTTCCGGCGAAAACGCACACCACGGCTCTTTCTGAGAAAAAGCAAGCACGGAGGACGAGAACCGCTTTTGCCCTGCGTAGCGTTGCGGGCAGCGGGTAGAACCAGGCAGAGAATTCCCGGCTAGCAGCTTCCCTGTGGCGGGGAAGTGCAAATGTACACGTTTTCGTCCGAAAACGCATTTTCCGGCGAAAACGCACACCACGGCTCTTTCTGAGAAAAAGCAAGCACGGAGGACGAGAACCGCTTTTGCCCTGCGTAGCGTTCCGGGCAGCGGGTAGAACCAGGCAGAGAATTCCCGGCTAGCAGCTTCCCTGTGGCTGGGAAGTGCAAACGTACACGTTTTCGGCCGAAAACGCGTTTTCCGGGGAAAACGCACACCACGGCTCTTTCTGAGAAAAAGCAAGCACGGAGGACGAGAATCGCTTTTGCCCTGCGTAGCGTAACGGGCAGCGGGTAGAACCAGGCAGAGAATTCCCGGCTAGCAGCTTCCCTGTGGCTGGGAAGTGCAAACGTACACGTTTTCGGCCGAAAACGCGTTTTCGGCGAAAACGCACACCACGGCTCTTTCTGAGAAAAAGCAAGCACGGAGGACGAGAATCGCTTTTGCCCTGCGTAGCGTTCCGGGCAGCGGGTAGAACCAGGCAGAGAATTCCCGGCTAGCAGCTTCCCTGTGGCGGGGAAGTGCAAACGTACACGTTTTCGGCCGAAAACGCGTTTTCCGGCGAAAACGCACACCACGGCTCTTTCTGAGAAAAAGCAAGCACGGAGGACGAGAATCGCTTTTGCCCTGCCTAGCGTTCCGGGCAGCGGGTAGAACCAGGCAGAGAATTCCCGGCTAGCAGCTTCCCTGTGGCGGGGAAGTGCAAACGTACACGTTTTCGGCCGAAAACGCATTTTCCGGCGAAAACGCACACCACGGCTCTTTCTGAGAAAAAGCAAGCACGGAGGACGAGAACCGCTTTTGCCCTGCGTAGCGTTCCGGGCAGCGGGTAGAACCAGGCAGAGAATTCCCGGCTAGCAGCTTTCCTGTGGCTGGGAAGTGCAAACGTACACGTTTTCGGCCAAAAACGCGTTTTCGGCGAAAAAGCACACAACGGCTCTTTCTGAGAAAAAGCAAGCACGGAGGACGAGAATCGCTTTTGCCCTGCGTAGCGTTCCGGGCAGCGGGTAGAACCAGGCAGAGAATTCCCGGCTAGCAGCTTCCCTGTGGCTGGGAAGTGCAAACGTACACGTTTTCGGCCAAAAACGCGTTTTCGGCGAAAACGCACACCACGGCTCTTTCTGAGAAAAAGCAAGCACGGAGGACGAGAATCGCTTTTGCCCTGCGTAGCGTTCCGGGCAGCGGGTAGAACCAGGCAGAGAATTCCCGGCTAGCAGCTTCCCTGTGGCGGGGAAGTGCAAACGTACACATTTTCGGCCGAAAACGCGTTTTCCGGGGAAAACGCACACCACGGCTCTTTCTGAGAAAAAGCAAGCACGGAGGACGAGAATCGCTTTTGCCCTGCGTAGCGTTCCGGGCAGCGGGTAGAACCAGGCAGAGAATTCCCGGCTAGCAGCTTCCCTGTGGCCGGGAAGTGCAAACGTACACGTTTTCGGCCGAAAACGCGTTTTCCGGCGAAAACGCACACCACGGCTCTTTCTGAGAAAAAGCAAGCACGGAGGACGAGAATCGCTTTTGCCCTGCGTAGCGTTCCGGGCAGCGGGTAGAACCAGGCAGAGAATTCCCGGCTAGCAGCTTCCCTGTGGCGGGGAAGTGCAAACGTACACGTTTTCGGCCGAAAACGCGTTTTCCGGCGAAAACGCACACCACGGCTCTTTCTGAGAAAAAGCAAGCACGGAGGACGAGAATCGCTTTTGCCCTGCGTAGCGTTCCGGGCAGCGGGTAGAACCAGGCAGAGAATTCCCGGCTAGCAGCTTTCCTGTGGCTGGGAAGTGTAAACGTACACGTTTTCGGCCAAAAACGCGTTTTCGGCGAAAAAGCACACCACGGCTCTTTCTGAGAAAAAGCAAGCACGGAGGACGAGAATCGCTTTTGCCCTGCGTAGCGTTCCGGGCAGCGGGTAGAACCAGGCAGAGAATTCCCGGCTAGCAGCTTCCCTGTGGCGGGGAAGTGCAAACGTACACGTTTTCTGCCAAAAACGCGTTTTCGGCGAAAACGCACACCACGGCTCTTTATGAGAAAAAGCAAGCACGGAGGACGAGAATCGCTTTTGCCCTGCGTAGCGTTCCGGGCAGCGGGTAGAACCAGGCAGAGAATTCCCGGCTAGCAGCTTCCCTGTGGCGGGGAAGTGCAAACGTACACGTTTTCGGCCGAAAACGCGTTTTCGGCGAAAACGCACACCACGGCTCTTTCTGAGAAAAAGCAAGCACGGAGGACGAGAATCGCTTTTGCCCTGCCTAGCGTTCCGGGCAGCGGGTAGAACCAGGCAGAGAATTCCCGGCTAGCAGCTTCCCTGTGGCGGGGAAGTGCAAACGTACACGTTTTCGGCCGAAAACGCGTTTTCCGGCGAAAACGCACACCACGGCTCTTTCTGAGAAAAAGCAAGCACGGAGGACGAGAATCGCTTTTGCCCTGCGTAGCGTAACGGGCAGCGGGTAGAACCAGGCAGAGAATTCCCGGCTAGCAGCTTCCCTGTGGCTGGGAAGTGCAAACGTACACGTTTTCGGCCGAAAACGCGTTTCCGGCGAAAACGCACACCACGGCTCTTTCTGAGAAAAAGCAAGCACGGAGGACGAGAATCGCTTTTGCCCTGCGTAGCGTTCCGGGCAGCGGGTAGAACCAGGCAGAGAATTCCCGGCTAGCAGCTTCCCTGTGGCTGGGAAGTGCAAACGTACACGTTTTCGGCCGAAAACGCGTTTCCGGCGAAAACGCACACCACGGCTCTTTCTGAGAAAAAGCAAGCACGGAGGACGAGAACCGCTTTTGCCCTGCGTAGCGTTCCGGGCAGCGGGTAGAACCAGGCAGAGAATTCCCGGCTAGCAGCTTCCCTGTGGCCGTGAAGTGCAAACGTACACGTTTTCGGCCGAAAACGCGTTTTCGGCGAAAACGCACACCACGGCTCTTTCTGAGAAAAAGCAAGCACGGAGGACGAGAATCGCTTTTGCCCTGCGTAGCGTTCCGGGCAGCGGGTAGAACCAGGCAGAGAATTCCCGGCTAGCAGCTTCCCTGTGGCCGGGAAGTGCAAACGTACACGTTTTCGGCCGAAAACGCGTTTTCCGGCGAAAACGCACACCACGGCTCTTTCTGAGAAAAAGCAAGCACGGAGGACGAGAATCGCTTTTGCCCTGCGTAGCGTTCCGGGCAGCGGGTAGAACCAGGCAGAGAATTCCCGGCTAGCAGCTTCCCTGTGGCGGGGAAGTGCAAACGTACACGTTTTCGGCCGAAAACGCGTTTTCCGGCGAAAACGCACACCACGGCTCTTTCTGAGAAAAAGCAAGCACGGAGGACGAGAATCGCTTTTGCCCTGCGTAGCGTTCCGGGCAGCGGGTAGAACCAGGCAGAGAATTCCCGGCTAGCAGCTTCCCTGTGGCTGGGAAGTGCAAACGTACACGTTTTCTGCCAGAAACGCGTTTTCGACGAAAATGCACACCACGGCTCTTTCTGAGAAAAAGCAAGCACGGAGGACGAGAATCGCTTTTGCCCTGCGTAGCGTTCCGGGCAGCGGGTAGAACCAGGCAGAGAATTCCCGGCTAGCAGCTTCCCTGTGGCGGGGAAGTGCAAACGTACACGTTTTCTGCCAAAAACGCGTTTTCGGCGAAAACGCACACCACGGCTCTTTCTGAGAAAAAGCAAGCACGGAGGACGAGAATCGCTTTTGCCCTGCGTAGCGTTCCGGGCAGCGGGTAGAACCAGGCAGAGAATTCACGGCTAGCAGCTTCCCTGTGGCGGGGAAGTGCAAACGTACACGTTTTCGGCCGAAAACGCGTTTTCCGGCGAAAACGCACACCACGGCTCTTTCTGAGAAAAAGCAAGCACGGAGGACGAGAATCGCTTTTGCCCTGCGTAGCGTTCCGGGCAGCGGGTAGAACCAGGCAGAGAATTCCCGGCTAGCAGCTTCCCTGTGGCGGGGAAGTGCAAACGTACACGTTTTCGGCCGAAAACGCGTTTTCCGGCGAAAACGCACACCACGGCTCTTTCTGAGAAAAAGCAAGCACGGAGGACGAGAATCGCTTTTGCCCTGCGTAGCGTTCCGGGCAGCGGGTAGAACCAGGCAGAGAATTCCCGGCTAGCAGCTTCCCTGTGGCGGGGAAGTGCAAACGTACACGTTTTCGGCCGAAAACGCGTTTTCCGGCGAAAACGCACACCACGGCTCTTTCTGAGAAAAAGCAAGCACGGAGGACGAGAATCGCTTTTGCCCTGCGTAGCGTTCCGGGCAGCGGGTAGAACCAGGCAGAGAATTCCCGGCTAGCAGCTTCCCTGTGGCGGGGAAGTGCAAACGTACACGTTTTCGGCCGATAACGCGTTTTCCGGCGAAAACGCACACCACGGCTCTTTCTGAGAAAAAGCAAGCACGGAGGACGAGAATCGCTTTTGCCCTGCGTAGCGTTCCGGGCAGCGGGTAGAACCAGGCAGAGAATTCCCGGCTAGCAGCTTTCCTGTGGCTGGGAAGTGCAAACGTACACGTTTTCGGCCAAAAACGCGTTTTCGGCGAAAAAGCACACAACGGCTCTTTCTGAGAAAAAGCAAGCACGGAGGACGAGAATCGCTTTTGCCCTGCGTAGCGTTCCGGGCAGCGGGTAGAACCAGGCAGAGAATTCCCGGCTAGCAGCTTCCCTGTGGCGGGGAAGTGCAAACGTACACGTTTTCTGCCAAAAACGCGTTTTCGGCGAAAACGCACACCACGTCTCTTTCTGAGAAAAAGTAAGCACGGAGGACGAGAATCGCTTTTGCCCTGCGTAGCGTTCCGGGCAGCGGGTAGAACCAGGCAGAGAATTCCCGGCTAGCAGCTTCCCTGTGGCGGGGAAGTGCAAACGTACACGTTTTCGGCCGAAAACGCGTTTTCCGGCGAAAACGCACACCACGGCTCTTTCTGAGAAAAAGCAAGCACGGAGGACGAGAATCGCTTTTGCCCTGCGTAGCGTTCCGGGCAGCGGGTAAAACCAGGCAGAGAATTCCCGGCTAGCAGCTTCCCTGTGGCTGGGAAGTGCAAACGTACACGTTTTCGGCCGAAAACGCGTTTTCCGGGGAAAACGCACACCACGGCTCTTTCTGAGAAAAAGCAAGCACGGAGGACGAGAATCGCTTTTGCCCTGCGTAGCGTTCCGGGCAGCGGGTAGAACCAGGCAGAGAATTCCCGGCTAGCAGCTTCCCTGTGGCTGGGAAGTGCAAACGTACACGTTTTCTGCCAAAAACGCGTTTTCGGCGAAAACGCACACCACGGCTCTTTCTGAGAAAAAGCAAGCACGGAGGACGAGAATCGCTTTTGCCCTGCGTAGCGTTCCGGGCAGCGGGTAGAACCAGGCAGAGAATTCCCGGCTAGCAGCTTCCCTGTGGCTGGGAAGTGCAAACGTACACGTTTTCTGCCAAAAACGCGTTTTCGGCGAAAACGCACACCACGGCTCTTTCTGAGAAAAAGCAAGCACGGAGGACGAGAATCGCTTTTGCCCTGCGTAGCGTTCCGGGCAGCGGTTAGAACCAGGCAGAGAATTCCCGGCTAGCAGCTTCCCTGTGGCGGGGAAGTGCAAACGTACACGTTTTCGGCCGAAAACGCGTTTTCCGGGGAAAACGCACACCACGGCTCTTTCTGAGAAAAAGCAAGCACGGAGGACGAGAATCGCTTTTGCCCTGCGTAGCGTAACGGGCAGCGGGTAGAACCAGGCAGAGAATTCCCGGCTAGCAGCTTCCCTGTGGCGGGGAAGTGCAAACGTACACGTTTTCGGCCGAAAACGCGTTTTCGGCGAAAACGCACACCACGGCTCTTTCTGAGAAAAAGCAAGCACGGAGGACGAGAATCGCTTTTGCCCTGCCTAGCGTTCCGGGCAGCGGGTAGAACCAGGCAGAGAATTCCCGGCTAGCAGCTTCCCTGTGGCGGGGAAGTGCAAACGTACACGTTTTCGGCCGAAAACGCGTTTTCCGGCGAAAACGCACACCACGGCTCTTTCTGAGAAAAAGCAAGCACGGAGGACGAGAATCGCTTTTGCCCTGCGTAGCGTTCCGGGCAGCGGGTAGAACCAGGCAGAGAATTCCCGGCTAGCAGCTTCCCTGTGGCGGGGAAGTGCAAACGTACACGTTTTCGGCCGAAAACGCGTTTTCCGGCGAAAACGCACACCACGGCTCTTTCTGAGAAAAAGCAAGCACGGAGGACGAGAATCGCTTTTGCCCTGCCTAGCGTTCCGGGCAGCGGGTAGAACCAGGCAGAGAATTCCCGGCTAGCAGCTTCCCTGTGGCGGGGAAGTGCAAACGTACACGTTTTCGGCCGAAAACGCGTTTTCCGGCGAAAACGCACACCACGGCTCTTTCTGAGAAAAAGCAAGCACGGAGGACGAGAATCGCTTTTGCCCTGCGTAGCGTAACGGGCAGCGGGTAGAACCAGGCAGAGAATTCCCGGCTAGCAGCTTCCCTGTGGCTGGGAAGTGCAAACGTACACGTTTTCGGCCGAAAACGCGTTTCCGGCGAAAACGCACACCACGGCTCTTTCTGAGAAAAAGCAAGCACGGAGGACGAGAATCGCTTTTGCCCTGCGTAGCGTTCCGGGCAGCGGGTAGAACCAGGCAGAGAATTCCCGGCTAGCAGCTTCCCTGTGGCGGGGAAGTGCAAACGTACACGTTTTCGGCCAAAAAACGCGTTTTCGGCGAAAACGCACACCACGGCTCTTTCTGAGAAAAAGCAAGCACGGAGGACGAGAATCGCTTTTGCCCTGCGTAGCGTTCCGGGCAGCGGGTAGAACCAGGCAGAGAATTCCCGGCTAGCAGCTTCCCTGTGGCTGGGAAGTGCAAACGTACACGTTTTCGGCCGAAAACGCATTTTCCGGCGAAAACGCACACCACGGCTCTTGCTGAGAAAAAGCAAGCACGGAGGACGAGAATCGCTTTTGCCCTGCGTAGCGTTCCGGGCAGCGGGTAGAACCAGGTAGAGAATTCTCGGCTAGCAGCTTCCCTGTGGCCGGGAAGTGCAAACGTACACGTTTTCGGCCGAAAACGCGTTTTCCGGCGAAAACGCACACCACGGCTCTTTCTGAGAAAAAGCAAGCACGGAGGACGAGAATCGCTTTTGCCCTGCGTAGCGTTCCGGGCAGCGGGTAGAACCAGGCAGAGAATTCCCGGCTAGCAGCTTCCCTGTGGCGGGGAACTGCAAACGTACACGTTTTCGGCCGAAAACGCGTTTTCCGGCGAAAACGCACACCACGGCTCTTTCTGAGAAAAAGCAAGCACGGAGGACGAGAACCGCTTTTGCCCTGCGTAGCGTTCCGGGCAGCGGGTAGAACCAGGCAGAGAATTCCCGGCTAGCAGCTTCCCTGTGGCCGTGAAGTGCAAACGTACACGTTTTCGGCCGAAAACGCGTTTTCGGCGAAAACGCACACCACGGCTCTTTCTGAGAAAAAGCAAGCACGGAGGACGAGAATCGCTTTTGCCCTGCGTAGCGTTCCGGGCAGCGGGTAGAACCAGGCAGAGAATTCCCGGCTAGCAGCTTCCCTGTGGCCGGGAAGTGCAAACGTACACGTTTTCGGCCGAAAACGCGTTTTCCGGCGAAAACGCACACCACGGCTCTTTCTGAGAAAAAGCAAGCACGGAGGACGAGAATCGCTTTTGCCCTGCGTAGCGTTCCGGGCAGCGGGTAGAACCAGGCAGAGAATTCCCGGCTAGCAGCTTCCCTGTGGCGGGGAAGTGCAAACGTACACGTTTTCGGCCGAAAACGCGTTTTCCGGCGAAAACGCACACCACGGCTCTTTCTGAGAAAAAGCAAGCACGGAGGACGAGAATCGCTTTTGCCCTGCGTAGCGTTCCGGGCAGCGGGTAGAACCAGGCAGAGAATTCCCGGCTAGCAGCTTCCCTGTGGCTGGGAAGTGCAAACGTACACGTTTTCTGCCAGAAACGCGTTTTCGACGAAAATGCACACCACGGCTCTTTCTGAGAAAAAGCAAGCACGGAGGACGAGAATCGCTTTTGCCCTGCGTAGCGTTCCGGGCAGCGGGTAGAACCAGGCAGAGAATTCCCGGCTAGCAGCTTCCCTGTGGCGGGGAAGTGCAAACGTACACGTTTTCGGCCGAAAACGCGTTTTCCGGCGAAAACGCACACCACGGCTCTTTCTGAGAAAAAGCAAGCACGGAGGACGAGAATCGCTTTTGCCCTGCGTAGCGTTCCGGGCAGCGGGTAGAACCAGGCAGAGAATTCCCGGCTAGCAGCTTCCCTGTGGCGGGGAAGTGCAAACGTACACGTTTTCGGTCAAAAACGCGTTTTCGGCGAAAAAGCACACCACGGCTCTTTCTGAGAAAAAGCAAGCACGGAGGACGAGAATCGCTTTTGCCCTGCGTAGCGTTCCGGGCAGCGGGTAGAACCAGGCAGAGAATTCCCGGCTAGCAGCTTCCCTGTGGCTGGGAAGTGCAAACGTACACGTTTTCTGCCAAAAACGCGTTTTCGGCGAAAACGCACACCACGGCTCTTTCTGAGAAAAAGCAAGCACGGAGGACGAGAATCGCTTTTGCCCTGCGTAGCGTTCCGGGCAGCGGGTAGAACCAGGCAGAGAATTCACGGCTAGCACCTTCCCTGTGGCGGGGAAGTGCAAACGTACACGTTTTCGGCCGAAAACGCGTTTTCCGGCGAAAACGCACACCACGGCTCTTTCTGAGAAAAAGCAAGCACGGAGGACGAGAATCGCTTTTGCCCTGCGTAGCGTTCCGGGCAGCGGGTAGAACCAGGCAGAGAATTCCCGGCTAGCAGCTTCCCTGTGGCGGGGAAGTGCAAACGTACACGTTTTCGGCCGAAAACGCGTTTTCCGGCGAAAACGCACACCACGGCTCTTTCTGAGAAAAAGCAAGCACGGAGGACGAGAATCGCTTTTGCCCTGCGTAGCGTTCCGGGCAGCGGGTAGAACCAGGCAGAGAATTCCCGGCTAGCAGCTTCCCTGTGGCGGGGAAGTGCAAACGTACACGTTTTCGGCCGAAAACGCGTTTTCCGGCGAAAACGCACACCACGGCTCTTTCTGAGAAAAAGCAAGCACGGAGGACGAGAATCGCTTTTGCCCTGCGTAGCGTTCCGGGCAGCGGGTAGAACCAGGCAGAGAATTCCCGGCTAGCAGCTTCCCTGTGGCGGGGAAGTGCAAACGTACACGTTTTCGGCCGATAACGCGTTTTCCGGCGAAAACGCACACCACGGCTCTTTCTGAGAAAAAGCAAGCACGGAGGACGAGAATCGCTTTTGCCCTGCGTAGCGTTCCGGGCAGCGGGTAGAACCAGGCAGAGAATTCCCGGCTAGCAGCTTTCCTGTGGCTGGGAAGTGCAAACGTACACGTTTTCGGCCAAAAACGCGTTTTCGGCGAAAAAGCACACAACGGCTCTTTCTGAGAAAAAGCAAGCACGGAGGACGAGAATCGCTTTTGCCCTGCGTAGCGTTCCGGGCAGCGGGTAGAACCAGGCAGAGAATTCCCGGCTAGCAGCTTCCCTGTGGCTGGGAAGTGCAAACGTACACGTTTTCTGCCAAAAACGCGTTTTCGGCGAAAACGCACACCACGTCACTTTCTGAGAAAAAGCAAGCACGGAGGACGAGAATCGCTTTTGCCCTGCGTAGCGTTCCGGGCAGCGGGTAGAACCAGGCAGAGAATTCCCGGCTAGCAGCTTCCCTGTGGCGGGGAAGTGCAAACGTACACGTTTTCGGCCGAAAACGCGTTTTCCGGCGAAAACGCACACCACGGCTCTTTCTGAGAAAAAGCAAGCACGGAGGACGAGAATCGCTTTTGCCCTGCGTAGCGTTCCGGGCAGCGGGTAAAACCAGGCAGAGAATTCCCGGCTAGCAGCTTCCCTGTGGCTGGGAAGTGCAAACGTACACGTTTTCGGCCGAAAACGCGTTTTCCGGCGAAAACGCACACCACGGCTCTTTCTGAGAAAAAGCAAGCACGGAGGACGAGAATCGCTTTTGCCCTGCCTAGCGTTCCGGGCAGCGGGTAGAACCAGGCAGAGAATTCCCGGCTAGCAGCTTCCCTGTGGCTGGGAAGTGCAAACGTACACGTTTTCTGCCAAAAACGCGTTTTCGGCGAAAACGCACACCACGGCTCTTTCTGAGAAAAAGCAAGCACGGAGGACGAGAATCGCTTTTGCCCTGCGTAGCGTTCCGGGCAGCGGGTAGAACCAGGCAGAGAATTCCCGGCTAGCAGCTTCCCTGTGGCG
This sequence comes from Athene noctua, assembly GCF_965140245.1. Taxonomy (NCBI): domain Eukaryota; kingdom Metazoa; phylum Chordata; class Aves; order Strigiformes; family Strigidae; genus Athene; species Athene noctua. The sequence goes on along the minus strand of NW_027437607.1, from coordinate 92,107 downwards.
GGGAAGTGCAAACGTACACGTTTTCGGCCAAAAACTCGTTTTCGGCGAAAAAGCACACAACGGCTCTTTCTGAGAAAAAGCAAGCACGGAGGACGAGAATCGCTTTTGCCCTGCGTAGCGTTCCGGGCAGCGGGTAGAACCAGGCAGAGAATTCCCGGCTAGCAGCTTCCCTGTGGCTGGGAAGTGCAAACGTACACGTTTTCTGCCAAAAACGCGTTTTCCGGCGAAAACGCACACCACGGCTCTTTCTGAGAAAAAGCAAGCACGGAGGACGAGAATCGCTTTTGCCCTGCGTAGCGTTCCGGGCAGCGGGTAGAACCAGGCAGAGAATTCCCGGCTAGCAGCTTCCCTGTGGCTGGGAAGTGCAAACGTACACGTTTTCGGCCGAAAACGCGTTTTCCGGGGAAAACGCACACCACGGCTCTTTCTGAGAAAAAGCAAGCACGGAGGACGAGAATCGCTTTTGCCCTGCGTAGCGTAACGGGCAGCGGGTAGAACCAGGCAGAGAATTCCCGGCTAGCAGCTTCCCTGTGGCTGGGAAGTGCAAACGTACACGTTTTCGGCCGAAAACGCGTTTTCGGCGAAAACGCACACCACGGCTCTTTCTGAGAAAAAGCAAGCACGGAGGACGAGAATCGCTTTTGCCCTGCGTAGCGTTCCGGGCAGCGGGTAGAACCAGGCAGAGAATTCCCGGCTAGCAGCTTCCCTGTGGCGGGGAAGTGCAAACGTACACGTTTTCGGCCGAAAACGCGTTTTCCGGCGAAAACGCACACCACGGCTCTTTCTGAGAAAAAGCAAGCACGGAGGACGAGAATCGCTTTTGCCCTGCCTAGCGTTCCGGGCAGCGGGTAGAACCAGGCAGAGAATTCCCGGCTAGCAGCTTTCCTGTGGCTGGGAAGTGCAAACGTACACGTTTTCGGCCAAAAACGCGTTTTCGGCGAAAAAGCACACAACGGCTCTTTCTGAGAAAAAGCAAGCACGGAGGACGAGAATCGCTTTTGCCCTGCGTAGCGTTCCGGGCAGCGGGTAGAACCAGGCAGAGAATTCCCGGCTAGCAGCTTCCCTGTGGCGGGGAAGTGCAAACGTACACGTTTTCTGCCAAAAACGCGTTTTCCGGCGAAAACGCACACCACGGCTCTTTCTGAGAAAAAGCAAGCACGGAGGACGAGAATCGCTTTTGCCCTGCGTAGCGTTCCGGGCAGCGGGTAGAACCAGGCAGAGAATTCCCGGCTAGCAGCTTCCCTGTGGCGGGGAAGTGCAAACGTACACGTTTTCGGCCGAAAACGCATTTTCCGGCGAAAACGCACACCACGGCTCTTTCTGAGAAAAAGCAAGCACGGAGGACGAGAACCGCTTTTGCCCTGCGTAGCGTTCCGGGCAGCGGGTTGAACCAGGCAGAGAATTCCCGGCTAGCAGCTTTCCTGTGGCTGGGAAGTGCAAACGTACACGTTTTCGGCCAAAAACGCGTTTTCGGCGAAAAAGCACACAACGGCTCTTTCTGAGAAAAAGCAAGCACGGAGGACGAGAATCGCTTTTGCCCTGCGTAGCGTTCCGGGCAGCGGGTAGAACCAGGCAGAGAATTCCCGGCTAGCAGCTTCCCTGTGGCGGGGAAGTGCAAACGTACACGTTTTCGGCCGAAAACGCGTTTTCCGGCGAAAACGCACACCACGGCTCTTTCTGAGAAAAAGCAAGCACGGAGGACGAGAATCGCTTTAGCCCTGCCTAGCGTTCCGGGCAGCGGGTAGAACCAGGCAGAGAATTCCCGGCTAGCAGCTTCCCTGTGGCGGGGAAGTGCAAACGTACACGTTTTCGGCCAAAAACGCGTTTTCGGCGAAAAAGCACACAACGGCTCTTTCTGAGAAAAAGCAAGCACGGAGGACGAGAATCGCTTTTGCCCTGCGTAGCGTTCCGGGCAGCGGGTAGAACCAGGCAGAGAATTCCCGGCTAGCAGCTTCCCTGTGGCGGGGAAGTGCAAACGTACACGTTTTCTGCCAAAAACGCGTTTTCCGGCGAAAACGCACACCACGGCTCTTTCTGAGAAAAAGCAAGCACGGAGGACGAGAATCGCTTTTGCCCTGCCTAGCGTTCCGGGCAGCGGGTAGAACCAGGCAGAGAATTCCCGGCTAGCAGCTTCCCTGTGGCGGGGAAGTGCAAACGTACACGTTTTCGGCCGAAAACGCATTTTCCGGCGAAAACGCACACCACGGCTCTTTCTGAGAAAAAGCAAGCACGGAGGACGAGAACCGCTTTTGCCCTGCGTAGCGTTCTGGGCAGCGGGTAGAACCAGGCAGAGAATTCCCGGCTAGCAGCTTTCCTGTGGCTGGGAAGTGCAAACGTACACGTTTTCGGCCAAAAACGCGTTTTCGGCGAAAAAGCACACAACGGCTCTTTCTGAGAAAAAGCAAGCACGGAGGACGAGAATCGCTTTTGCCCTGCGTAGCGTTCCGGGCAGCGGGTAGAACCAGGCAGAGAATTCCCGGCTAGCAGCTTCCCTGTGGCTGGGAAGTGCAAACGTACACGTTTTCGGCCAAAAACGCGTTTTCGGCGAAAACGCACACCACGGCTCTTTCTGAGAAAAAGCAAGCACGGAGGACGAGAATCGCTTTTGCCCTGCGTAGCGTTCCGGGCAGCGGGTAGAACCAGGCAGAGAATTCCCGGCTAGCAGCTTCCCTGTGGCGGGGAAGTGCAAACGTACACGTTTTCGGCCGAAAACGCGTTTTCCGGGGAAAACGCACACCACGGCTCTTTCTGAGAAAAAGCAAGCACGGAGGACGAGAATCGCTTTTGCCCTGCGTAGCGTTCCGGGCAGCGGGTAGAACCAGGCAGAGAATTCCCGGCTAGCAGCTTCCCTGTGGCGGGGAAGTGCAAACGTACACGTTTTCGGCCGAAAACGCATTTTCCGGCGAAAACGCACACCACGGCTCTTTCTGAGAAAAAGCAAGCACGGAGGACGAGAATCGCTTTTGCCCTGCGTAGCGTTCCGGGCAGCGGGTAGAACCAGGCAGAGAATTCCCGGCTAGCAGCTTCCCTGTGGCGGGGAAGTGCAAACGTACACGTTTTCTGCCAAAAACGCGTTTTCCGGCGAAAACGCACACCACGGCTCTTTCTGAGAAAAAGCAAGCACGGAGGACGAGAATCGCTTTTGCCCTGCGTAGCGTTCCGGGCAGCGGGTAGAACCAGGCAGAGAATTCCCGGCTAGCAGCTTCCCTGTGGCGGGGAAGTGCAAACGTACACGTTTTCTGCCAAAAACGCGTTTTCCGGCGAAAACGCACACCACGGCTCTTTCTGAGAAAAAGCAAGCACGGAGGACGAGAATCGCTTTTGCCCTGCGTAGCGTTCCGGGCAGCGGGTAGAACCAGGCAGAGAATTCCCGGCTAGCAGCTTCCCTGTGGCGGGGAAGTGCAAACGTACACGTTTTCGGCCGAAAACGCATTTTCCGGCGAAAACGCATACCACGGCTCTTTCTGAGAAAAAGCAAGCACGGAGGACGAGAACCGCTTTTGCCCTGCGTAGCGTTCCGGGCAGCGGGTTGAACCAGGCAGAGAATTCCCGGCTAGCAGCTTTCCTGTGGCTGGGAAGTGCAAACGTACACGTTTTCGGCCAAAAACGCGTTTTCGGCGAAAAAGCACACAACGGCTCTTTCTGAGAAAAAGCAAGCACGGAGGACGAGAATCGCTTTTGCCCTGCGTAGCGTTCCGGGCAGCGGGTAGAACCAGGCAGAGAATTCCCGGCTAGCAGCTTCCCTGTGGCTGGGAAGTGCAAACGTACACGTTTTCGGCCAAAAACGCGTTTTCGGCGAAAACGCACACCACGGCTCTTTCTGAAAAAAAGCAAGCACGGAGGACGAGAATCGCTTTTGCCCTGCGTAGCGTTCCGGGCAGCGGGTAGAACCAGGCAGAGAATTCCCGGCTAGCAGCTTCCCTGTGGCGGGGAAGTGCAAACGTACACGTTTTCGGCCGAAAACGCGTTTTCCGGCGAAAACGCACACCACGGCTCTTTCTGAGAAAAAGCAAGCACGGAGGACGAGAATCGCTTTTGCCCTGCCTAGCGTTCCGGGCAGCGGGTAGAACCAGGCAGAGAATTCCCGGCTAGCAGCTTCCCTGTGGCGGGGAAGTGCAAACGTACACGTTTTCGGCCAAAAACGCGTTTTCGGCGAAAAAGCACACAACGGCTCTTTCTGAGAAAAAGCAAGCACGGAGGACGAGAATCGCTTTTGCCCTGCGTAGCGTTCCGGGCAGCGGGTAGAACCAGGCAGAGAATTCCCGGCTAGCAGCTTCCCTGTGGCGGGGAAGTGCAAACGTACACGTTTTCTGCCAAAAACGCGTTTTCCGGCGAAAACGCACACCACGGCTCTTTCTGAGAAAAAGCAAGCACGGAGGACGAGAATCGCTTTTGCCCTGCCTAGCGTTCCGGGCAGCGGGTAGAACCAGGCAGAGAATTCCCGGCTAGCAGCTTCCCTGTGGCGGGGAAGTGCAAACGTACACGTTTTCGGCCGAAAACGCATTTTCCGGCGAAAACGCACACCACGGCTCTTTCTGAGAAAAAGCAAGCACGGAGGACGAGAACCGCTTTTGCCCTGCGTAGCGTTCCGGGCAGCGGGTTGAACCAGGCAGAGAATTCCCGGCTAGCAGCTTTCCTGTGGCTGGGAAGTGCAAACGTACACGTTTTCGGCCAAAAACGCGTTTTCGGCGAAAAAGCACACAACGGCTCTTTCTGAGAAAAAGCAAGCACGGAGGACGAGAATCGCTTTTGCCCTGCGTAGCGTTCCGGGCAGCGGGTAGAACCAGGCAGAGAATTCCCGGCTAGCAGCTTCCCTGTGGCGGGGAAGTGCAAACGTACACGTTTTCGGCCGAAAACGCGTTTTCCGGCGAAAACGCACACCACGGCTCTTTCTGAGAAAAAGCAAGCACGGAGGACGAGAATCGCTTTTGCCCTGCGTAGCGTTCCGGGCAGCGGGTAGAACCAGGCAGAGAATTCCCGGCTAGCAGCTTCCCTGTGGCGGGGAAGTGCAAACGTACACGTTTTCGGCCGAAAACGCGTTTTCCGGCGAAAACGCACACCACGGCTCTTTCTGAGAAAAAGCAAGCACGGAGGACGAGAATCGCTTTTGCCCTGCGTAGCGTTCCGGGCAGCGGGTAGAACCAGGCAGAGAATTCCCGGCTAGCAGCTTTCCTGTGGCTGGGAATTGTAAACGTACACGTTTTCGTCCAAAAACGCGTTTTCGGCGAAAAAGCACACAACGGCTCTTTCTGAGAAAAAGCAAGCACGGAGGACGAGAATCGCTTTTGCCCTGCGTAGCGTTCCGGGCAGCGGGTAGAACCAGGCAGAGAATTCCCGGCTAGCAGCTTCCCTGTGGCGGGGAAGTGCAAACGTACACGTTTTCTGCCAAAAACGCGTTTTCGGCGAAAACGCACACCACGGCTCTTTCTGAGAAAAAGCAAGCACGGAGGACGAGAATCGCTTTTGCCCTGCGTAGCGTTCCGGGCAGCGGGTAGAACCAGGCAGAGAATTCCCGGCTAGCAGCTTCCCTGTGGCGGGGAAGTGCAAACGTACACGTTTTCGGCCAAAAAACGCGTTTTCGGCGAAAACGCACACCACGGCTCTTTCTGAGAAAAAGCAAGCACGGAGGACGAGAATCGCTTTTGCCCTGCGTAGCGTTCCGGGCAGCGGGTAGAACCAGGTAGAGAATTCTCGGCTAGCAGCTTCCCTGTGGCCGGGAAGTGCAAACGTACACGTTTTCGGCCGAAAACGCGTTTTCCGGCGAAAACGCACACCACGGCTCTTTCTGAGAAAAAGCAAGCACGGAGGACGAGAATCGCTTTTGCCCTGCGTAGCGTTCCGGGCAGCGGGTAGAACCAGGCAGAGAATTCCCGGCTAGCAGCTTCCCTGTGGCGGGGAACTGCAAACGTACACGTTTTCGGCCGAAAACGCGTTTTCCGGCGAAAACGCACACCACGGCTCTTTCTGAGAAAAAGCAAGCACGGAGGACGAGAACCGCTTTTGCCCTGCGTAGCGTTCCGGGCAGCGGGTAGAACCAGGCAGAGAATTCCCGGCTAGCAGCTTCCCTGTGGCCGTGAAGTGCAAACGTACACGTTTTCGGCCGAAAACGCGTTTTCGGCGAAAACGCACACCACGGCTCTTTCTGAGAAAAAGCAAGCACGGAGGACGAGAATCGCTTTTGCCCTGCGTAGCGTTCCGGGCAGCGGGTAGAACCAGGCAGAGAATTCCCGGCTAGCAGCTTCCCTGTGGCCGGGAAGTGCAAACGTACACGTTTTCGGCCGAAAACGCGTTTTCCGGCGAAAACGCACACCACGGCTCTTTCTGAGAAAAAGCAAGCACGGAGGACGAGAATCGCTTTTGCCCTGCGTAGCGTTCCGGGCAGCGGGTAGAACCAGGCAGAGAATTCCCGGCTAGCAGCTTCCCTGTGGCGGGGAAGTGCAAACGTACACGTTTTCGGCCGAAAACGCGTTTTCCGGCGAAAACGCACACCACGGCTCTTTCTGAGAAAAAGCAAGCACGGAGGACGAGAATCGCTTTTGCCCTGCGTAGCGTTCCGGGCAGCGGGTAGAACCAGGCAGAGAATTCCCGGCTAGCAGCTTCCCTGTGGCTGGGAAGTGCAAACGTACACGTTTTCTGCCAGAAACGCGTTTTCGACGAAAATGCACACCACGGCTCTTTCTGAGAAAAAGCAAGCACGGAGGACGAGAATCGCTTTTGCCCTGCGTAGCGTTCCGGGCAGCGGGTAGAACCAGGCAGAGAATTCCCGGCTAGCAGCTTCCCTGTGGCGGGGAAGTGCAAACGTACACGTTTTCGGCCGAAAACGCGTTTTCCGGCGAAAACGCACACCACGGCTCTTTCTGAGAAAAAGCAAGCACGGAGGACGAGAATCGCTTTTGCCCTGCGTAGCGTTCCGGGCAGCGGGTAGAACCAGGCAGAGAATTCCCGGCTAGCAGCTTCCCTGTGGCGGGGAAGTGCAAACGTACACGTTTTCGGCCAAAAACGCGTTTTCGGCGAAAAAGCACACAACGGCTCTTTCTGAGAAAAAGCAAGCACGGAGGACGAGAATCGCTTTTGCCCTGCGTAGCGTTCCGGGCAGCGGGTAGAACCAGGCAGAGAATTCCCGGCTAGCAGCTTCCCTGTGGCGGGGAAGTGCAAACGTACACGTTTTCTGCCAAAAACGCGTTTTCCGGCGAAAACGCACACCACGGCTCTTTCTGAGAAAAAGCAAGCACGGAGGACGAGAATCGCTTTTGCCCTGCCTAGCGTTCCGGGCAGCGGGTAGAACCAGGCAGAGAATTCCCGGCTAGCAGCTTCCCTGTGGCGGGGAAGTGCAAACGTACACGTTTTCGGCCGAAAACGCATTTTCCGGCGAAAACGCACACCACGGCTCTTTCTGAGAAAAAGCAAGCACGGAGGACGAGAACCGCTTTTGCCCTGCGTAGCGTTCCGGGCAGCGGGTAGAACCAGGCAGAGAATTCCCGGCTAGCAGCTTTCCTGTGGCTGGGAAGTGCAAACGTACACGTTTTCGGCCAAAAACGCGTTTTCGGCGAAAAAGCACACAACGGCTCTTTCTGAGAAAAAGCAAGCACGGAGGACGAGAATCGCTTTTGCCCTGCGTAGCGTTCCGGGCAGCGGGTAGAACCAGGCAGAGAATTCCCGGCTAGCAGCTTCCCTGTGGCTGGGAAGTGCAAACGTACACGTTTTCGGCCAAAAACGCGTTTTCGGCGAAAACGCACACCACGGCTCTTTCTGAGAAAAAGCAAGCACGGAGGACGAGAATCGCTTTTGCCCTGCGTAGCGTTCCGGGCAGCGGGTAGAACCAGGCAGAGAATTCCCGGCTAGCAGCTTCCCTGTGGCGGGGAAGTGCAAACGTACACGTTTTCGGCCGAAAACGCGTTTTCCGGCGAAAACGCACACCACGGCTCTTTCTGAGAAAAAGCAAGCACGGAGGACGAGAATCGCTTTTGCCCTGCGTAGCGTTCCGGGCAGCGGGTAGAACCAGGCAGAGAATTCCCGGCTAGCAGCTTCCCTGTGGCCGTGAAGTGCAAACGTACACGTTTTCGGCCGAAAACGCGTTTTCGGCGAAAACGCACACCACGGCTCTTTCTGAGAAAAAGCAAGCACGGAGGACGAGAATCGCTTTTGCCCTGCGTAGCGTTCCGGGCAGCGGGTAGAACCAGGCAGAGAATTCCCGGCTAGCAGCTTCCCTGTGGCCGGGAAGTGCAAACGTACACGTTTTCGGCCGAAAACGCGTTTTCCGGCGAAAACGCACACCACGGCTCTTTCTGAGAAAAAGCAAGCACGGAGGACGAGAATCGCTTTTGCCCTGCGTAGCGTTCCGGGCAGCGGGTAGAACCAGGCAGAGAATTCCCGGCTAGCAGCTTCCCTGTGGCGGGGAAGTGCAAACGTACACGTTTTCGGCCGAAAACGCGTTTTCCGGCGAAAACGCACACCACGGCTCTTTCTGAGAAAAAGCAAGCACGGAGGACGAGAATCGCTTTTGCCCTGCGTAGCGTTCCGGGCAGCGGGTAGAACCAGGCAGAGAATTCCCGGCTAGCAGCTTCCCTGTGGCTGGGAAGTGCAAACGTACACGTTTTCTGCCAGAAACGCGTTTTCGACGAAAATGCACACCACGGCTCTTTCTGAGAAAAAGCAAGCACGGAGGACGAGAATCGCTTTTGCCCTGCGTAGCGTTCCGGGCAGCGGGTAGAACCAGGCAGAGAATTCCCGGCTAGCAGCTTCCCTGTGGCGGGGAAGTGCAAACGTACACGTTTTCGGCCGAAAACGCGTTTTCCGGCGAAAACGCACACCACGGCTCTTTCTGAGAAAAAGCAAGCACGGAGGACGAGAATCGCTTTTGCCCTGCGTAGCGTTCCGGGCAGCGGGTAGAACCAGGCAGAGAATTCCCGGCTAGCAGCTTCCCTGTGGCGGGGAAGTGCAAACGTACACGTTTTCGGTCAAAAACGCGTTTTCGGCGAAAAAGCACACCACGGCTCTTTCTGAGAAAAAGCAAGCACGGAGGACGAGAATCGCTTTTGCCCTGCGTAGCGTTCCGGGCAGCGGGTAGAACCAGGCAGAGAATTCCCGGCTAGCAGCTTCCCTGTGGCTGGGAAGTGCAAACGTACACGTTTTCGGCCAAAAACGCGTTTTCGGCGAAAACGCACACCACGGCTCTTTCTGAGAAAAAGCAAGCACGGAGGACGAGAATCGCTTTTGCCCTGCGTAGCGTTCCGGGCAGCGGGTAGAACCAGGCAGAGAATTCACGGCTAGCAGCTTCCCTGTGGCGGGGAAGTGCAAACGTACACGTTTTCGGCCGAAAACGCGTTTTCCGGCGAAAACGCACACCACGGCTCTTTCTGAGAAAAAGCAAGCACGGAGGACGAGAATCGCTTTTGCCCTGCGTAGCGTTCCGGGCAGCGGGTAGAACCAGGCAGAGAATTCCCGGCTAGCAGCTTCCCTGTGGCGGGGAAGTGCAAACGTACACGTTTTCGGCCGAAAACGCGTTTTCCGGCGAAAACGCACACCACGTCTCTTTCTGAGAAAAAGCAAGCACGGAGGACGAGAATCGCTTTTGCCCTGCGTAGCGTTCCGGGCAGCGGGTAGAACCAGGCAGAGAATTCCCGGCTAGCAGCTTCCCTGTGGCGGGGAACTGCAAACGTACACGTTTTCGGCCGAAAACGCGTTTTCCGGCGAAAACGCACACCACGGCTCTTTCTGAGAAAAAGCAAGCACGGAGGACGAGAATCGCTTTTGCCCTGCGTAGCGTTCCGGGCAGCGGGTAAAACCAGGCAGAGAATTCCCGGCTAGCAGCTTCCCTGTGGCTGGGAAGTGCAAACGTACACGTTTTCGGCCGAAAACGCGTTTTCCGGGGAAAACGCACACCACGGCTCTTTCTGAGAAAAAGCAAGCACGGAGGACGAGAATCGCTTTTGCCCTGCCTAGCGTTCCGGGCAGCGGGTAGAACCAGGCAGAGAATTCCCGGCTAGCAGCTTCCCTGTGGCTGGGAAGTGCAAACGTACACGTTTTCTGCCAAAAACGCGTTTTCGGCGAAAACGCACACCACGGCTCTTTCTGAGAAAAAGCAAGCACGGAGGACGAGAATCGCTTTTGCCCTGCGTAGCGTTCCGGGCAGCGGGTAGAACCAGGCAGAGAATTCCCGGCTAGCAGCTTCCCTGTGGCTGGGAAGTGCAAACGTACACGTTTTCTGCCAAAAACGCGTTTTCGGCGAAAACGCACACCACGGCTCTTTCTGAGAAAAAGCAAGCACGGAGGACGAGAATCGCTTTTGCCCTGCGTAGCGTTCCGGGCAGCGGTTAGAACCAGGCAGAGAATTCCCGGCTAGCAGCTTCCCTGTGGCGGGGAAGTGCAAACGTACACGTTTTCGGCCGAAAACGCGTTTTCCGGGGAAAACGCACACCACGGCTCTTTCTGAGAAAAAGCAAGCACGGAGGACGAGAATCGCTTTTGCCCTGCGTAGCGTAACGGGCAGCGGGTAGAACCAGGCAGAGAATTCCCGGCTAGCAGCTTCCCTGTGGCGGGGAAGTGCAAACGTACACGTTTTCGGCCGAAAACGCGTTTTCGGCGAAAACGCACACCACGGCTCTTTCTGAGAAAAAGCAAGCACGGAGGACGAGAATCGCTTTTGCCCTGCCTAGCGTTCCGGGCAGCGGGTAGAACCAGGCAGAGAATTCCCGGCTAGCAGCTTCCCTGTGGCGGGGAAGTGCAAACGTACACGTTTTCGGCCAAAAACGCGTTTTCCGGCGAAAACGCACACCACGGCTCTTTCTGAGAAAAAGCAAGCACGGAGGACGAGAATCGCTTTTGCCCTGCGTAGCGTTCCGGGCAGCGGGTAGAACCAGGCAGAGAATTCCCGGCTAGCAGCTTCCCTGTGGCGGGGAAGTGCAAACGTACACGTTTTCGGCCGAAAACGCATTTTCCGGCGAAAACGCACACCACGGCTCTTTCTGAGAAAAAGCAAGCACGGAGGACGAGAACCGCTTTTGCCCTGCGTAGCGTTGCGGGCAGCGGGTAGAACCAGGCAGAGAATTCCCGGCTAGCAGCTTCCCTGTGGCGGGGAAGTGCAAATGTACACGTTTTCGTCCGAAAACGCATTTTCCGGCGAAAACGCACACCACGGCTCTTTCTGAGAAAAAGCAAGCACGGAGGACGAGAACCGCTTTTGCCCTGCGTAGCGTTCCGGGCAGCGGGTAGAACCAGGCAGAGAATTCCCGGCTAGCAGCTTCCCTGTGGCTGGGAAGTGCAAACGTACACGTTTTCGGCCGAAAACGCGTTTTCCGGGGAAAACGCACACCACGGCTCTTTCTGAGAAAAAGCAAGCACGGAGGACGAGAATCGCTTTTGCCCTGCGTAGCGTAACGGGCAGCGGGTAGAACCAGGCAGAGAATTCCCGGCTAGCAGCTTCCCTGTGGCTGGGAAGTGCAAACGTACACGTTTTCGGCCGAAAACGCGTTTTCGGCGAAAACGCACACCACGGCTCTTTCTGAGAAAAAGCAAGCACGGAGGACGAGAATCGCTTTTGCCCTGCGTAGCGTTCCGGGCAGCGGGTAGAACCAGGCAGAGAATTCCCGGCTAGCAGCTTCCCTGTGGCGGGGAAGTGCAAACGTACACGTTTTCGGCCGAAAACGCGTTTTCCGGCGAAAACGCACACCAAGGCTCTTTCTGAGAAAAAGCAAGCACGGAGGACGAGAATCGCTTTTGCCCTGCCTAGCGTTCCGGGCAGCGGGTAGAACCAGGCAGAGAATTCCCGGCTAGCAGCTTTCCTGTGGCTGGGAAGTGCAAACGTACACGTTTTCGGCCAAAAACGCGTTTTCGGCGAAAAAGCACACAACGGCTCTTTCTGAGAAAAAGCAAGCACGGAGGACGAGAATCGCTTTTGCCCTGCGTAGCGTTCCGGGCAGCGGGTAGAACCAGGCAGAGAATTCCCGGCTAGCAGCTTCCCTGTGGCGGGGAACTGCAAACGTACACGTTTTCTGCCAAAAACGCGTTTTCCGGCGAAAACGCACACCACGGCTCTTTCTGAGAAAAAGCAAGCACGGAGGACGAGAATCGCTTTTGCCCTGCGTAGCGTTCCGGGCAGCGGGTAGAACCAGGCAGAGAATTCCCGGCTAGCAGCTTTCCTGTGGCTGGGAAGTGCAAACGTACACGTTTTCGGCCAAAAACGCGTTTTCGGCGAAAAAGCACACAACGGCTCTTTCTGAGAAAAAGCAAGCACGGAGGACGAGAATCGCTTTTGCCCTGCGTAGCGTTCCGGGCAGCGGGTAGAACCAGGCAGAGAATTCCCGGCTAGCAGCTTCCCTGAGGCGGGGAACTGCAAACGTACACGTTTTCTGCCAAAAACGCGTTTTCCGGCGAAAACGCACACCACGGCTCTTTCTGAGAAAAAGCAAGCACGGAGGACGAGAATCGCTTTTGCCCTGCGTAGCGTTCCGGGCAGCGGGTAGAACCAGGCAGAGAATTCCCGGCTAGCAGCTTCCCTGTGGCGGGGAAGTGCAAACGTACACGTTTTCGGCCGAAAACGCATTTTCCGGCGAAAACGCACACCACGGCTCTTTCTGAGAAAAAGCAAGCACGGAGGACGAGAACCGCTTTTGCCCTGCGTAGCGTTCCGGGCAGCGGGTTGAACCAGGCAGAGAATTCCCGGCTAGCAGCTTTCCTGTGGCTGGGAAGTGCAAACGTACACGTTTTCGGCCAAAAACGCGTTTTCGGCGAAAAAGCACACAACGGCTCTTTCTGAGAAAAAGCAAGCACGGAGGACGAGAATCGCTTTTGCCCTGCGTAGCGTTCCGGGCAGCGGGTAGAACCAGGCAGAGAATTCCCGGCTAGCAGCTTCCCTGTGGCGGGGAAGTGCAAACGTACACGTTTTCGGCCGAAAACGCGTTTTCCGGCGAAAACGCACACCACGGCTCTTTCTGAGAAAAAGCAAGCACGGAGGACGAGAATCGCTTTTGCCCTGCCTAGCGTTCCGGGCAGCGGGTAGAACCAGGCAGAGAATTCCCGGCTAGCAGCTTCCCTGTGGCGGGGAAGTGCAAACGTACACGTTTTCGGCCAAAAACGCGTTTTCGGCGAAAAAGCACACAACGGCTCTTTCTGAGAAAAAGCAAGCACGGAGGACGAGAATCGCTTTTGCCCTGCGTAGCGTTCCGGGCAGCGGGTAGAACCAGGCAGAGAATTCCCGGCTAGCAGCTTCCCTGTGGCGGGGAAGTGCAAACGTACACGTTTTCTGCCAAAAACGCGTTTTCCGGCGAAAACGCACACCACGGCTCTTTCTGAGAAAAAGCAAGCACGGAGGACGAGAATCGCTTTTGCCCTGCCTAGCGTTCCGGGCAGCGGGTAGAACCAGGCAGAGAATTCCCGGCTAGCAGCTTCCCTGTGGCGGGGAAGTGCAAACGTACACGTTTTCGGCCGAAAACGCATTTTCCGGCGAAAACGCACACCACGGCTCTTTCTGAGAAAAAGCAAGCACGGAGGACGAGAACCGCTTTTGCCCTGCGTAGCGTTCCGGGCAGCGGGTAGAACCAGGCAGAGAATTCCCGGCTAGCAGCTTTCCTGTGGCTGGGAAGTGCAAACGTACACGTTTTCGGCCAAAAACGCGTTTTCGGCGAAAAAGCACACAACGGCTCTTTCTGAGAAAAAGCAAGCACGGAGGACGAGAATCGCTTTTGCCCTGCGTAGCGTTCCGGGCAGCGGGTAGAACCAGGCAGAGAATTCCCGGCTAGCAGCTTTCCTGTGGCTGGGAAGTGCAAACGTACACGTTTTCGGCCAAAAACGCGTTTTCGGCGAAAACGCACACCACGGCTCTTTCTGAGAAAAAGCAAGCACGGAGGACGAGAATCGCTTTTGCCCTGCGTAGCGTTCCGGGCAGCGGGTAGAACCAGGCAGAGAATTCCCGGCTAGCAGCTTCCCTGTGGCGGGGAAGTGCAAACGTACACGTTTTCGGCCGAAAACGCGTTTTCCGGGGAAAACGCACACCACGGCTCTTTCTGAGAAAAAGCAAGCACGGAGGACGAGAATCGCTTTTGCCCTGCGTAGCGTTCCGGGCAGCGGGTAGAACCAGGCAGAGAATTCCCGGCTAGCAGCTTCCCTGTGGCGGGGAAGTGCAAACGTACACGTTTTCGGCCGAAAACGCATTTTCCGGCGAAAACGCACACCACGGCTCTTTCTGAGAAAAAGCAAGCACGGAGGACGAGAATCGCTTTTGCCCTGCGTAGCGTTCCGGGCAGCGGGTAGAACCAGGCAGAGAATTCCCGGCTAGCAGCTTCCCTGTGGCGGGGAAGTGCAAACGTACACGTTTTCTGCCAAAAACGCGTTTTCCGGCGAAAACGCACACCACGGCTCTTTCTGAGAAAAAGCAAGCACGGAGGACGAGAATCGCTTTTGCCCTGCGTAGCGTTCCGGGCAGCGGGTAGAACCAGGCAGAGAATTCCCGGCTAGCAGCTTCCCTGTGGCGGGGAAGTGCAAACGTACACGTTTTCTGCCAAAAACGCGTTTTCCGGCGAAAACGCACACCACGGCTCTTTCTGAGAAAAAGCAAGCACGGAGGACGAGAATCGCTTTTGCCCTGCGTAGCGTTCCGGGCAGCGGGTAGAACCAGGCAGAGAATTCCCGGCTAGCAGCTTCCCTGTGGCGGGGAAGTGCAAACGTACACGTTTTCGGCCGAAAACGCATTTTCCGGCGAAAACGCACACCACGGCTCTTTCTGAGAAAAAGCAAGCACGGAGGACGAGAACCGCTTTTGCCCTGCGTAGCGTTCCGGGCAGCGGGTTGAACCAGGCAGAGAATTCCCGGCTAGCAGCTTTCCTGTGGCTGGGAAGTGCAAACGTACACGTTTTCGGCCAAAAACGCGTTTTCGGCGAAAAAGCACACAACGGCTCTTTCTGAGAAAAAGCAAGCACGGAGGACGAGAATCGCTTTTGCCCTGCGTAGCGTTCCGGGCAGCGGGTAGAACCAGGCAGAGAATTCCCGGCTAGCAGCTTCCCTGTGGCTGGGAAGTGCAAACGTACACGTTTTCGGCCAAAAACGCGTTTTCGGCGAAAACGCACACCACGGCTCTTTCTGAGAAAAAGCAAGCACGGAGGACGAGAATCGCTTTTGCCCTGCGTAGCGTTCCGGGCAGCGGGTAGAACCAGGCAGAGAATTCCCGGCTAGCAGCTTCCCTGTGGCGGGGAAGTGCAAACGTACACGTTTTCGGCCGAAAACGCGTTTTCCGGCGAAAACGCACACCACGGCTCTTTCTGAGAAAAAGCAAGCACGGAGGACGAGAATCGCTTTTGCCCTGCCTAGCGTTCCGGGCAGCGGGTAGAACCAGGCAGAGAATTCCCGGCTAGCAGCTTCCCTGTGGCGGGGAAGTGCAAACGTACACGTTTTCTGCCAAAAACGCGTTTTCGGCGAAAACGCACACCACGGCTCTTTCTGAGAAAAAGCAAGCACGGAGGACGAGAATCGCTTTTGCCCTGCGTAGCGTTCCGGGCAGCGGGTAGAACCAGGCAGAGAATTCCCGGCTAGCAGCTTCCCTGTGGCGGGGAAGTGCAAACGTACACGTTTTCTGCCAAAAACGCGTTTTCCGGCGAAAACGCACACCACGGCTCTTTCTGAGAAAAAGCAAGCACGGAGGACGAGAATCGCTTTTGCCCTGCCTAGCGTTCCGGGCAGCGGGTAGAACCAGGCAGAGAATTCCCGGCTAGCAGCTTCCCTGTGGCGGGGAAGTGCAAACGTACACGTTTTCGGCCGAAAACGCATTTTCCGGCGAAAACGCACACCACGGCTCTTTCTGAGAAAAAGCAAGCACGGAGGACGAGAACCGCTTTTGCCCTGCGTAGCGTTCCGGGCAGCGGGTAGAACCAGGCAGAGAATTCCCGGCTAGCAGCTTTCCTGTGGCTGGGAAGTGCAAACGTACACGTTTTCGGCCAAAAACGCGTTTTCGGCGAAAAAGCACACAACGGCTCTTTCTGAGAAAAAGCAAGCACGGAGGACGAGAATCGCTTTTGCCCTGCGTAGCGTTCCGGGCAGCGGGTAGAACCAGGCAGAGAATTCCCGGCTAGCAGCTTCCCTGTGGCTGGGAAGTGCAAACGTACACGTTTTCGGCCAAAAACGCGTTTTCGGCGAAAACGCACACCACGGCTCTTTCTGAGAAAAAGCAAGCACGGAGGACGAGAATCGCTTTTGCCCTGCGTAGCGTTCCGGGCAGCGGGTAGAACCAGGCAGAGAATTCCCGGCTAGCAGCTTCCCTGTGGCGGGGAAGTGCAAACGTACACGTTTTCGGCCGAAAACGCGTTTTCCGGGGAAAACGCACACCACGGCTCTTTCTGAGAAAAAGCAAGCACGGAGGACGAGAATCGCTTTTGCCCTGCGTAGCGTTCCGGGCAGCGGGTAGAACCAGGCAGAGAATTCCCGGCTAGCAGCTTCCCTGTGGCGGGGAAGTGCAAACGTACACGTTTTCGGCCGAAAACGCGTTTTCCGGCGAAAACGCACACCACGGCTCTTTCTGAGAAAAAGCAAGCACGGAGGACGAGAATCGCTTTTGCCCTGCGTAGCGTTCCGGGCAGCGGGTAGAACCAGGCAGAGAATTCCCGGCTAGCAGCTTCCCTGTGGCGGGGAAGTGCAAACGTACACGTTTTCGGCCGAAAACGCGTTTTCCGGCGAAAACGCACACCACGGCTCTTTCTGAGAAAAAGCAAGCACGGAGGACGAGAATCGCTTTTGCCCTGCGTAGCGTTCCGGGCAGCGGGTAGAACCAGGTAGAGAATTCCCGGCTAGCAGCTTCCCTGTGGCCGGGAAGTGCAAACGTACACGTTTTCGGCCGAAAACGCGTTTTCCGGGGAAAACGCACACCACGGCTCTTTCTGAGAAAAAGCAAGCACGGAGGACGAGAATCGCTTTTGCCCTGCGTAGCGTTCCGGGCAGCGGGTAGAACCAGGCAGAGAATTCCCGGCTAGCAGCTTCCCTGTGGCGGGGAAGTGCAAACGTACACGTTTTCGGCCGAAAACGCGTTTTCCGGCGAAAACGCACACCACGGCTCTTTCTGAGAAAAAGCAAGCACGGAGGACGAGAATCGCTTTTGCCCTGCGTAGCGTTCCGGGCAGCGGGTAGAACCAGGCAGAGAATTCCCGGCTAGCAGCTTCCCTGTGGCGGGGAAGTGCAAACGTACACGTTTTTGGCCGAAAACGCGTTTTCCGGGGAAAACGCACACCACGGCTCTTTCTGAGAAAAAGCAAGCACGGAGGACGAGAATCGCTTTTGCCCTGCGTAGCGTTCCGGGCAGCGGGTAGAACCAGGCAGAGAATTCCCGGCTAGCAGCTTCCCTGTGGCGGGGAAGTGCAAACGTACACGTTTTCGGCCGAAAACGCGTTTTCCGGCGAAAACGCACACCACGGCTCTTTCTGAGAAAAAGCAAGCACGGAGGACGAGAATCGCTTTTGCCCTGCGTAGCGTTCCGGGCAGCGGGTAGAACCAGGTAGAGAATTCCCGGCTAGCAGCTTCCCTGTGGCCGGGAAGTGCAAACGTACACGTTTTCGGCCGAAAACGCGTTTTCCGGCGAAAACGCACACCACGGCTCTTTCTGAGAAAAAGCAAGCACGGAGGACGAGAATCGCTTTTGCCCTGCGTAGCGTTCCGGGCAGCGGGTAGAACCAGGCAGAGAATTCCCGGCTAGCAGCTTCCCTGTGGCGGGGAAGTGCAAACGTACACGTTTTCGGCCGAAAACGCGTTTTCCGGCGAAAACGCACACCACGGCTCTTTCTGAGAAAAAGCAAGCACGGAGGACGAGAATCGCTTTTGCCCTGCGTAGCGTTCCGGGCAGCGGGTAGAACCAGGCAGAGAATTCCCGGCTAGCAGCTTCCCTGTGGCGGGGAAGTGCAAACGTACACGTTTTCGGCCGAAAACGCGTTTTCCGGCGAAAACGCACACCACGGCTCTTTCTGAGAAAAAGCAAGCACGGAGGACGAGAATCGCTTTTGCCCTGCCTAGCGTTCCAGGCAGCGGGTAGAACCAGGCAGAGAATTCCCGGCTAGCAGATTCCCTGTGGCGGGGAAGTGCAAACGTACACGTTTTCGGCCGAAAACGCGTTTTCCGGGGAAAACGCACACCACGGCTCTTTCTGAGAAAAAGCAAGCACGGAGGACGAGAATCGCTTTTGCCCTGCCTAGCGTTCCGGGCAGCGGGTAGAACCAGGCAGAGAATTCCCGGCTAGCAGCTTCCCTGTGGCGGGGAAGTGCAAACGTACACGTTTTCGGCCGAAAACGCGTTTTCCGGCGAAAAAGCACACCACGGCTCTTTCTGAGAAAAAGCAAGCACGGAGGACGAGAATCGCTTTTGCCCTGCGTAGCGTTCCGGGCAGCGGGTAGAACCAGGCAGAGAATTCCCGGCTAGCAGCTTCCCTGTGGCGGGGAAGTGCAAACGTACACGTTTTCGGCCGAAAACGCGTTTTCCGGCGAAAACGCACACCACGGCTCTTTCTGAGAAAAAGCAAGCACGGAGGACAAGAATCGCTTTTGCCCTGCGTAGCGTTCCGGGCAGCGGGTAGAACCAGGCAGAGAATTCCCGGCTAGCAGCTTCCCTGTGGCTGGGAAGTGCAAACGTACACGTTTTCGGCCAAAAACGCGTTTTCGGCGAAAAAGCACACAACGGCTCTTTCTGAGAAAAAGCAAGCACGGAGGACGAGAATCGCTTTTGCCCTGCGTAGCGTTCCGGGCAGCGGGTAGAACCAGGCAGAGAATTCCCGGCTAGCAGCTTCCCTGTGGCGGGGAAGTGCAAACGTACACGTTTTCGGCCGAAAACGCGTTTTCGGCGAAAACGCACACCACGGCTCTTTCTGAGAAAAAGCAAGCACGGAGGACGAGAATCGCTTTTGCCCTGCCTAGCGTTCCGGGCAGCGGGTAGAACCAGGCAGAGAATTCCCGGCTAGCAGCTTCCCTGTGGCGGGGAAGTGCAAACGTACACGTTTTCGGCCGAAAACGCGTTTTCCGGCGAAAACGCACACCACGGCTCTTTCTGAGAAAAAGCAAGCACGGAGGACGAGAATCGCTTTTGCCCTGCGTAGCGTTCCGGGCAGCGGGTAGAACCAGGCAGAGAATTCCCGGCTAGCAGCTTCCCTGTGGCGGGGAAGTGCAAACGTACACGTTTTCGGCCGAAAACGCGTTTTCCGGGGAAAACGCACACCACGGCTCTTTCTGAGAAAAAGCAAGCACGGAGGACGAGAATCGCTTTTGCCCTGCGTAGCGTTCCGGGCAGCGGGTAGAACCAGGCAGAGAATTCCCGGCTAGCAGCTTCCCTGTGGCGGGGAAGTGCAAACGTACACGTTTTCGGCCGAAAACGCGTTTTCCGGCGAAAACGCACACCACGGCTCTTTCTGAGAAAAAGCAAGCACGGAGGACGAGAATCGCTTTTGCCCTGCGTAGCGTTCCGGGCAGCGGGTAGAACCAGGCAGAGAATTCCCGGCTAGCAGCTTCCCTGTGGCGGGGAAGTGCAAACGTACACGTTTTCGGCCGAAAACGCGTTTTCCGGCGAAAACGCACACCACGGCTCTTTCTGAGAAAAAGCAAGCACGGAGGACGAGAATCGCTTTTGCCCTGCGTAGCGTTCCGGGCAGCGGGTAGAACCAGGTAGAGAATTCCCGGCTAGCAGCTTCCCTGTGGCCGGGAAGTGCAAACGTACACGTTTTCGGCCGAAAACGCGTTTTCCGGCGAAAACGCACACCACGGCTCTTTCTGAGAAAAAGCAAGCACGGAGGACGAGAATCGCTTTTGCCCTGCGTAGCGTTCCGGGCAGCGGGTAGAACCAGGCAGAGAATTCCCGGCTAGCAGCTTCCCTGTGGCGGGGAAGTGCAAACGTACACGTTTTCGGCCGAAAACGCGTTTTCCGGCGAAAACGCACACCACGGCTCTTTCTGAGAAAAAGCAAGCACGGAGGACGAGAATCGCTTTTGCCCTGCCTAGCGTTCCGGGCAGCGGGTAGAACCAGGCAGAGAATTCCCGGCTAGCAGCTTCCCTGTGGCGGGGAAGTGCAAACGTACACGTTTTCGGCCGAAAACGCGTTTTCCGGCGAAAACGCACACCACGGCTCTTTCTGAGAAAAAGCAAGCACGGAGGACGAGAATCGCTTTTGCCCTGCCTAGCGTTCCAGGCAGCGGGTAGAACCAGGCAGAGAATTCCCGGCTAGCAGATTCCCTGTGGCGGGGAAGTGCAAACGTACACGTTTTCGGCCGAAAACGCGTTTTCCGGGGAAAACGCACACCACGGCTCTTTCTGAGAAAAAGCAAGCACGGAGGACGAGAATCGCTTTTGCCCTGCCTAGCGTTCCGGGCAGCGGGTAGAACCAGGCAGAGAATTCCCGGCTAGCAGCTTCCCTGTGGCGGGGAAGTGCAAACGTACACGTTTTCGGCCGAAAACGCGTTTTCCGGCGAAAAAGCACACCACGGCTCTTTCTGAGAAAAAGCAAGCACGGAGGACGAGAATCGCTTTTGCCCTGCGTAGCGTTCCGGGCAGCGGGTAGAACCAGGCAGAGAATTCCCGGCTAGCAGCTTCCCTGTGGCGGGGAAGTGCAAACGTACACGTTTTCGGCCGAAAACGCGTTTTCCGGCGAAAACGCACACCACGGCTCTTTCTGAGAAAAAGCAAGCACGGAGGACAAGAATCGCTTTTGCCCTGCGTAGCGTTCCGGGCAGCGGGTAGAACCAGGCAGAGAATTCCCGGCTAGCAGCTTCCCTGTGGCTGGGAAGTGCAAACGTACACGTTTTCGGCCAAAAACGCGTTTTCGGCGAAAAAGCACACAACGGCTCTTTCTGAGAAAAAGCAAGCACGGAGGACGAGAATCGCTTTTGCCCTGCGTAGCGTTCCGGGCAGCGGGTAGAACCAGGCAGAGAATTCCCGGCTAGCAGCTTCCCTGTGGCCGGGAAGTGCAAACGTACACGTTTTCGGCCGAAAACGCGTTTTCGGCGAAAACGCACACCACGGCTCTTTCTGAGAAAAAGCAAGCACGGAGGACGAGAATCGCTTTTGCCCTGCCTAGCGTTCCGGGCAGCGGGTAGAACCAGGCAGAGAATTCCCGGCTAGCAGCTTCCCTGTGGCGGGGAAGTGCAAACGTACACGTTTTCGGCCGAAAACGCGTTTTCCGGCGAAAACGCACACCACGGCTCTTTCTGAGAAAAAGCAAGCACGGAGGACGAGAATCGCTTTTGCCCTGCGTAGCGTTCCGGGCAGCGGGTAGAACCAGGCAGAGAATTCCCGGCTAGCAGCTTTCCTGTGGCTGGGAAGTGTAAACGTACACGTTTTCGGCCAAAAACGCGTTTTCGGCGAAAAAGCACACAACGGCTCTTTCTGAGAAAAAGCAAGCACGGAGGACGAGAATCGCTTTTGCCCTGCGTAGCGTTCCGGGCAGCGGGTAGAACCAGGCAGAGAATTCCCGGCTAGCAGCTTCCCTGTGGCGGGGAAGTGCAAACGTACACGTTTTCGGCCGAAAACGCGTTTTCCGGCGAAAACGCACACCACGGCTCTTTCTGAGAAAAAGCAAGCACGGAGGACGAGAATCGCTTTTGCCCTGCCTAGCGTTCCGGGCAGCGGGTAGAACCAGGCAGAGAATTCCCGGCTAGCAGCTTCCCTGTGGCGGGGAAGTGGAAACGTACACGTTTTCGGCCAGAAAACGCGTTTTCCGGGGAAAACGCACACCACGGCTCTTTCTGAGAAAAAGCAAGCACGGAGGACGAGAATCGCTTTTGCCCTGCGTAGCGTTCCGGGCAGCGGGTAGAACCAGGCAGAGAATTCCCGGCTAGCAGCTTCCCTGTGGCGGGGAAGTGCAAACGTACACGTTTTCGGCCGAAAACGCGTTTTCCGGGGAAAACGCACACCACGGCTCTTTCTGAGAAAAAGCAAGCACGGAGGACGAGAATCGCTTTTGCCCTGCGTAGCGTTCCGGGCAGCGGGTAGAACCAGGCAGAGAATTCCCGGCTAGCAGCTTCCCTGTGGCGGGGAAGTGCAAACGTACACGTTTTCGGCCGAAAACGCGTTTTCCGGCGAAAACGCACACCACGGCTCTTTCTGAGAAAAAGCAAGCACGGAGGACGAGAATCGCTTTTGCCCTGCGTAGCGTTCCGGGCAGCGGGTAGAACCAGGCAGAGAATTCCCGGCTAGCAGCTTCCCTGTGGCTGGGAAGTGCAAACGTACACGTTTTCGGCCAAAAAAGCGTTTTCGGCGAAAAAGCACACAACGGCTCTTTCTGAGAAAAAGCAAGCACGGAGGACGAGAATCGCTTTTGCCCTGCGTAGCGTTCCGGGCAGCGGGTAGAACCAGGCAGAGAATTCCCGGCTAGCAGATTCCCTGTGGCCGGGAAGTGCAAACGTACACGTTTTCGGCCAAAAAACGCGTTTTCGGCGAAAACGCACACCACGGCTCTTTCTGAGAAAAAGCAAGCACGGAGGACGAGAATCGCTTTTGCCCTGCCTAGCGTTCCGGGCAGCGGGTAGAACCAGGCAGAGAATTCCCGGCTAGCAGCTTCCCTGTGGCGGGGAAGTGCAAACGTACACGTTTTCGGCCGAAAACGCGTTTTCCGGCGAAAACGCACACCACGGCTCTTTCTGAGAAAAAGCAAGCACGGAGGACGAGAATCGCTTTTGCCCTGCCTAGCGTTCCAGGCAGCGGGTAGAACCAGGCAGAGAATTCCCGGCTAGCAGATTCCCTGTGGCGGGGAAGTGCAAACGTACACGTTTTCGGCCGAAAACGCGTTTTCCGGGGAAAACGCACACCACGGCTCTTTCTGAGAAAAAGCAAGCACGGAGGACGAGAATCGCTTTTGCCCTGCCTAGCGTTCCGGGCAGCGGGTAGAACCAGGCAGAGAATTCCCGGCTAGCAGCTTCCCTGTGGCGGGGAAGTGCAAACGTACACGTTTTCGGCCGAAAACGCGTTTTCCGGCGAAAAAGCACACCACGGCTCTTTCTGAGAAAAAGCAAGCACGGAGGACGAGAATCGCTTTTGCCCTGCGTAGCGTTCCGGGCAGCGGGTAGAACCAGGCAGAGAATTCCCGGCTAGCAGCTTCCCTGTGGCGGGGAAGTGCAAACGTACACGTTTTCGGCCGAAAACGCGTTTTCCGGCGAAAACGCACACCACGGCTCTTTCTGAGAAAAAGCAAGCACGGAGGACAAGAATCGCTTTTGCCCTGCGTAGCGTTCCGGGCAGCGGGTAGAACCAGGCAGAGAATTCCCGGCTAGCAGCTTCCCTGTGGCTGGGAAGTGCAAACGTACACGTTTTCGGCCAAAAACGCGTTTTCGGCGAAAAAGCACACAACGGCTCTTTCTGAGAAAAAGCAAGCACGGAGGACGAGAATCGCTTTTGCCCTGCGTAGCGTTCCGGGCAGCGGGTAGAACCAGGCAGAGAATTCCCGGCTAGCAGCTTCCCTGTGGCCGGGAAGTGCAAACGTACACGTTTTCGGCCGAAAACGCGTTTTCGGCGAAAACGCACACCACGGCTCTTTCTGAGAAAAAGCAAGCACGGAGGACGAGAATCGCTTTTGCCCTGCCTAGCGTTCCGGGCAGCGGGTAGAACCAGGCAGAGAATTCCCGGCTAGCAGCTTCCCTGTGGCGGGGAAGTGCAAACGTACACGTTTTCGGCCGAAAACGCGTTTTCCGGCGAAAACGCACACCACGGCTCTTTCTGAGAAAAAGCAAGCACGGAGGACGAGAATCGCTTTTGCCCTGCGTAGCGTTCCGGGCAGCGGGTAGAACCAGGCAGAGAATTCCCGGCTAGCAGCTTCCCTGTGGCGGGGAAGTGCAAACGTACACGTTTTCGGCCGAAAACGCGTTTTCCGGGGAAAACGCACACCACGGCTCTTTCTGAGAAAAAGCAAGCACGGAGGACGAGAATCGCTTTTGCCCTGCGTAGCGTTCCGGGCAGCGGGTAGAACCAGGCAGAGAATTCCCGGCTAGCAGCTTCCCTGTGGCGGGGAAGTGCAAACGTACACGTTTTCGGCCGAAAACGCGTTTTCCGGCGAAAACGCACACCACGGCTCTTTCTGAGAAAAAGCAAGCACGGAGGACGAGAATCGCTTTTGCCCTGCGTAGCGTTCCGGGCAGCGGGTAGAACCAGGCAGAGAATTCCCGGCTAGCAGCTTCCCTGTGGCGGGGAAGTGCAAACGTACACGTTTTCGGCCGAAAACGCGTTTTCCGGCGAAAACGCACACCACGGCTCTTTCTGAGAAAAAGCAAGCACGGAGGACGAGAATCGCTTTTGCCCTGCGTAGCGTTCCGGGCAGCGGGTAGAACCAGGTAGAGAATTCCCGGCTAGCAGCTTCCCTGTGGCCGGGAAGTGCAAACGTACACGTTTTCGGCCGAAAACGCGTTTTCCGGCGAAAACGCACACCACGGCTCTTTCTGAGAAAAAGCAAGCACGGAGGACGAGAATCGCTTTTGCCCTGCGTAGCGTTCCGGGCAGCGGGTAGAACCAGGCAGAGAATTCCCGGCTAGCAGCTTCCCTGTGGCGGGGAAGTGCAAACGTACACGTTTTCGGCCGAAAACGCGTTTTCCGGCGAAAACGCACACCACGGCTCTTTCTGAGAAAAAGCAAGCACGGAGGACGAGAATCGCTTTTGCCCTGCCTAGCGTTCCGGGCAGCGGGTAGAACCAGGCAGAGAATTCCCGGCTAGCAGCTTCCCTGTGGCGGGGAAGTGCAAACGTACACGTTTTCGGCCGAAAACGCGTTTTCCGGCGAAAACGCACACCACGGCTCTTTCTGAGAAAAAGCAAGCACGGAGGACGAGAATCGCTTTTGCCCTGCCTAGCGTTCCAGGCAGCGGGTAGAACCAGGCAGAGAATTCCCGGCTAGCAGATTCCCTGTGGCGGGGAAGTGCAAACGTACACGTTTTCGGCCGAAAACGCGTTTTCCGGGGAAAACGCACACCACGGCTCTTTCTGAGAAAAAGCAAGCACGGAGGACGAGAATCGCTTTTGCCCTGCCTAGCGTTCCGGGCAGCGGGTAGAACCAGGCAGAGAATTCCCGGCTAGCAGCTTCCCTGTGGCGGGGAAGTGCAAACGTACACGTTTTCGGCCGAAAACGCGTTTTCCGGCGAAAAAGCACACCACGGCTCTTTCTGAGAAAAAGCAAGCACGGAGGACGAGAATCGCTTTTGCCCTGCGTAGCGTTCCGGGCAGCGGGTAGAACCAGGCAGAGAATTCCCGGCTAGCAGCTTCCCTGTGGCGGGGAAGTGCAAACGTACACGTTTTCGGCCGAAAACGCGTTTTCCGGCGAAAACGCACACCACGGCTCTTTCTGAGAAAAAGCAAGCACGGAGGACAAGAATCGCTTTTGCCCTGCGTAGCGTTCCGGGCAGCGGGTAGAACCAGGCAGAGAATTCCCGGCTAGCAGCTTCCCTGTGGCTGGGAAGTGCAAACGTACACGTTTTCGGCCAAAAACGCGTTTTCGGCGAAAAAGCACACAACGGCTCTTTCTGAGAAAAAGCAAGCACGGAGGACGAGAATCGCTTTTGCCCTGCGTAGCGTTCCGGGCAGCGGGTAGAACCAGGCAGAGAATTCCCGGCTAGCAGCTTCCCTGTGGCCGGGAAGTGCAAACGTACACGTTTTCGGCCGAAAACGCGTTTTCGGCGAAAACGCACACCACGGCTCTTTCTGAGAAAAAGCAAGCACGGAGGACGAGAATCGCTTTTGCCCTGCCTAGCGTTCCGGGCAGCGGGTAGAACCAGGCAGAGAATTCCCGGCTAGCAGCTTCCCTGTGGCGGGGAAGTGCAAACGTACACGTTTTCGGCCGAAAACGCGTTTTCCGGCGAAAACGCACACCACGGCTCTTTCTGAGAAAAAGCAAGCACGGAGGACGAGAATCGCTTTTGCCCTGCGTAGCGTTCCGGGCAGCGGGTAGAACCAGGCAGAGAATTCCCGGCTAGCAGCTTTCCTGTGGCGGGGAAGTGTAAACGTACACGTTTTCGGCCAAAAACGCGTTTTCGGCGAAAAAGCACACAACGGCTCTTTCTGAGAAAAAGCAAGCACGGAGGACGAGAATCGCTTTTGCCCTGCGTAGCGTTCCGGGCAGCGGGTAGAACCAGGCAGAGAATTCCCGGCTAGCAGCTTCCCTGTGGCGGGGAAGTGCAAACGTACACGTTTTCGGCCGAAAACGCGTTTTCCGGCGAAAACGCACACCACGGCTCTTTCTGAGAAAAAGCAAGCACGGAGGACGAGAATCGCTTTTGCCCTGCCTAGCGTTCCGGGCAGCGGGTAGAACCAGGCAGAGAATTCCCGGCTAGCAGCTTCCCTGTGGCGGGGAAGTGGAAACGTACACGTTTTCGGCCAGAAAACGCGTTTTCCGGGGAAAACGCACACCACGGCTCTTTCTGAGAAAAAGCAAGCACGGAGGACGAGAATCGCTTTTGCCCTGCGTAGCGTTCCGGGCAGCGGGTAGAACCAGGCAGAGAATTCCCGGCTAGCAGCTTCCCTGTGGCGGGGAAGTGCAAACGTACACGTTTTCGGCCGAAAACGCGTTTTCCGGGGAAAACGCACACCACGGCTCTTTCTGAGAAAAAGCAAGCACGGAGGACGAGAATCGCTTTTGCCCTGCGTAGCGTTCCGGGCAGCGGGTAGAACCAGGCAGAGAATTCCCGGCTAGCAGCTTCCCTGTGGCGGGGAAGTGCAAACGTACACGTTTTCGGCCGAAAACGCGTTTTCCGGCGAAAACGCACACCACGGCTCTTTCTGAGAAAAAGCAAGCACGGAGGACGAGAATCGCTTTTGCCCTGCGTAGCGTTCCGGGCAGCGGGTAGAACCAGGCAGAGAATTCCCGGCTAGCAGCTTCCCTGTGGCTGGGAAGTGCAAACGTACACGTTTTCGGCCAAAAAAGCGTTTTCGGCGAAAAAGCACACAACGGCTCTTTCTGAGAAAAAGCAAGCACGGAGGACGAGAATCGCTTTTGCCCTGCGTAGCGTTCCGGGCAGCGGGTAGAACCAGGCAGAGAATTCCCGGCTAGCAGCTTCCCTGTGGCCGGGAAGTGCAAACGTACACGTTTTCGGCCAAAAAACGCGTTTTCGGCGAAAACGCACACCACGGCTCTTTCTGAGAAAAAGCAAGCACGGAGGACGAGAATCGCTTTTGCCCTGCGTAGCGTTCCGGGCAGCGGGTAGAACCAGGCAGAGAATTCCCGGCTAGCAGCTTCCCTGTGGCTGGGAAGTGCAAACGTACACGTTTTCGGCCGAAAACGCATTTTCCGGCGAAAACGCACACCACGGCTCTTTCTGAGAAAAAGCAAGCACGGAGGACGAGAATCGCTTTTGCCCTGCGTAGCGTTCCGGGCAGCGGGTAGAACCAGGTAGAGAATTCCCGGCTAGCAGCTTCCCTGTGGCCGGGAAGTGCAAACGTACACGTTTTCGGCCGAAAACGCGTTTTCCGGCGAAAACGCACACCACGGCTCTTTCTGAGAAAAAGCAAGCACGGAGGACGAGAATCGCTTTTGCCCTGCGTAGCGTTCCGGGCAGCGGGTAGAACCAGGCAGAGAATTCCCGGCTAGCAGCTTCCCTGTGGCGGGGAAGTGCAAACGTACACGTTTTCGGCCGAAAACGCGTTTTCCGGCGAAAACGCACACCACGGCTCTTTCTGAGAAAAAGCAAGCACGGAGGACGAGAATCGCTTTTGCCCTGCGTAGCGTTCCGGGCAGCGGGTAGAACCAGGCAGAGAATTCCCGGCTAGCAGCTTCCCTGTGGCGGGGAAGTGCAAACGTACACGTTTTCGGCCGGAAACGCGTTTTCCGGCGAAAACGCACACCACGGCTCTTTCTGAGAAAAAGCAAGCACGGAGGACGAGAATCGCTTTTGCCCTGCCTAGCGTTCCGGGCAGCGGGTAGAACCAGGCAGAGAATTCCCGGCTAGCAGCTTCCCTGTGGCGGGGAAGTGCAAACGTACACGTTTTCGGCCGAAAACGCGTTTTCCGGGGAAAACGCACACCACGGCTCTTTCTGAGAAAAAGCAAGCACGGAGGACGAGAATCGCTTTTGCCCTGCCTAGCGTTCCGGGCAGCGGGTAGAACCAGGCAGAGAATTCCCGGCTAGCAGCTTCCCTGTGGCGGGGAAGTGCAAACGTACACGTTTTCGGCCGAAAACGCGTTTTCCGGCGAAAAAGCACACCACGGCTCTTTCTGAGAAAAAGCAAGCACGGAGGACGAGAATCGCTTTTGCCCTGCGTAGCGTTCCGGGCAGCGGGTAGAACCAGGCAGAGAATTCCCGGCTAGCAGCTTCCCTGTGGCGGGGAAGTGCAAACGTACACGTTTTCGGCCGAAAACGCGTTTTCCGGCGAAAACGCACACCACGGCTCTTTCTGAGAAAAAGCAAGCACGGAGGACGAGAATCGCTTTTGCCCTGCGTAGCGTTCCGGGCAGCGGGTAGAACCAGGCAGAGAATTCCCGGCTAGCAGCTTTCCTGTGGCTGGGAAGTGTAAACGTACACGTTTTCGGCCAAAAACGCGTTTTCGGCGAAAAAGCACACAACGGCTCTTTCTGAGAAAAAGCAAGCACGGAGGACGAGAATCGCTTTTGCCCTGCGTAGCCTTCCGGGCAGCAGGTAGAACCAGGCAGAGAATTCCCGGCTAGCAGCTTCCCTGTGGCGGGGAAGTGCAAACGTACACGTTTTCGGCCGAAAACGCGTTTTCCGGCGAAAACGCACACCACGGCTCTTTCTGAGAAAAAGCAAGCACGGAGGACGAGAATCGCTTTTGCCCTGCGTAGCGTTCCGGGCAGCGGGTAGAACCAGGCAGAGAATTCCCGGCTAGCAGCTTCCCTGTGGCGGGGAAGTGCAAACGTACACGTTTTCGGCCAAAAACGCGTTTTCCGAGGAAAACGCACACCACGGCTCTTTCTGAGAAAAAGCAAGCACGGAGGACGAGAATCGCTTTTGCCCTGCCTAGCGTTCCGGGCAGCGGGTAGAACCAGGCAGAGAATTCCCGGCTAGCAGCTTCCCTGTGGCGGGGAAGTGCAAACGTACACGTTTTCGGCCAGAAAACGCGTTTTCCGGGGAAAACGCACACCACGGCTCTTTCTGAGAAAAAGCAAGCACGGAGGACGAGAATCGCTTTTGCCCTGCGTAGCGTTCCGGGCAGCGGGTAGAACCAGGCAGAGAATTCCCGGCTAGCAGCTTCCCTGTGGCGGGGAAGTGCAAACGTACACGTTTTCGGCCGAAAACGCGTTTTCCGGGGAAAACGCACACCACGGCTCTTTCTGAGAAAAAGCAAGCACGGAGGACGAGAATCGCTTTTGCCCTGCGTAGCGTTCCGGGCAGCGGGTAGAACCAGGCAGAGAATTCCCGGCTAGCAGCTTCCCTGTGGCGGGGAAGTGCAAACGTACACGTTTTCGGCCGAAAACGCGTTTTCCGGCGAAAACGCACACCACGGCTCTTTCTGAGAAAAAGCAAGCACGGAGGACGAGAATCGCTTTTGCCCTGCCTAGCGTTCCGGGCAGCGGGTAGAACCAGGCAGAGAATTCCCGGCTAGCAGCTTCCCTGTGGCGGGGAAGTGCAAACGTACACGTTTTCGGCCGAAAACGCGTTTTCCGGCGAAAACGCACACCACGGCTCTTTCTGAGAAAAAGCAAGCACGGAGGACGAGAATCGCTTTTGCCCTGCGTAGCGTTCCGGGCAGCGGGTAGAACCAGGCAGAGAATTCCCGGCTAGCAGCTTCCCTGTGGCCGGGAAGTGCAAACGTACACGTTTTCGGCCGAAAACGCGTTTTCCGGCGAAAACGCACACCACGGCTCTTTCTGAGAAAAAGCAAGCACGGAGGACGAGAATCGCTTTTGCCCTGCGTAGCGTTCAGGGCAGCGGGTAGAACCAGGCAGAGAATTCCCGGCTAGCAGCTTCCCTGTGGCGGGGAAGTGCAAACGTACACGTTTTCGGCCGAAAACGCGTTTTCCGGGGAAAACGCACACCACGGCTCTTTCTGAGAAAAAGCAAGCACGGAGGACGAGAATCGCTTTTGCCCTGCCTAGCGTTCCGGGCAGCGGGTAGAACCAGGCAGAGAATTCCCGGCTAGCAGCTTCCCTGTGGCGGGGAAGTGCAAACGTACACGTTTTCGGCCGAAAACGCGTTTTCCGGCGAAAACGCACACCACGGCTCTTTCTGAGAAAAAGCAAGCACGGAGGACGAGAATCGCTTTTGCCCTGCCTAGCGTTCCGGGCAGCGGGTAGAACCAGGCAGAGAATTCCCGGCTAGCAGCTTCCCTGTGGCGGGGAAGTGCAAACGTACACGTTTTCGGCCGAAAACGCGTTTTCCGGCGAAAAAGCACACCACGGCTCTTTCTGAGAAAAAGCAAGCACGGAGGACGAGAATCGCTTTTGCCCTGCGTAGCGTTCCGGGCAGCGGGTAGAACCAGGCAGAGAATTCCCGGCTAGCAGCTTCCCTGTGGCGGGGAAGTGCAAACGTACACGTTTTCGGCCGAAAACGCGTTTTCCGGCGAAAACGCACACCACGGCTCTTTCTGAGAAAAAGCAAGCACGGAGGACGAGAATCGCTTTTGCCCTGCGTAGCGTTCCGGGCAGCGGGTAGAACCAGGCAGAGAATTCCCGGCTAGCAGCTTCCCTGTGGCTGGGAAGTGCAAACGTACACGTTTTCGGCCAAAAACGCGTTTTCGGCGAAAAAGCACACAACGGCTCTTTCTGAGAAAAAGCAAGCACGGAGGACGAGAATCGCTTTTGCCCTGCGTAGCGTTCCGGGCAGCGGGTAGAACCAGGCAGAGAATTCCCGGCTAGCAGCTTCCCTGTGGCGGGGAAGTGCAAACGTACACGTTTTCGGCCGAAAACGCTTTTTCCGGCGAAAACGCACACCACGGCTCTTTCTGAGAAAAAGCAAGCACGGAGGACGAGAATCGCTTTTGCCCTGCCTAGCGTTCCGGGCAGCGGGTAGAACCAGGCAGAGAATTCCCGGCTAGCAGCTTCCCTGTGGCTGGGAAGTGTAAACGTACACGTTTTCGGCCAAAAACGCGTTTTCGGCGAAAAAGCACACAACGGCTCTTTCTGAGAAAAAGCAAGCACGGAGGACGAGAATCGCTTTTGCCCTGCGTAGCGTTCCGGGCAGCGGGTAGAACCAGGCAGAGAATTCCCGGCTAGCAGCTTCCCTGTGGCGGGGAAGTGCAAACGTACACGTTTTCGGCCGAAAACGCGTTTTCCGGCGAAAACGCACACCACGGCTCTTTCTGAGAAAAAGCAAGCACGGAGGACGAGAATCGCTTTTGCCCTGCGTAGCGTTCCGGGCAGCGGGTAGAACCAGGCAGAGAATTCCCGGCTAGCAGCTTCCCTGTGGCGGGGAAGTGCAAACGTACACGTTTTCGGCCGAAAACGCGTTTTCCGGCGAAAACGCACACCACGGCTCTTTCTGAGAAAAAGCAAGCACGGAGGAGGAGAATCGCTTTTGCCCTGCCTAGCGTTCCGGGCAGCGGGTAGAACCAGGCAGAGAATTCCCGGCTAGCAGCTTCCCTGTGGCGGGGAAGTGCAAACGTACACGTTTTCGGCCGAAAACGCGTTTTCCGGGGAAAACGCACACCACGGCTCTTTCTGAGAAAAAGCAAGCACGGAGGACGAGAATCGCTTTTGCCCTGCGTAGCGTTCCGGGCAGCGGGTAGAACCAGGCAGAGAATTCCCGGCTAGCAGCTTCCCTGTGGCGGGGAAGTGCAAACGTACACGTTTTCGGCCGAAAACGCGTTTTCCGGCGAAAACGCACACCACGGCTCTTTCTGAGAAAAAGCAAGCACGGAGGACGAGAATCGCTTTTGCCCTGCGTAGCGTTCCGGGCAGCGGGTAGAACCAGGCAGAGAATTCCCGGCTAGCAGCTTCCCTGTGGCGGGGAAGTGCAAACGTACACGTTTTCGGCCGAAAACGCGTTTTCCGGGGAAAACGCACACCACGGTTCTTTCTGAGAAAAAGCAAGCACGGAGGACGAGAATCGCTTTTGCCCTGCGTAGCGTTCCGGGCAGCGGGTAGAACCAGGCAGAGAATTCCCGGCTAGCAGCTTCCCTGTGGCGGGGAAGTGCAAACGTACACGTTTTCGGCCGAAAACGCGTTTTCCGGCGAAAACGCACACCACGGCTCTTTCTGAGAAAAAGCAAGCACGGAGGACGAGAATCGCTTTTGCCCTGCGTAGCGTTCCGGGCAGCGGGTAGAACCAGGCAGAGAATTCCCGGCTAGCAGCTTTCCTGTGGCTGGGAAGTGTAAACGTACACGTTTTCTGCCAAAAACGCGTTTTCGGCGAAAACGCACACCACGGCTCTTTATGAGAAAAAGCAAGCACGGAGGACGAGAATCGCTTTTGCCCTGCGTAGCGTTCCGGGCAGCGGGTAGAACCAGGCAGAGAATTCCCGGCTAGCAGCTTCCCTGTGGCGGGGAAGTGCAAACGTACACGTTTTCGGCCGAAAACGCGTTTTCCGGCGAAAACGCACACCACGGCTCTTTCTGAGAAAAAGCAAGCACGGAGGACGAGAATCGCTTTTGCCCTGCGTAGCGTTCCGGGCAGCGGGTAGAACCAGGCAGAGAATTCCCGGCTAGCAGCTTCGCTGTGGCTGGGAAGTGCAAACGTACACGTTTTCGGCCGAAAACGCGTTTCCGGCGAAAACGCACACCACGGCTCTTTCTGAGAAAAAGCAAGCACGGAGGACGAGAATCGCTTTTGCCCTGCGTAGCGTTCCGGGCAGCGGGTAGAACCAGGCAGAGAATTCCCGGCTAACAGCTTCCCTGTGGCGGGGAAGTGCAAACGTACACGTTTTCGGCCAAAAAACGCGTTTTCGGCGAAAACGCACACCACGGCTCTTTCTGAGAAAAAGCAAGCACGGAGGACGAGAATCGCTTTTGCCCTGCGTAGCGTTCCGGGCAGCGGGTAGAACCAGGCAGAGAATTCCCGGCTAGCAGCTTCCCTGTGGCTGGGAAGTGCAAACGTACACGTTTTCGGCCGAAAACGCATTTTCCGGCGAAAACGCACACCACGGCTCTTTCTGAGAAAAAGCAAGCACGGAGGACGAGAATCGCTTTTGCCCTGCGTAGCGTTCCGGGCAGCGGGTAGAACCAGGTAGAGAATTCCCGGCTAGCAGCTTCCCTGTGGCCGGGAAGTGCAAACGTACACGTTTTCGGCCGAAAACGCGTTTTCCGGCGAAAACGCACACCACGGCTCTTTCTGAGAAAAAGCAAGCACGGAGGACGAGAATCGCTTTTGCCCTGCGTAGCGTTCCGGGCAGCGGGTAGAACCAGGCAGAGAATTCCCGGCTAGCAGCTTCCCTGTGGCGGGGAAGTGCAAACGTACACGTTTTCGGCCGAAAACGCGTTTTCCGGCGAAAACGCACACCACGGCTCTTTCTGAGAAAAAGCAAGCACGGAGGACGAGAATCGCTTTTGCCCTGCGTAGCGTTCCGGGCAGCGGGTAGAACCAGGCAGAGAATTCCCGGCTAGCAGCTTCCCTGTGGCGGGGAAGTGCAAACGTACACGTTTTCGGCCGAAAACGCGTTTTCCGGCGAAAACGCACACCACGGCTCTTTCTGAGAAAAAGCAAGCACGGAGGACGAGAATCGCTTTTGCCC
The DNA here is from genome assembly GCF_965140245.1 of Athene noctua. Taxonomy (NCBI): domain Eukaryota; kingdom Metazoa; phylum Chordata; class Aves; order Strigiformes; family Strigidae; genus Athene; species Athene noctua. The sequence continues at coordinate 58,573 of NW_027437607.1, read as the reverse complement.
TGCGTAGCGTTCCGGGCAGCGGGTAGAACCAGGCAGAGAATTCCCGGCTAGCAGCTTTCCTGTGGCTGGGAAGTGTAAACGTACACGTTTTCTGCCAAAAACGCGTTTTCGGCGAAAACGCACACCACGGCTCTTTATGAGAAAAAGCAAGCACGGAGGACGAGAATCGCTTTTGCCCTGCGTAGCGTTCCGGGCAGCGGGTAGAACCAGGCAGAGAATTCCCGGCTAGCAGCTTCCCTGTGGCGGGGAAGTGCAAACGTACACGTTTTCGGCCGAAAACGCGTTTTCCGGCGAAAACGCACACCACGGCTCTTTCTGAGAAAAAGCAAGCACGGAGGACGAGAATCGCTTTTGCCCTGCGTAGCGTTCCGGGCAGCGGGTAGAACCAGGCAGAGAATTCCCGGCTAGCAGCTTCGCTGTGGCTGGGAAGTGCAAACGTACACGTTTTCGGCCGAAAACGCGTTTCCGGCGAAAACGCACACCACGGCTCTTTCTGAGAAAAAGCAAGCACGGAGGACGAGAATCGCTTTTGCCCTGCGTAGCGTTCCGGGCAGCGGGTAGAACCAGGCAGAGAATTCCCGGCTAACAGCTTCCCTGTGGCGGGGAAGTGCAAACGTACACGTTTTCGGCCAAAAAACGCGTTTTCGGCGAAAACGCACACCACGGCTCTTTCTGAGAAAAAGCAAGCACGGAGGACGAGAATCGCTTTTGCCCTGCGTAGCGTTCCGGGCAGCGGGTAGAACCAGGCAGAGAATTCCCGGCTAGCAGCTTCCCTGTGGCTGGGAAGTGCAAACGTACACGTTTTCGGCCGAAAACGCATTTTCCGGCGAAAACGCACACCACGGCTCTTTCTGAGAAAAAGCAAGCACGGAGGACGAGAATCGCTTTTGCCCTGCGTAGCGTTCCGGGCAGCGGGTAGAACCAGGTAGAGAATTCCCGGCTAGCAGCTTCCCTGTGGCCGGGAAGTGCAAACGTACACGTTTTCGGCCGAAAACGCGTTTTCCGGCGAAAACGCACACCACGGCTCTTTCTGAGAAAAAGCAAGCACGGAGGACGAGAATCGCTTTTGCCCTGCGTAGCGTTCCGGGCAGCGGGTAGAACCAGGCAGAGAATTCCCGGCTAGCAGCTTCCCTGTGGCGGGGAAGTGCAAACGTACACGTTTTCGGCGAAAACGCGTTTTCCGGCGAAAACGCACACCACGGCTCTTTCTGAGAAAAAGCAAGCACGGAGGACGAGAATCGCTTTTGCCCTGCGTAGCGTTCCGGGCAGCGGGTAGAACCAGGCAGAGAATTCCCGGCTAGCAGCTTCCCTGTGGCGGGGAAGTGCAAACGTACACGTTTTTCGGCCGAAAACGCGTTTTCCGGCGAAAACGCACACCACGGCTCTTTCTGAGAAAAAGCAAGCACGGAGGACGAGAATCGCTTTTGCCCTGCCTAGCGTTCCGGGCAGCGGGTAGAACCAGGCAGAGAATTCCCGGCTAGCAGCTTCCCTGTGGCGGGGAAGTGCAAACGTACACGTTTTCGGCCGAAAACGCGTTTTCCGGCGAAAAAGCACACCACGGCTCTTTCTGAGAAAAAGCAAGCACGGAGGACGAGAATCGCTTTTGCCCTGCGTAGCGTTCCGGGCAGCGGGTAGAACCAGGCAGAGAATTCCCGGCTAGCAGCTTCCCTGTGGCGGGGAAGTGCAAACGTACACGTTTTCGGCCGAAAACGCGTTTTCCGGCGAAAACGCACACCACGGCTCTTTCTGAGAAAAAGCAAGCACGGAGGACGAGAATCGCTTTTGCCCTGCGTAGCGTTCCGGGCAGCGGGTAGAACCAGGCAGAGAATTCCCGGCTAGCAGCTTCCCTGTGGCTGGGAAGTGCAAACGTACACGTTTTCGGCCAAAAACGCGTTTTCGGCGAAAAAGCACACAACGGCTCTTTCTGAGAAAAAGCAAGCACGGAGGACGAGAATCGCTTTTGCCCTGCGTAGCGTTCCGGGCAGCGGGTAGAACCAGGCAGAGAATTCCCGGCTAGCAGCTTCCCTGTGGCCGGGAAGTGCAAACGTACACGTTTTCGGCCGAAAACGCGTTTTCGGCGAAAACGCACACCACGGCTCTTTCTGAGAAAAAGCAAGCACGGAGGACGAGAATCGCTTTTGCCCTGCGTAGCGTTCCGGGCAGCGGGTAGAACCAGGCAGAGAATTCCCGGCTAGCAGCTTTCCTGTGGCTGGGAAGTGTAAACGTACACGTTTTCGGCCAAAAACGCGTTTTCGGCGAAAAAGCACACAACGGCTCTTTCTGAGAAAAAGCAAGCACGGAGGACGAGAATCGCTTTTGCCCTGCGTAGCGTTCCGGGCAGCAGGTAGAACCAGGCAGAGAATTCCCGGCTAGCAGCTTCCCTGTGGCGGGGAAGTGCAAACGTACACGTTTTCGGCCGAAAACGCGTTTTCCGGGGAAAACGCACACCACGGCTCTTTCTGAGAAAAAGCAAGCACGGAGGACGAGAATCGCTTTTGCCCTGCCTAGCGTTCCGGGCAGCGGGTAGAACCAGGCAGAGAATTCCCGGCTAGCAGCTTCCCTGTGGCGGGGAAGTGCAAACGTACACGTTTTCGGCCGAAAACGCGTTTTCCGGGGAAAACGCACACCACGGCTCTTTCTGAGAAAAAGCAAGCACGGAGGACGAGAATCGCTTTTGCCCTGCGTAGCGTTCCGGGCAGCGGGTAGAACCAGGCAGAGAATTCCCGGCTAGCAGCTTCCCTGTGGCGGGGAAGTGCAAACGTACACGTTTTCGGCCGAAAACGCGTTTTCCGGCGAAAACGCACACCACGGCTCTTTCTGAGAAAAAGCAAGCACGGAGGACGAGAATCGCTTTTGCCCTGCGTAGCGTTCCGGGCAGCGGGTAGAACCAGGCAGAGAATTCCCGGCTAGCAGCTTCCCTGTGGCTGGGAAGTGCAAACGTACACGTTTTCGGCCGAAAACGCGTTTTCCGGCGAAAACGCACACCACGGCTCTTTCTGAGAAAAAGCAAGCACGGAGGACGAGAATCGCTTTTGCCCTGCGTAGCGTTCCGGGCAGCGGGTAGAACCAGGCAGAGAATTCCCGGCTAGCAGCTTCCCTGTGGCGGGGAAGTGCAAACGTACACGTTTTCGGCCGAAAACGCGTTTTCCGGCGAAAACGCACACCACGGCTCTTTCTGAGAAAAAGCAAGCACGGAGGACGAGAATCGCTTTTGCCCTGCGTAGCGTTCCGGGCAGCGGGTAGAACCAGGCAGAGAATTCCCGGCTAGCAGCTTCCCTGTGGCGGGGAAGTGCAAACGTACACGTTTTCGGCCGAAAACGCGTTTTCCGGCGAAAACGCACACCACGGCTCTTTCTGAGAAAAAGCAAGCACGGAGGACGAGAATCGCTTTTGCCCTGCCTAGCGTTCCGGGCAGCGGGTAGAACCAGGCAGAGAATTCCCGGCTAGCAGCTTCCCTGTGGCGGGGAAGTGCAAACGTACACGTTTTCGGCCGAAAACGCGTTTTCCGGCGAAAAAGCACACCACGGCTCTTTCTGAGAAAAAGCAAGCACGGAGGACGAGAATCGCTTTTGCCCTGCGTAGCGTTCCGGGCAGCGGGTAGAACCAGGCAGAGAATTCCCGGCTAGCAGCTTCCCTGTGGCGGGGAAGTGCAAACGTACACGTTTTCGGCCGAAAACGCGTTTTCCGGCGAAAACGCACACCACGGCTCTTTCTGAGAAAAAGCAAGCACGGAGGACGAGAATCGCTTTTGCCCTGCGTAGCGTTCCGGGCAGCGGGTAGAACCAGGCAGAGAATTCCCGGCTAGCAGCTTCCCTGTGGCTGGGAAGTGCAAACGTACACGTTTTCGGCCAAAAACGCGTTTTCGGCGAAAAAGCACACAACGGCTCTTTCTGAGAAAAAGCAAGCACGGAGGACGAGAATCGCTTTTGCCCTGCGTAGCGTTCCGGGCAGCGGGTAGAACCAGGCAGAGAATTCCCGGCTAGCAGCTTCCCTGTGGCCGGGAAGTGCAAACGTACACGTTTTCGGCCGAAAACGCGTTTTCGGCGAAAACGCACACCACGGCTCTTTCTGAGAAAAAGCAAGCACGGAGGACGAGAATCGCTTTTGCCCTGCCTAGCGTTCCGGGCAGCGGGTAGAACCAGGCAGAGAATTCCCGGCTAGCAGCTTCCCTGTGGCGGGGAAGTGCAAACGTACACGTTTTCGGCCGAAAACGCGTTTTCCGGCGAAAACGCACACCACGGCTCTTTCTGAGAAAAAGCAAGCACGGAGGACGAGAATCGCTTTTGCCCTGCGTAGCGTTCCGGGCAGCGGGTAGAACCAGGCAGAGAATTCCCGGCTAGCAGCTTTCCTGTGGCTGGGAAGTGTAAACGTACACGTTTTCGGCCAAAAACGCGTTTTCGGCGAAAAAGCACACAACGGCTCTTTCTGAGAAAAAGCAAGCACGGAGGACGAGAATCGCTTTTGCCCTGCGTAGCGTTCCGGGCAGCAGGTAGAACCAGGCAGAGAATTCCCGGCTAGCAGCTTCCCTGTGGCGGGGAAGTGCAAACGTACACGTTTTCGGCCGAAAACGCGTTTTCCGGGGAAAACGCACACCACGGCTCTTTCTGAGAAAAAGCAAGCACGGAGGACGAGAATCGCTTTTGCCCTGCCTAGCGTTCCGGGCAGCGGGTAGAACCAGGCAGAGAATTCCCGGCTAGCAGCTTCCCTGTGGCGGGGAAGTGCAAACGTACACGTTTTCGGCCGAAAACGCGTTTTCCGGCGAAAACGCACACCACGGCTCTTTCTGAGAAAAAGCAAGCACGGAGGACGAGAATCGCTTTTGCCCTGCGTAGCGTTCCGGGCAGCGGGTAGAACCAGGCAGAGAATTCCCGGCTAGCAGCTTCCCTGTGGCGGGGAAGTGCAAACGTACACGTTTTCGGCCGAAAACGCGTTTTCCGGGGAAAACGCACACCACGGCTCTTTCTGAGAAAAAGCAAGCACGGAGGACGAGAATCGCTTTTGCCCTGCCTAGCGTTCCGGGCAGCGGGTAGAACCAGGCAGAGAATTCCCGGCTAGCAGCTTCCCTGTGGCGGGGAAGTGCAAACGTACACGTTTTCGGCCAGAAAACGCGTTTTCCGGGGAAAACGCACACCACGGCTCTTTCTGAGAAAAAGCAAGCACGGAGGACGAGAATCGCTTTTGCCCTGCGTAGCGTTCCGGGCAGCGGGTAGAACCAGGCAGAGAATTCCCGGCTAGCAGCTTCCCTGTGGCGGGGAAGTGCAAACGTACACGTTTTCGGCCGAAAACGCGTTTTCCGGGGAAAACGCACACCACGGCTCTTTCTGAGAAAAAGCAAGCACGGAGGACGAGAATCGCTTTTGCCCTGCGTAGCGTTCCGGGCAGCGGGTAGAACCAGGCAGAGAATTCCCGGCTAGCAGCTTCCCTGTGGCGGGGAAGTGCAAACGTACACGTTTTCGGCCGAAAACGCGTTTTCCGGCGAAAACGCACACCACGGCTCTTTCTGAGAAAAAGCAAGCACGGAGGACGAGAATCGCTTTTGCCCTGCGTAGCGTTCCGGGCAGCGGGTAGAACCAGGCAGAGAATTCCCGGCTAGCAGCTTCCCTGTGGCTGGGAAGTGCAAACGTACACGTTTTCGGCCGAAAACGCGTTTTCCGGCGAAAACGCACACCACGGCTCTTTCTGAGAAAAAGCAAGCACGGAGGACGAGAATCGCTTTTGCCCTGCGTAGCGTTCCGGGCAGCGGGTAGAACCAGGCAGAGAATTCCCGGCTAGCAGCTTCCCTGTGGCGGGGAAGTGCAAACGTACACGTTTTCGGCCGAAAACGCGTTTTCCGGGGAAAACGCACACCACGGCTCTTTCTGAGAAAAAGCAAGCACGGAGGACGAGAATCGCTTTTGCCCTGCCTAGCGTTCCGGGCAGCGGGTAGAACCAGGCAGAGAATTCCCGGCTAGCAGCTTCCCTGTGGCGGGGAAGTGCAAACGTACACGTTTTCGGCCGAAAACGCGTTTTCCGTCGAAAACGCACACCACGGCTCTTTCTGAGAAAAAGCAAGCACGGAGGACGAGAATCGCTTTTGCCCTGCCTAGCGTTCCGGGCAGCGGGTAGAACCAGGCAGAGAATTCCCGGCTAGCAGCTTCCCTGTGGCGGGGAAGTGCAAACGTACACGTTTTCGGCCGAAAACGCGTTTTCCGGCGAAAAAGCACACCACGGCTCTTTCTGAGAAAAAGCAAGCACGGAGGACGAGAATCGCTTTTGCCCTGCCTAGCGTTCCGGGCAGCGGGTAGAACCAGGCAGAGAATTCCCGGCTAGCAGCTTCCCTGTGGCGGGGAAGTGCAAACGTACACGTTTTCGGCCGAAAACGCGTTTTCCGGCGAAAACGCACACCACGGCTCTTTCTGAGAAAAAGCAAGCACGGAGGACGAGAATCGCTTTTGCCCTGCGTAGCGTTCCGGGCAGCGGGTAGAACCAGGCAGAGAATTCCCGGCTAGCAGCTTCCCTGTGGCTGGGAAGTGCAAACGTACACGTTTTCGGCCCAAAACGCGTTTTCGGCGAAAAAGCACACAACGGCTCTTTCTGAGAAAAAGCAAGCACGGAGGACGAGAATCGCTTTTGCCCTGCGTAGCGTTCCGGGCAGCGGGTAGAACCAGGCAGAGAATTCCCGGCTAGCAGCTTCCCTGTGGCGGGGAAGTGCAAACGTACACGTTTTCGGCCGAAAACGCGTTTTCCGGGGAAAACGCACACCACGGCTCTTTCTGAGAAAAAGCAAGCACGGAGGACGAGAATCGCTTTTGCCCTGCCTAGCGTTCCGGGCAGCGGGTAGAACCAGGCAGAGAATTCCCGGCTAGCAGCTTCCCTGTGGCGGGGAAGTGCAAACGTACACGTTTTCGGCCGAAAACGCGTTTTCCGGCGAAAACGCACACCACGGCTCTTTCTGAGAAAAAGCAAGCACGGAGGACGAGAATCGCTTTTGCCCTGCCTAGCGTTCCGGGCAGCGGGTAGAACCAGGCAGAGAATTCCCGGCTAGCAGCTTCCCTGTGGCGGGGAAGTGCAAACGTACACGTTTTCGGCCGAAAACGCGTTTTCCGGCGAAAAAGCACACCACGGCTCTTTCTGAGAAAAAGCAAGCACGGAGGACGAGAATCGCTTTTGCCCTGCCTAGCGTTCCGGGCAGCGGGTAGAACCAGGCAGAGAATTCCCGGCTAGCAGCTTCCCTGTGGCGGGGAAGTGCAAACGTACACGTTTTCGGCCGAAAACGCGTTTTCCGGCGAAAACGCACACCACGGCTCTTTCTGAGAAAAAGCAAGCACGGAGGACGAGAATCGCTTTTGCCCTGCGTAGCGTTCCGGGCAGCGGGTAGAACCAGGCAGAGAATTCCCGGCTAGCAGCTTCCCTGTGGCTGGGAAGTGCAAACGTACACGTTTTCGGCCCAAAACGCGTTTTCGGCGAAAAAGCACACAACGGCTCTTTCTGAGAAAAAGCAAGCACGGAGGACGAGAATCGCTTTTGCCCTGCGTAGCGTTCCGGGCAGCGGGTAGAACCAGGCAGAGAATTCCCGGCTAGCAGCTTCCCTGTGGCGGGGAAGTGCAAACGTACACGTTTTCGGCCGAAAACGCGTTTTCCGGGGAAAACGCACACCACGGCTCTTTCTGAGAAAAAGCAAGCACGGAGGACGAGAATCGCTTTTGCCCTGCCTAGCGTTCCGGACAGCGGATAGAACCAGGCAGAGAATTCCCGGATAGCAGCTTTCCGGTGGCTGGGAAGTGCAAACGTACACGTTTTCGGCCAAAAACGCGTTTTCGGCGAAAAAGCACACAACGGCTCTTTCTGAGAAAAAGCAAGCACGGAGGACGAGAATCGCTTTCGCCCTGCGTAGCGTTCCGGGCAGCGGGTAGAACCAGGCAGAGAATTCCCGGCTAGCAGCTTCCCTGTGGCTGGGAAGTGCAAACGAACACGTTTTCTGCCAAAAACGCGTTTTCAGCGAAAACGCACACCACGGCTCTTTCTGAGAAAAAGCAAGCACGGAGGACGAGAATCGCTTTTGCCCTGCGTAGCGTTCCGGGCAGCGGGTAGAACCAGGCAGAGAACTCACGGCTAGCAGCTTCCCTGTGGTGGGGAAGTGCAAACGTACACGTTTTCGGCCGAAAACGCGTTTTCCGGCGAAAACGCACACCACGGCTCTTTCTGAGAAAAAGCAAGCACGGAGGACGAGAATCGCTTTTGCCCTGCGTAGCGTTCCGGGCAGCGGGTAGAACCAGGCAGAGAATTCCCGGCTAGCAGCTTCCCTGTGGCGGGGAAGTGCAAACGTACACGTTTTCGGCCGAAAACGCATTTTCCGGCGAAAACGCACACCACGGCTCTTTCTGAGATAAAGCAAGCACGGAGGACGAGAACCGCTTTTGCCCTGCGTAGCGTTCCGGGCAGCGGGTAGAACCAGGCAGAGAATTCCCGGCTAGCAGCTTCCCTGTGGCGGGGAAGTGCAAACGTACACGTTTTCGGCCGAAAACGCGTTTTCCGGCGAAAACGCACACCACGGCTCTTTCTGAGAAAAAGCAAGCACGGAGGACGAGAATCGCTTTTGCCCTGCCTAGCGTTCCGGGCAGCGGGTAGAACCAGGCAGAGAATTCCCGGCTAGCAGCTTCCCTGTGGCTGGGAAGTGCAAACGTACACGTTTTCGGCCAAAAAACGCGTTTTCGGCGAAAACGCACACCACGGCTCTTTCTGAGAAAAAGCAAGCACGGAGGACGAGAATCGCTTTTGCCCTGCGTAGCGTTCCGGGCAGCGGGTAGAACCAGGCAGAGAATTCCCGGCTAGCAGCTTCCCTGTGGCGGGGAAGTGCAAACGTACACGTTTTCGGCCGAAAACGCATTTTCCGGCGAAAACGCACACCACGGCTCTTTCTGAGAAAAAGCAAGCACGGAGGACGAGAATCGCTTTTGCCCTGCGTAGCGTTCCGGGCAGCGGGTAGAACCAGGCAGAGAATTCCCGGCTAGCAGCTTCCCTGTGGCGGGGAAGTGCAAACGTACACGTTTTCGGCCGAAAACGCGTTTTCCGGCGAAAACGCACACCACGGCTCTTTCTGAGAAAAAGCAAGCACGGAGGACGAGAATCGCTTTTGCCCTGCGTAGCGTTCCGGGCAGCGGGTAGAACCAGGCAGAGAATTCCCGGCTAGCAGCTTCCCTGTGGCCGGGAAGTGCAAACGTATACGTTTTCGGCCGAAAACGCGTTTTCAGCGAAAAAGCGCACCACGGCTCTTTCTGAGAAAAAGCAAGCACGGAGGACGAGAATCGCTTTTGCCCTGCGTAGCGTTCCGGGCAGCGGGTAGAACCAGGCAGAGAATTCCCGGCTAGCAGCTTCCCTGTGGCTGGGAAGTGCAAACGTACACGTTTTCTGCCAAAAACGCGTTTTCGGCGAAAACGCACACCACGGCTCTTTCTGAGAAAAAGCAAGCACGGAGGACGAGAATCGCTTTTGCCCTGCGTAGCGTTCCGGGCAGCGGGTAGAACCAGGCAGAGAATTCCCGGCTAGCAGCTTCCCTGTGGCGGGGAAGTGCAAACGTACACGTTTTCGGCCGAAAACGCGTTTTCCAGCGAAAACGCACACCACGGCTCTTTCTGAGAAAAAGCAAGCACGGAGGACGAGAATCGCTTTTGCCCTGCGTAGCTTTCCGGGCAGCGGGTAGAACCAGGCAGAGAATTCCCGGCTAGCAGCTTCCCTGTGGCGGGGAAGTGCAAACGTACACGTTTTCGGCCGAAAACGCGTTTTCCGGCGAAAACGCACACCACGGCTCTTTCTGAGAAAAAGCAAGCACGGAGGACGAGAATCGCTTTTGCCCTGCGTAGCGTTCCGGGCAGCGGGTAGAACCAGGCAGAGAATTCCCGGCTAGCAGCTTCCCTGTGGCGGGGAAGTGCAAACGTACACGTTTTCGGCCGAAAACGCGTTTTCCGGCGAAAACGCACACCACGGCTCTTTCTGAGAAAAAGCAAGCACGGAGGACGAGAATCTCTTTTGCCCTGCGTAGCGTTCCGGGCAGCGGGTAGAACCAGGCAGAGAATTCCCGGCTAGCACCTTCCCTGTGGCGGGGAAGTGCAAACGTACACGTTTTCGGCCAAAAACGCGTTTTCTGCGAAAACGCACACCACGGCTCTTTCTGAGAAAAAGAAAGAACGGAGGACGAGAATCGCTTTTGCCCTGCGTAGCGTTCCGGGCAGCGGGTAGAACCAGGCAGAGAATTCCCGGCTAGCAGCTTCCCTGTGGCGGGGAACTGCAAACGTACACGTTTTCGGCCGAAAACGCGTTTTCCGGCGAAAACGCACACCACGGCTCTTTCTGAGAAAAAGCAAGCACCGAGGACGAGAACCGCTTTTGCCCTGCGTAGCGTTCCGGGCAGCGGGTAGAACCAGGCAGAGAATTCCCGGCTAGCAGCTTCCCTGTGGCCGGGAAGTGCAAACGTACACGTTTTCGGCCGAAAACGCGTTTTCGGCGAAAACGCACACCACGGCTCTTTCTGAGAAAAAGCAAGCACGGAGGACGAGAATCGCTTTTGCCCTGCGTAGCGTTCCGGGCAGCGGGTAGAACCAGGCAGAGAATTCCCGGCTAGCAGCTTCCCTGTGGCCGGGAAGTGCAAACGTACACGTTTTCGGCCGAAAACGCGTTTTCCGGCGAAAACGCACACCACGGCTCTTTCTGAGAAAAAGCAAGCACGGAGGACGAGAATCGCTTTTGCCCTGCCTAGCGTTCCGGGCAGCGGGTAGAACCAGGCAGAGAATTCCCGGCTAGCAGCTTTCCTGTGGCTGGGAAGTGTAAACGTACACGTTTTCGTCCAAAAACGCGTTTTCGGCGGAAAAGCACACAACGGCTCTTTCTGAGAAAAAGCAAGCACGGAGGACGAGAATCGCTTTTGCCCTGCGTAGCGTTCCGGGCAGCGGGTAGAACCAGGCAGAGAATTCCCGGCTAGCAGCTTCCCTGTGGCGGGGAAGTGCAAACGTACACGTTTTCGGCCGAAAACGCGTTTTCCGGCGAAAACGCACACCACGGCTCTTTCTGAGAAAAAGCAAGCACGGAGGACGAGAATCGCTTTTGCCCTGCCTAGCGTTCCGGGCAGCGGGTAGAACCAGGCAGAGAATTCCCGGCTAGCAGCTTCCCTGTGGCGGGGAAGTGCAAACGTACACGTTTTCGGCCGAAAACGCGTTTTCCGGCCAAAACGCACACCAAGGCTCTTTCTGAGAAAAAGCAAGCACGGAGGACGAGAATCGCTTTTGCCCTGACTAGCGTTCCGGGCAGCGGGTAGAACCAGGCAGAGAATTCACGGCTAGCAGCTTCCCTGTGGCGGGGAAGTGCAAACGTACACGTTTTCGGCCGAAAACGCGTTTTCCGGCGAAAACGCACACCACGGCTCTTTCTGAGAAAAAGCAAGCACGGAGGACAAGAATCGCTTTTGCCCTGCCTAGCGTTCCGGGCAGCGGGTAGAACCAGGCAGAGAATTCCCGGCTAGCAGCTTCCCTGTGGCTGGGAAGTGCAAACGTACACGTTTTCGGCCAAAAACGCTTTTTCGCCAAAAAACACACAACGGCTCTTTCTGAGAAAAAGCAAGCACGGAGGACGAGAATCGCTTTTGCCCTGCGTAGCGTTCCGGGCAGCGGGTAGAACCAGGCAGAGAATTCCCGGCTAGCAGCTTCCCTGTGGCCGGGAAGTGCAAACGTACACGTTTTCGGCCGAAAACGCGTTTTCCGGCGAAAACGCACACCACGGCTCTTTCTGAGAAAAAGCAAGCACGGAGGACGAGAATCGCTTTTGCCCTGCGTAGCGTTCCGGGCAGCGGGTAGAACCAGGCAGAGAATTCACGGCTAGCACCTTCCCTGTGGCGGGGAATTGCAAACGTACACGTTTTCGGCCGAAAACGCGTTTTCCAGCGAAAACGCACACCACGGCTCTTTCTGAGAAAAAGCAAGCACGGAGGACGAGAATCGCTTTTGCCCTGCGTAGCGTTCCGGGCAGCGGGTAGAACCAGGCAGAGAATTCCCGGCTAGCAGCTTCCCTGTGGCGGGGAAGTGCAAACGTACACGTTTTCGGCCAAAAAACCCGTTTTCGGCGAAAACGCACACCACGGCTCTTTCTGAGAAAAAGCAAGCACGGAGGACGAGAATCGCTTTTGCCCTGCGTAGCGTTCCGGGCAGCGGGTAGAACCAGGCAGAGAATTCCCGGCTAGCAGCTTCCCTGTGGCTGGGAAGTGCAAACGTACACGTTTTCGGCCGAAAACGCATTTTCCGGCGAAAACGCACACCACGGCTCTTTCTGAGAAAAAGCAAGCACGGAGGACGAGAATCGCTTTTGCCCTGCGTAGCGTTCCGGGCAGCGGGTAGAACCAGGTAGAGAATTCACGGCTAGCAGCTTCCCTGTGGCCGGGAAGTGCAAACGTACACGTTTTCGGCCGAAAACGCGTTTTCCGGCGAAAACGCACACCACGGCTCTTTCTGAGAAAAAGCAAGCACGGAGGACGAGAATCGCTTTTGCCCTGCGTAGCGTTCCGGGCAGCGGGTAGAACCAGGCAGAGAATTCCCGGCTAGCAGCTTCCCTGTGGCGGGGAAGTGCAAACGTACACGTTTTCGGCCGAAAACGCGTTTTCCGGCGAAAACGCACACCACGGCTCTTTCTGAGAAAAAGCAAGCACGGAGGACGAGAATCGCTTTTGCCCTGCGTAGCGTTCCGGGCAGCGGGTAGAACCAGGCAGAGAATTCCCGGCTAGCAGCTTCCCTGTGGCCGGGAAGTGCAAACGTACACGTTTTCGGCCGAAAACGCGTTTTCCAGCGAAAACGCACACCACGGCTCTTTCTGAGAAAAAGCAAGCACGGAGGACGAGAATCGCTTTTGCCCTGCGTAGCGTTCCGGGCAGCGGGTAGAACCAGGCAGAGAATTCCCGGCTAGCAGCTTCCCTGTGGCCGGGAAGTGGAAACGTACACGTTTTCGGCCGAAAACGCGTTTTCCGAGGAAAACGCACACCACGGCTCTTTCTGAGAAAAAGCAAGCACGGAGGACGAGAATCGCTTTTGCCCTGCGTAGCGTTCCGGGCAGCGGGTAGAACCAGGCAGAGAATTCCCGGCTAGCAGCTTCCCTGTGGCGGGGAAGTGCAAACGTACACGTTTTCTGCCAAAAACGCGTTTTCGGCGAAAATGCACACCACGGCTCTTTCTGAGAAAAAGAAAGCACGGAGGACGAGAATCGCTTTTGCCCTGCGTAGCGTTCCGGGCAGCGGGTAGAACCAGGCAGAGAATTCCCGGCTAGCAGCTTCCCTGTGGCGGGGAAGTGCAAACGTACACGTTTTCGGCCGAAAATGCGTTTTCCGGCGAAAACGCACACCACGGCTCTTTCTGAGAAAAAGCAAGCACGGAGGACGAGAATCGCTTTTGCCCTGCGTAGCGTTCCGGGCAGCGGGTAGAACCAGGCAGAGAATTCCCGGCTAGCAGCTTCCCTGTGGCGGGGAAGTGCAAACGTACACGTTTTCTGCCAAAAACGCGTTTTCCGACGAAAACGCACACCACGGCTCTTTCTGAGAAAAAGCAAGCACGGAGGACGAAAATCGCTTTTGCCCTGCGTAGCGTTCCGGGCAGCGGGTAGAACCAGGCAGAGAATTCCCGGCTAGCAGCTTTCCTGTGGCTGGGAAGTGCAAACGTACACGTTTTCGGCCAAAAACGCGTTTTCGGCGAAAAAGCACACAACGGCTCTTTCTGAGAAAAAGCAAGCACGGAGGACGAGAATCGCTTTTGCCCTGCGTAGCGTTCCGGGCAGCGGGTAGAACCAGGCAGAGAATTCCCGGCTAGCAGCTTCCCTGTGGCTGGGAAGTGCAAACGTACACGTTTTCTGCCAAAAACGCGTTTCCGGCGAAAACGCACACCACGGCTCTTTCTGAGAAAAAGCAAGCACGGAGGACGAGAATCGCTTTTGCCCTGCGTAGCGTTCCGGGCAGCGGGTAGAACCAGGCAGAGAATTCACGGCTAGCAGCTTCCCTGTGGCGGGGAAGTGCAAACGTACACGTTTTCGGCCGAAAACGCGTTTTCCGGCGAAAACGCACACCACGGCTCTTTCTGAGAAAAAGCAAGCACGGAGGACGAGAATCGCTTTTGCCCTGCGTAGCGTTCCGGGCAGCGGGTAGAACCAGGCAGAGAATTCCCGGCTAGCAGCTTCCCTGTGGCGGGGAAGTGCAAACGTACACGTTTTCGGCCGATAACGCGTTTTCCGGCGAAAACGCACACCACGGCTCTTTCTGAGAAAAAGCAAGCACGGAGGACGAGAATCGCTTTTGCCCTGCGTAGCGTTCCGGGCAGCGGGTAGAACCAGGCAGAGAATTCCCGGCTAGCAGCTTCCCTGTGGCGGGGAAGTGCAAACGTACACGTTTTCGGCCGAAAACGCGTTTTCCGGGGAAAACGCACACCACGGCTCTTTCTGAGAAAAAGCAAGCACGGAGGACGAGAATCGCTTTTGCCCTGCCTAGCGTTCCGGGCAGCGGGTAGAACCAGGCAGAGAATTCCCGGCTAGCAGCTTCCCTGTGGCTGGGAAGTGCAAACGTACACGTTTTCTGCCAAAAACGCGTTTTCGGCGAAAACGCACACCACGGCTCTTTCTGAGAAAAAGCAAGCACGGAGGACGAGAATCGCTTTTGCCCTGCGTAGCGTTCCGGGCAGCGGGTAGAACCAGGCAGAGAATTCCCGGCTAGCAGCTTCCCTGTGGCTGGGAAGTGCAAACGTACACGTTTTCTGCCAAAAACGCGTTTTCGGCGAAAACGCACACCACGGCTCTTTCTGAGAAAAAGCAAGCACGGAGGACGAGAATCGCTTTTGCCCTGCGTAGCGTTCCGGGCAGCGGTTAGAACCAGGCAGAGAATTCCCGGCTAGCAGCTTCCCTGTGGCGGGGAAGTGCAAACGTACACGTTTTCGGCCGAAAACGCGTTTTCCGGGGAAAACGCACACCACGGCTCTTTCTGAGAAAAAGCAAGCACGGAGGACGAGAATCGCTTTTGCCCTGCGTAGCGTAACGGGCAGCGGGTAGAACCAGGCAGAGAATTCCCGGCTAGCAGCTTCCCTGTGGCGGGGAAGTGCAAACGTACACGTTTTCGGCCGAAAACGCGTTTTCGGCGAAAACGCACACCACGGCTCTTTCTGAGAAAAAGCAAGCACGGAGGACGAGAATCGCTTTTGCCCTGCCTAGCGTTCCGGGCAGCGTGTAGAACCAGGCAGAGAATTCCCGGCTAGCAGCTTCCCTGTGGCGGGGAAGTGCAAACGTACACGTTTTCGGCCGAAAACGCGTTTTCCGGCGAAAACGCACACCACGGCTCTTTCTGAGAAAAAGCAAGCACGGAGGACGAGAATCGCTTTTGCCCTGCGTAGCGTTCCGGGCAGCGGGTAGAACCAGGCAGAGAATTCCCGGCTAGCAGCTTCCCTGTGGCGGGGAAGTGCAAACGTACACGTTTTCGGCCGAAAACGCGTTTTCCGGCGAAAACGCACACCACGGCTCTTTCTGAGAAAAAGCAAGCACGGAGGACGAGAATCGCTTTTGCCCTGCGTAGCGTTCCGGGCAGCGGGTAGAACCAGGCAGAGAATTCCCGGCTAGCAGCTTCCCTGTGGCGGGGAAGTGCAAACGTACACGTTTTCGGCCAAAAACGCGTTTTCGGCGAAAAAGCACACAACGGCTCTTTCTGAGAAAAAGCAAGCACGGAGGACGAGAATCGCTTTTGCCCTGCGTAGCGTTCCGGGCAGCGGGTAGAACCAGGCAGAGAATTCCCGGCTAGCAGCTTCCCTGTGGCGGGGAAGTGCAAACGTACACGTTTTCTGCCAAAAACGCGTTTTCCGGCGAAAACGCACACCACGGCTCTTTCTGAGAAAAAGCAAGCACGGAGGACGAGAATCGCTTTTGCCCTGCGTAGCGTTCCGGGCAGCGGGTAGAACCAGGCAGAGAATTCCCGGCTAGCAGCTTCCCTGTGGCGGGGAAGTGCAAACGTACACGTTTTCGGCCGAAAACGCATTTTCCGGCGAAAACGCACACCACGGCTCTTTCTGAGAAAAAGCAAGCACGGAGGACGAGAACCGCTTTTGCCCTGCGTAGCGTTGCGGGCAGCGGGTAGAACCAGGCAGAGAATTCCCGGCTAGCAGCTTCCCTGTGGCGGGGAAGTGCAAATGTACACGTTTTCGTCCGAAAACGCATTTTCCGGCGAAAACGCACACCACGGCTCTTTCAGAGAAAAAGCAAGCACGGAGGACGAGAACCGCTTTTGCCCTGCGTAGCGTTCCGGGCAGCGGGTAGAACCAGGCAGAGAATTCCCGGCTAGCAGCTTCCCTGTGGCTGGGAAGTGCAAACGTACACGTTATCGGCCGAAAACGCGTTTTCCGGGGAAAACGCACACCACGGCTCTTTCTGAGAAAAAGCAAGCACGGAGGACGAGAATCGCTTTTGCCCTGCGTAGCGTAACGGGCAGCGGGTAGAACCAGGCAGAGAATTCCCGGCTAGCAGCTTCCCTGTGGCTGGGAAGTGCAAACGTACACGTTTTCGGCCGAAAACGCGTTTTCGGCGAAAACGCACACCACGGCTCTTTCTGAGAAAAAGCAAGCACGGAGGACGAGAATCGCTTTTGCCCTGCGTAGCGTTCCGGGCAGCGGGTAGAACCAGGCAGAGAATTCCCGGCTAGCAGCTTCCCTGTGGCGGGGAAGTGCAAACGTACACGTTTTCGGCCGAAAACGCATTTTCCGGCGAAAACGCACACCACGGCTCTTTCTGAGAAAAAGCAAGCACGGAGGACGAGAACCGCTTTTGCCCTGCGTAGCGTTCCGGGCAGCGGGTAGAACCAGGCAGAGAATTCCCGGCTAGCAGCTTTCCTGTGGCTGGGAAGTGCAAACGTGCACGTTTTCGGCCAAAAACGCGTTTTCGGCGAAAAAGCACACAACGGCTCTTTCTGAGAAAAAGCAAGCACGGAGGACGAGAATCGCTTTTGCCCTGCGTAGCGTTCCGGGCAGCGGGTAGAACCAGGCAGAGAATTCCCGGCTAGCAGCTTCCCTGTGGCTGGGAAGTGCAAACGTACACGTTTTCGGCCAAAAACGCGTTTTCGGCGAAAACGCACACCACGGCTCTTTCTGAGAAAAAGCAAGCACGGAGGACGAGAATCGCTTTTGCCCTGCGTAGCGTTCCGGGCAGCGGGTAGAACCAGGCAGAGAATTCCCGGCTAGCAGCTTCCCTGTGGCGGGGAAGTGCAAACGTACACATTTTCGGCCGAAAACGCGTTTTCCGGGGAAAACGCACACCACGGCTCTTTCTGAGAAAAAGCAAGCACGGAGGACGAGAATCGCTTTTGCCCTGCGTAGCGTTCCGGGCAGCGGGTAGAACCAGGCAGAGAATTCCCGGCTAGCAGCTTCCCTGTGGCCGGGAAGTGCAAACGTACACGTTTTCGGCCGAAAACGCGTTTTCCGGCGAAAACGCACACCACGGCTCTTTCTGAGAAAAAGCAAGCACGGAGGACGAGAATCGCTTTTGCCCTGCGTAGCGTTCCGGGCAGCGGGTAGAACCAGGCAGAGAATTCCCGGCTAGCAGCTTCCCTGTGGCGGGGAAGTGCAAACGTACACGTTTTCGGCCGAAAACGCGTTTTCCGGCGAAAACGCACACCACGGCTCTTTCTGAGAAAAAGCAAGCACGGAGGACGAGAATCGCTTTTGCCCTGCGTAGCGTTCCGGGCAGCGGGTAGAACCAGGCAGAGAATTCCCGGCTAGCAGCTTTCCTGTGGCTGGGAAGTGTAAACGTACACGTTTTCGGCCAAAAACGCGTTTTCGGCGAAAAAGCACACAACGGCTCTTTCTGAGAAAAAGCAAGCACGGAGGACGAGAATCGCTTTTGCCCTGCGTAGCGTAACGGGCAGCGGGTAGAACCAGGCAGAGAATTCCCGGCTAGCAGCTTCCCTGTGGCGGGGAAGTGCAAACGTACACGTTTTCTGCCAAAAACGCGTTTTCGGCGAAAACGCACACCACGGCTCTTTATGAGAAAAAGCAAGCACGGAGGACGAGAATCGCTTTTGCCCTGCGTAGCGTTCCGGGCAGCGGGTAGAACCAGGCAGAGAATTCCCGGCTAGCAGCTTCCCTGTGGCGGGGAAGTGCAAACGTACACGTTTTCGGCCGAAAACGCGTTTTCCGGCGAAAACGCACACCACGGCTCTTTCTGAGAAAAAGCAAGCACGGAGGACGAGAATCGCTTTTGCCCTGCGTAGCGTTCCGGGCAGCGGGTAGAACCAGGCAGAGAATTCCCGGCTAGCAGCTTCCCTGTGGCGGGGAAGTGCAAACGTACACGTTTTCGGCCGAAAACGCGTTTTCCGGCGAAAACGCACACCACGGCTCTTTCTGAGAAAAAGCAAGCACGGAGGACGAGAATCGCTTTTGCCCTGCGTAGCGTAACGGGCAGCGGGTAGAACCAGGCAGAGAATTCCCGGCTAGCAGCTTCCCTGTGGCTGGGAAGTGCAAACGTACACGTTTTCGGCCGAAAACGCGTTTCAGGCGAAAACGCACACCACGGCTCTTTCTGAGAAAAAGCAAGCACGGAGGACGAGAATCGCTTTTGCCCTGCGTAGCGTTCCGGGCAGCGGGTAGAACCAGGCAGAGAATTCCCGGCTAGCAGCTTCCCTGTGGCGGGGAAGTGCAAACGTACACGTTTTCGGCCAAAAAACGCGTTTTCGGCGAAAACGCACACCACGGCTCTTTCTGAGAAAAAGCAAGCACGGAGGACGAGAATCGCTTTTGCCCTGCGTAGCGTTCCGGGCAGCGGGTAGAACCAGGCAGAGAATTCCCGGCTAGCAGCTTCCCTGTGGCCGGGAAGTGCAAACGTACACGTTTTCGGCCGAAAACGCGTTTTCCGGCGAAAACGCACACCACGGCTCTTTCTGAGAAAAAGCAAGCACGGAGGACGAGAATCGCTTTTGCCCTGCGTAGCGTTCCGGGCAGCGGGTAGAACCAGGCAGAGAATTCCCGGCTAGCAGCTTCCCTGTGGCTGGGAAGTGCAAACGTACACGTTTTCTGCCAGAAACGCGTTTTCGACGAAAATGCACACCACGGCTCTTTCTGAGAAAAAGCAAGCACGGAGGACGAGAATCGCTTTTGCCCTGCGTAGCGTTCCGGGCAGCGGGTAGAACCAGGCAGAGAATTCCCGGCTAGCAGCTTCCCTGTGGCGGGGAAGTGCAAACGTACACGTTTTCGGTCAAAAACGCGTTTTCGGCGAAAAAGCACACCACGGCTCTTTCTGAGAAAAAGCAAGCACGGAGGACGAGAATCGCTTTTGCCCTGCG
The DNA here is from genome assembly GCF_965140245.1 of Athene noctua. Classification (NCBI taxonomy): domain Eukaryota; kingdom Metazoa; phylum Chordata; class Aves; order Strigiformes; family Strigidae; genus Athene; species Athene noctua. The sequence continues at coordinate 39,270 of NW_027437607.1, read as the reverse complement.
TAGCGTTCCGGGCAGCGGGTAGAACCAGGCAGAGAATTCCCGGCTAGCAGCTTCCCTGTGGCTGGGAAGTGCAAACGTACACGTTTTCTGCCAAAAACGCGTTTTCCGGGGAAAACGCACACCACGGCTCTTTCTGAGAAAAAGCAAGCACGGAGGACGAGAATCGCTTTTGCCCTGCGTAGCGTAACGGGCAGCGGGTAGAATCAGGCAGAGAATTCCCGGCTAGCAGCTTCCCTGTGGCTGGGAAGTGCAAACGTACACGTTTTCGGCCGAAAACGCGTTTTCGGCGAAAACGCACACCACGGCTCTTTCTGAGAAAAAGCAAGCACGGAGGACGAGAATCGCTTTTGCCCTGCGTAGCGTTCCGGGCAGCGGGTAGAACCAGGCAGAGAATTCCCGGCTAGCAGCTTCCCTGTGGCGGGGAAGTGCAAACGTACACGTTTTCGGCCGAAAACGCATTTTCCGGCGAAAACGCACACCACGGCTCTTTCTGAGAAAAAGCAAGCACGGAGGACGAGAACCGCTTTTGCCCTGCGTAGCGTTCCGGGCAGCGGGTAGAACCAGGCAGAGAATTCCCGGCTAGCAGCTTTCCTGTGGCTGGGAAGTGCAAACGTGCACGTTTTCGGCCAAAAACGCGTTTTCGGCGAAAAAGCACACAACGGCTCTTTCTGAGAAAAAGCAAGCACGGAGGACGAGAATCGCTTTTGCCCTGCGTAGCGTTCCGGGCAGCGGGTAGAACCAGGCAGAGAATTCCCGGCTAGCAGCTTCCCTGTGGCTGGGAAGTGCAAACGTACACGTTTTCGGCCAAAAACGCGTTTTCGGCGAAAACGCACACCACGGCTCTTTCTGAGAAAAAGCAAGCACGGAGGACGAGAATCGCTTTTGCCCTGCGTAGCGTTCCGGGCAGCGGGTAGAACCAGGCAGAGAATTCCCGGCTAGCAGCTTCCCTGTGGCGGGGAAGTGCAAACGTACACATTTTCGGCCGAAAACGCGTTTTCCGGGGAAAACGCACACCACGGCTCTTTCTGAGAAAAAGCAAGCACGGAGGACGAGAATCGCTTTTGCCCTGCGTAGCGTTCCGGGCAGCGGGTAGAACCAGGCAGAGAATTCCCGGCTAGCAGCTTCCCTGTGGCCGGGAAGTGCAAACGTACACGTTTTCGGCCGAAAACGCGTTTTCCGGCGAAAACGCACACCACGGCTCTTTCTGAGAAAAAGCAAGCACGGAGGACGAGAATCGCTTTTGCCCTGCGTAGCGTTCCGGGCAGCGGGTAGAACCAGGCAGAGAATTCCCGGCTAGCAGCTTCCCTGTGGCGGGGAAGTGCAAACGTACACGTTTTCGGCCGAAAACGCGTTTTCCGGCGAAAACGCACACCACGGCTCTTTCTGAGAAAAAGCAAGCACGGAGGACGAGAATCGCTTTTGCCCTGCGTAGCGTTCCGGGCAGCGGGTAGAACCAGGCAGAGAATTCCCGGCTAGCAGCTTTCCTGTGGCTGGGAAGTGTAAACGTACAAGTTTTCGGCCAAAAACGCGTTTTCGGCGAAAAAGCACACAACGGCTCTTTCTGAGAAAAAGCAAGCACGGAGGACGAGAATCGCTTTTGCCCTGCGTAGCGTAACGGGCAGCGGGTAGAACCAGGCAGAGAATTCCCGGCTAGCAGCTTCCCTGTGGCGGGGAAGTGCAAACGTACACGTTTTCTGCCAAAAACGCGTTTTCGGCGAAAACGCACACCACGGCTCTTTATGAGAAAAAGCAAGCACGGAGGACGAGAATCGCTTTTGCCCTGCGTAGCGTTCCGGGCAGCGGGTAGAACCAGGCAGAGAATTCCCGGCTAGCAGCTTCCCTGTGGCGGGGAAGTGCAAACGTACACGTTTTCGGCCGAAAACGCGTTTTCCGGCGAAAACGCACACCACGGCTCTTTCTGAGAAAAAGCAAGCACGGAGGACGAGAATCGCTTTTGCCCTGCGTAGCGTTCCGGGCAGCGGGTAGAACCAGGCAGAGAATTCCCGGCTAGCAGCTTCCCTGTGGCGGGGAAGTGCAAACGTACACATTTTCGGCCGAAAACGCGTTTTCCGGCGAAAACGCACACCACGGCTCTTTCTGAGAAAAAGCAAGCACGGAGGACGAGAATCGCTTTTGCCCTGCGTAGCGTAACGGGCAGCGGGTAGAACCAGGCAGAGAATTCCCGGCTAGCAGCTTCCCTGTGGCTGGGAAGTGCAAACGTACACGTTTTCGGCCGAAAACGCGTTTCAGGCGAAAACGCACACCACGGCTCTTTCTGAGAAAAAGCAAGCACGGAGGACGAGAATCGCTTTTGCCCTGCGTAGCGTTCCGGGCAGCGGGTAGAACCAGGCAGAGAATTCCCGGCTAGCAGCTTCCCTGTGGCCGGGAAGTGCAAACGTACACGTTTTCGGCCAAAAAACGCGTTTTCGGCGAAAACGCACACCACGGCTCTTTCTGAGAAAAAGCAAGCACGGAGGACGAGAATCGCTTTTGCCCTGCGTAGCGTTCCGGGCAGCGGGTAGAACCAGGCAGAGAATTCCCGGCTAGCAGCTTCCCTGTGGCCGGGAAGTGCAAACGTACACGTTTTCGGCCGAAAACGCGTTTTCCGGCGAAAACGCACACCACGGCTCTTTCTGAGAAAAAGCAAGCACGGAGGACGAGAATCGCTTTTGCCCTGCGTAGCGTTCCGGGCAGCGGGTAGAACCAGGCAGAGAATTCCCGGCTAGCAGCTTCCCTGTGGCTGGGAAGTGCAAACGTACACGTTTTCTGCCAGAAACGCGTTTTCGACGAAAATGCACACCACGGCTCTTTCTGAGAAAAAGCAAGCACGGAGGACGAGAATCGCTTTTGCCCTGCGTAGCGTTCCGGGCAGCGGGTAGAACCAGGCAGAGAATTCCCGGCTAGCAGCTTCCCTGTGGCGGGGAAGTGCAAACGTACACGTTTTCGGCCGAAAACGCGTTTTCCGGCGAAAACGCACACCACGGCTCTTTCTGAGAAAAAGCAAGCACGGAGGACGAGAATCGCTTTTGCCCTGCGTAGCGTTCCGGGCAGCGGGTAGAACCAGGCAGAGAATTCCCGGCTAGCAGCTTCCCTGTGGCGGGGAAGTGCAAACGTACACGTTTTCGGTCAAAAACGCGTTTTCGGCGAAAAAGCACACCACGGCTCTTTCTGAGAAAAAGCAAGCACGGAGGACGAGAATCGCTTTTGCCCTGCGTAGCGTTCCGGGCAGCGGGTAGAACCAGGCAGAGATTTCCCGGCTAGCAGCTTCCCTGTGGCTGGGAAGTGCAAACGTACACGTTTTCTGCCAAAAACGCGTTTTCGGCGAAAACGCACACCACGGCTCTTTCTGAGAAAAAGCAAGCACGGAGGACGAGAATCGCTTTTGCCCTGCGTAGCGTTCCGGGCAGCGGGTAGAACCAGGCAGAGAATTCACGGCTAGCAGCTTCCCTGTGGCGGGGAAGTGCAAACGTACACGTTTTCGGCCGAAAACGCGTTTTCCGGCGAAAACGCACACCACGGCTCTTTCTGAGAAAAAGCAAGCACGGAGGACGAGAATCGCTTTTGCCCTGCGTAGCGTTCCGGGCAGCGGGTAGAACCAGGCAGAGAATTCCCGGCTAGCAGCTTCCCTGTGGCGGGGAAGTGCAAACGTACACGTTTTCGGCCGAAAACGCGTTTTCCGGCGAAAACGCACACCACGGCTCTTTCTGAGAAAAAGCAAGCACAGAGGACGAGAATCGCTTTTGCCCTGCGTAGCGTTCCGGGCAGCGGGTAGAACCAGGCAGAGAATTCCCGGCTAGCAGCTTCCCTGTGGCGGGGAAGTGCAAACGTACACGTTTTCGGCCGATAACGCGTTTTCCGGCGAAAACGCACACCACGGCTCTTTCTGAGAAAAAGCAAGCACGGAGGACGAGAATCGCTTTTGCCCTGCCTAGCGTTCCGGGCAGCGGGTAGAACCAGGCAGAGAATTCCCGGCTAGCAGCTTCCCTGTGGCTGGGAAGTGCAAACGTACACGTTTTCGGCCAAAAACGCGTTTTCGGCGAAAACGCACACCACGGCTCTTTCTGAGAAAAAGCAAGCACGGAGGACGAGAATCGCTTTTGCCCTGCGTAGCGTTCCGGGCAGCGGGTAGAACCAGGCAGAGAATTCCCGGCTAGCAGCTTCCCTGTGGCGGGGAAGTGCAAACGTACACATTTTCGGCCGAAAACGCGTTTTCCGGGGAAAACGCACACCACGGCTCTTTCTGAGAAAAAGCAAGCACGGAGGACGAGAATCGCTTTTGCCCTGCGTAGCGTTCCGGGCAGCGGGTAGAACCAGGCAGAGAATTCCCGGCTAGCAGCTTCCCTGTGGTCGGGAAGTGCAAACGTACACGTTTTCGGCCGAAAACGCGTTTTCCGGCGAAAACGCACACCACGGCTCTTTCTGAGAAAAAGCAAGCACGGAGGACGAGAATCGCTTTTGCCCTGCGTAGCGTTCCGGGCAGCGGGTAGAACCAGGCAGAGAATTCCCGGCTAGCAGCTTCCCTGTGGCGGGGAAGTGCAAACGTACACGTTTTCGGCCGAAAACGCGTTTTCCGGCGAAAACGCACACCACGGCTCTTTCTGAGAAAAAGCAAGCACGGAGGACGAGAATCGCTTTTGCCCTGCGTAGCGTTCCGGGCAGCGGGTAGAACCAGGCAGAGAATTCCCGGCTAGCAGCTTTCCTGTGGCTGGGAAGTGTAAACGTACACGTTTTCGGCCAAAAACGCGTTTTCGGCGAAAAAGCACACAACGGCTCTTTCTGAGAAAAAGCAAGCACGGAGGACGAGAATCGCTTTTGCCCTGCGTAGCGTTCCGGGCAGCGGGTAGAACCAGGCAGAGAATTCCCGGCTAGCAGCTTCCCTGTGGCGGGGAAGTGCAAACGTACACGTTTTCTGCCAAAAACGCGTTTTCGGCGAAAACGCACACCACGGCTCTTTATGAGAAAAAGCAAGCACGGAGGACGAGAATCGCTTTTGCCCTGCGTAGCGTTCCGGGCAGCGGGTAGAACCAGGCAGAGAATTCCCGGCTAGCAGCTTCCCTGTGGCGGGGAAGTGCAAACGTACACGTTTTCGGCCGAAAACGCGTTTTCCGGCGAAAACGCACACCACGGCTCTTTCTGAGAAAAAGCAAGCACGGAGGACGAGAATCGCTTTTGCCCTGCGTAGCGTTCCGGGCAGCGGGTAGAACCAGGCAGAGAATTCCCGGCTAGCAGCTTCCCTGTGGCGGGGAAGTGCAAACGTACACGTTTTCGGCCGAAAACGCATTTTCCGGCGAAAACGCACACCACGGCTCTTTCTGAGAAAAAGCAAGCACGGAGGACGAGAATCGCTTTTGCCCTGCGTAGCGTAACGGGCAGCGGGTAGAACCAGGCAGAGAATTCCCGGCTAGCAGCTTCCCTGTGGCTGGGAAGTGCAAAGGTACACGTTTTCGGCCGAAAACGCGTTTCAGGCGAAAACGCACACCACGGCTCTTTCTGAGAAAAAGCAAGCACGGAGGACGAGAATCGCTTTTGCCCTGCGTAGCGTTCCGGGCAGCGGGTAGAACCAGGCAGAGAATTCCCGGCTAGCAGCTTCCCTGTGGCGGGGAAGTGCAAACGTACACGTTTTCGGCCAAAAAACGCGTTTTCGGCGAAAACGCACACCACGGCTCTTTCTGAGAAAAAGCAAGCACGGAGGACGAGAATCGCTTTTGCCCTGCGTAGCGTTCCGGGCAGCGGGTAGAACCAGGCAGAGAATACCCGGCTAGCAGCTTCCCTGTGGCCGGGAAGTGCAAACGTACACGTTTTCGGCCGAAAACGCGTTTTCCGGCGAAAACGCACACCACGGCTCTTTCTGAGAAAAAGCAAGCACGGAGGACGAGAATCGCTTTTGCCCTGCGTAGCGTTCCGGGCAGCGGGTAGAACCAGGCAGAGAATTCCCGGCTAGCAGCTTCCCTGTGGCTGGGAAGTGCAAACGTACACGTTTTCTGCCAGAAACGCGTTTTCGACGAAAATGCACACCACGGCTCTTTCTGAGAAAAAGCAAGCACGGAGGACGAGAATCGCTTTTGCCCTGCGTAGCGTTCCGGGCAGCGGGTAGAACCAGGCAGAGAATTCCCGGCTAGCAGCTTCCCTGTGGCGGGGAAGTGCAAACGTACACGTTTTCGGCCGAAAACGCGTTTTCCGGCGAAAACGCACACCACGGCTCTTTCTGAGAAAAAGCAAGCACGGAGGACGAGAATCGCTTTTGCCCTGCGTAGCGTTCCGGGCAGCGGGTAGAACCAGGCAGAGAATTCCCGGCTAGCAGCTTCCCTGTGGCGGGGAAGTGCAAACGTACACGTTTTCGGTCAAAAACGCGTTTTCGGCGAAAAAGCACACCACGGCTCTTTCTGAGAAAAAGCAAGCACGGAGGACGAGAATCGCTTTTGCCCTGCGTAGCGTTCCGGGCAGCGGGTAGAACCAGGCAGAGAATTCCCGGCTAGCAGCTTCCCTGTGGCTGGGAAGTGCAAACGTACACGTTTTCGGCCAAAAACGCGTTTTCGGCGAAAACGCACACCACGGCTCTTTCTGAGAAAAAGCAAGCACGGAGGACGAGAATCGCTTTTGCCCTGCGTAGCGTTCCGGGCAGCGGGTAGAACCAGGCAGAGAATTCCCGGCTAGCAGCTTCCCTGTGGCGGGGAAGTGCAAACGTACACATTTTCGGCCGAAAACGCGTTTTCCGGGGAAAACGCACACCACGGCTCTTTCTGAGAAAAAGCAAGCACGGAGGACGAGAATCGCTTTTGCCCTGCGTAGCGTTCCGGGCAGCGGGTAGAACCAGGCAGAGAATTCCCGGCTAGCAGCTTCCCTGTGGCGGGGAAGTGCAAACGTACACGTTTTCGGCCGAAAACGCGTTTTCCGGCGAAAACGCACACCACGGCTCTTTCTGAGAAAAAGCAAGCACGGAGGACGAGAATCGCTTTTGCCCTGCGTAGCGTTCCGGGCAGCGGGTAGAACCAGGCAGAGAATTCCCGGCTAGCAGCTTTCCTGTGGCTGGGAAGTGTAAACGTACACGTTTTCGGCCAAAAACGCGTTTTCGGCGAAAAAGCACACAACGGCTCTTTCTGAGAAAAAGCAAGCACGGAGGACGAGAATCGCTTTTGCCCTGCGTAGCGTTCCGGGCAGCGGGTAGAACCAGGCAGAGAATTCCCGGCTAGCAGCTTCCCTGTGGCGGGGAAGTGCAAACGTACACGTTTTCTGCCAAAAACGCGTTTTCGGCGAAAACGCACACCACGGCTCTTTATGAGAAAAAGCAAGCACGGAGGACGAGAATCGCTTTTGCCCTGCGTAGCGTTCCGGGCAGCGGGTAGAACCAGGCAGAGAATTCCCGGCTAGCAGCTTCCCTGTGGCGGGGAAGTGCAAACGTACACGTTTTCGGCCGAAAACGCGTTTTCCGGCGAAAACGCACACCACGGCTCTTTCTGAGAAAAAGCAAGCACGGAGGACGAGAATCGCTTTTGCCCTGCGTAGCGTTCCGGGCAGCGGGTAGAACCAGGCAGAGAATTCCCGGCTAGCAGCTTCCCTGTGGCGGGGAAGTGCAAACGTACACGTTTTCGGCCGAAAACGCGTTTTCCGGCGAAAACGCACACCACGGCTCTTTCTGAGAAAAAGCAAGCACGGAGGACGAGAATCGCTTTTGCCCTGCGTAGCGTAACGGGCAGCGGGTAGAACCAGGCAGAGAATTCCCGGCTAGCAGCTTCCCTGTGGCTGGGAAGTGCAAAGGTACACGTTTTCGGCCGAAAACGCGTTTTCCGGCGAAAACGCACACCACGGCTCTTTCTGAGAAAAAGCAAGCACGGAGGACGAGAATCGCTTTTGCCCTGCGTAGCGTTCCGGGCAGCGGGTAGAACCAGGCAGAGAATTCCCGGCTAGCAGCTTCCCTGTGGCGGGGAAGTGCAAACGTACACGTTTTCGGCCAAAAAACGCGTTTTCGGCGAAAACGCACACCACGGCTCTTTCTGAGAAAAAGCAAGCACGGAGGACGAGAATCGCTTTTGCCCTGCGTAGCGTTCCGGGCAGCGGGTAGAACCAGGCAGAGAATACCCGGCTAGCAGCTTCCCTGTGGCCGGGAAGTGCAAACGTACACGTTTTCGGCCGAAAACGCGTTTTCCGGCGAAAACGCACACCACGGCTCTTTCTGAGAAAAAGCAAGCACGGAGGACGAGAATCGCTTTTGCCCTGCGTAGCGTTCCGGGCAGCGGGTAGAACCAGGCAGAGAATTCCCGGCTAGCAGCTTCCCTGTGGCGGGGAAGTGCAAACGTACACGTTTTCGGCCGAAAACGCGTTTTCCGGCGAAAACGCACACCACGGCTCTTTCTGAGAAAAAGCAAGCACGGAGGACGAGAATCGCTTTTGCCCTGCGTAGCGTTCCGGGCAGCGGGTAGAACCAGGCAGAGAATTCCCGGCTAGCAGCTTCCCTGTGGCTGGGAAGTGCAAACGTACACGTTTTCTGCCAGAAACGCGTTTTCGACGAAAATGCACACCACGGCTCTTTCTGAGAAAAAGCAAGCACGGAGTACGAGAATCGCTTTTGCCCTGCGTAGCGTTCCGGGCAGCGGGTAGAACCAGGCAGAGAATTCCCGGCTAGCAGCTTCCCTGTGGCGGGGAAGTGCAAACGTACACGTTTTCGGCCGAAAACGCGTTTTCCGGCGAAAACGCACACCACGGCTCTTTCTGAGAAAAAGCAAGCACGGAGGACGAGAATCGCTTTTGCCCTGCGTAGCGTTCCGGGCAGCGGGTAGAACCAGGCAGAGAATTCCCGGCTAGCAGCTTCCCTGTGGCGGGGAAGTGCAAACGTACACGTTTTCGGTCAAAAACGCGTTTTCGGCGAAAAAGCACACCACGGCTCTTTCTGAGAAAAAGCAAGCACGGAGGACGAGAATCGCTTTTGCCCTGCGTAGCGTTCCGGGCAGCGGGTAGAACCAGGCAGAGAATTCCCGGCTAGCAGCTTCCCTGTGGCTGGGAAGTGCAAACGTACACGTTTTCTGCCAAAAACGCGTTTTCGGCGAAAACGCACACCACGGCTCTTTCTGAGAAAAAGCAAGCACGGAGGACGAGAATCGCTTTTGCCCTGCGTAGCGTTCCGGGCAGCGGGTAGAACCAGGCAGAGAATTCACGGCTAGCAGCTTCCCTGTGGCGGGGAAGTGCAAACGTACACGTTTTCGGCCGAAAACGCGTTTTCCGGCGAAAACGCACACCACGGCTCTTTCTGAGAAAAAGCAAGCACGGAGGACGAGAATCGCTTTTGCCCTGCGTAGCGTTCCGGGCAGCGGGTAGAACCAGGCAGAGAATTCCCGGCTAGCAGCTTCCCTGTGGCGGGGAAGTGCAAACGTACACGTTTTCGGCCGAAAACGCGTTTTCCGGCGAAAACGCACACCACGGCTCTTTCTGAGAAAAAGCAAGCACAGAGGACGAGAATCGCTTTTGCCCTGCGTAGCGTTCCGGGCAGCGGGTAGAACCAGGCAGAGAATTCCCGGCTAGCAGCTTCCCTGTGGCGGGGAAGTGCAAACGTACACGTTTTCGGCCGATAACGCGTTTTCCGGAGAAAACGCACACCACGGCTCTTTCTGAGACAAAGCAAGCACGGAGGACGAGAATCGCTTTTGCCCTGCCTAGCGTTCCGGGCAGCGGGTAGAACCAGGCAGAGAATTCCCGGCTAGCAGCTTCCCTGTGGCTGGGAAGTGCAAACGTACACGTTTTCTGCCAAAAACGCGTTTTCGGCGAAAACGCACACCACGGCTCTTTCTGAGAAAAAGCAAGCACGGAGGACGAGAATCGCTTTTGCCCTGCGTAGCGTTCCGGGCAGCGGGTAGAACCAGGCAGAGAATTCCCGGCTAGCAGCTTCCCTGTGGCTGGGAAGTGCAAACGTACACGTTTTCTGCCAAAAACGCGTTTTCGGCGAAAACGCACACCACGGCTCTTTCTGAGAAAAAGCAAGCACGGAGGACGAGAATCGCTTTTGCCCTGCGTAGCGTAACGGGCAGCGGGTAGAACCAGGCAGAGAATTCCCGGCTAGCAGCTTCCCTGTGGCGGGGAAGTGCAAACGTACACGTTTTCGGCCGAAAACGCGTTTTCGGCGAAAACGCACACCACGGCTCTTTCTGAGAAAAAGCAAGCACGGAGGACGAGAATCGCTTTTGCCCTGCGTAGCGTTCCGGGCAGCGGGTAGAACCAGGCAGAGAATTCCCGGCTAGCAGCTTCCCTGTGGCGGGGAAGTGCAAACGTACACGTTTTCGGCCAAAAACTCGTTTTCGGCGAAAAAGCACACAACGGCTCTTTCTGAGAAAAAGCAAGCACGGAGGACGAGAATCGCTTTTGCCCTGCGTAGCGTTCCGGGCAGCGGGTAGAACCAGGCAGAGAATTCCCGGCTAGCAGCTTCCCTGTGGCGGGGAAGTGCAAACGTACACGTTTTCTGCCAAAAACGCGTTTTCCGGCGAAAACGCACACCACGGCTCTTTCTGAGAAAAAGCAAGCACGGAGGACGAGAATCGCTTTTGCCCTGCGTAGCGTTCCGGGCAGCGGGTAGAACCAGGCAGAGAATTCCCGGCTAGCAGCTTCCCTGTGGCGGGGAAGTGCAAACGTACACGTTTTCGGCCGAAAACGCATTTTCCGGCGAAAACGCACACCACGGCTCTTTCTGAGAAAAAGCAAGCACGGAGGACGAGAACCGCTTTTGCCCTGCGTAGCGTTGCGGGCAGCGGGTAGAACCAGGCAGAGAATTCCCGGCTAGCAGCTTCCCTGTGGCGGGGAAGTGCAAATGTACACGTTTTCGTCCGAAAACGCATTTTCCGGCGAAAACGCACACCACGGCTCTTTCTGAGAAAAAGCAAGCACGGAGGACGAGAACCGCTTTTGACCTGCGTAGCGTTCCGGGCAGCGGGTAGAACCAGGCAGAGAATTCCCGGCTAGCAGCTTCCCTGTGGCGGGGAAGTGCAAACGTACACGTTTTCGGCCGAAAACGCGTTTTCCGGGGAAAACGCACACCACGGCTCTTTCTGAGAAAAAGCAAGCACGGAGGACGAGAATCGCTTTTGCCCTGCGTAGCGTAACGGGCAGCGGGTAGAACCAGGCAGAGAATTCCCGGCTAGCAGCTTCCCTGTGGCTGGGAAGTGCAAACGTACACGTTTTCGGCCGAAAACGCGTTTTCGGCGAAAACGCACACCACGGCTCTTTCTGAGAAAAAGCAAGCACGGAGGACGAGAATCGCTTTTGCCCTGCGTAGCGTTCCGGGCAGCGGGTAGAACCAGGCAGAGAATTCCCGGCTAGCAGCTTCCCTGTGGCGGGGAAGTGCAAACGTACACGTTTTCGGCCGAAAACGCGTTTTCCGGCGAAAACGCACACCACGGCTCTTTCTGAGAAAAAGCAAGCACGGAGGACGAGAATCGCTTTTGCCCTGCCTAGCGTTCCGGGCAGCGGGTAGAACCAGGCAGAGAATTCCCGGCTAGCAGCTTTCCTGTGGCTGGGAAGTGCAAACGTACACGTTTTCGGCCAAAAACGCGTTTTTGGCGAAAAAGCACACAACGGCTCTTTCTGAGAAAAAGCAAGCACGGAGGACGAGAATCGCTTTTGCCCTGCGTAGCGTTCCGGGCAGCGGGTAGAACCAGGCAGAGAATTCCCGGCTAGCAGCTTCCCTGTGGCGGGGAAGTGCAAACGTACACGTTTTCTGCCAAAAACGCGTTTTCCGGCGAAAACGCACACCACGGCTCTTTCTGAGAAAAAGCAAGCACGGAGGACGAGAATCGCTTTTGCCCTGCGTAGCGTTCCGGGCAGCGGGTAGAACCAGGCAGAGAATTCCCGGCTAGCAGCTTCCCTGTGGCGGGGAAGTGCAAACGTACACGTTTTCGGCCGAAAACGCATTTTCCGGGGAAAACGCACACCACGGCTCTTTCTGAGAAAAAGCAAGCACGGAGGACGAGAACCGCTTTTGCCCTGCGTAGCGTTCCGGGCAGCGGGTTGAACCAGGCAGAGAATTCCCGGCTAGCAGCTTTCCTGTGGCTGGGAAGTGCAAACGTACACGTTTTCGGCCAAAAACGCGTTTTCGGCGAAAAAGCACACAACGGCTCTTTCTGAGAAAAAGCAAGCACGGAGGACGAGAATCGCTTTTGCCCTGCGTAGCGTTCCGGGCAGCGGGTAGAACCAGGCAGAGAATTCCCGGCTAGCAGCTTCCCTGTGGCTGGGAAGTGCAAACGTACACGTTTTCGGCCAAAAACGCGTTTTCGGCGAAAACGCACACCACGGCTCTTTCTGAGAAAAAGCAAGCACGGAGGACGAGAATCGCTTTTGCCCTGCGTAGCGTTCCGGGCAGCGGGTAGAACCAGGCAGAGAATTCCCGGCTAGCAGCTTCCCTGTGGCGGGGAAGTGCAAACGTACACGTTTTCGGCCGAAAACGCGTTTTCCGGCGAAAACGCACACCACGGCTCTTTCTGAGAAAAAGCAAGCACGGAGGACGAGAATCGCTTTTGCCCTGCCTAGCGTTCCGGGCAGCGGGTAGAACCAGGCAGAGAATTCCCGGCTAGCAGCTTCCCTGTGGCGGGGAAGTGCAAACGTACACGTTTTCGGCCAAAAACGCGTTTTCGGCGAAAAAGCACACAACGGCTCTTTCTGAGAAAAAGCAAGCACGGAGGACGAGAATCGCTTTTGCCCTGCGTAGCGTTCCGGGCAGCGGGTAGAACCAGGCAGAGAATTCCCGGCTAGCAGCTTCCCTGTGGCGGGGAAGTGCAAACGTACACGTTTTCTGCCAAAAACGCGTTTTCCGGCGAAAACGCACACCACGGCTCTTTCTGAGAAAAAGCAAGCACGGAGGACGAGAATCGCTTTTGCCCTGCCTAGCGTTCCGGGCAGCGGGTAGAACCAGGCAGAGAATTCCCGGCTAGCAGCTTCCCTGTGGCGGGGAAGTGCAAACGTACACGTTTTCGGCCGAAAACGCATTTTCCGGCGAAAACGCACACCACGGCTCTTTCTGAGAAAAAGCAAGCACGGAGGACGAGAACCGCTTTTGCCCTGCGTAGCGTTCCGGGCAGCGGGTAGAACCAGGCAGAGAATTCCCGGCTAGCAGCTTTCCTGTGGCTGGGAAGTGCAAACGTACACGTTTTCGGCCAAAAACGCGTTTTCGGCGAAAAAGCACACAACGGCTCTTTCTGAGAAAAAGCAAGCACGGAGGACGAGAATCGCTTTTGCCCTGCGTAGCGTTCCGGGCAGCGGGTAGAACCAGGCAGAGAATTCCCGGCTAGCAGCTTCCCTGTGGCTGGGAAGTGCAAACGTACACGTTTTCGGCCAAAAACGCGTTTTCGGCGAAAACGCACACCACGGCTCTTTCTGAGAAAAAGCAAGCACGGAGGACGAGAATCGCTTTTGCCCTGCGTAGCGTTCCGGGCAGCGGGTAGAACCAGGCAGAGAATTCCCGGCTAGCAGCTTCCCTGTGGCGGGGAAGTGCAAACGTACACGTTTTCGGCCGAAAACGCGTTTTCCGGGGAAAACGCACACCACGGCTCTTTCTGAGAAAAAGCAAGCACGGAGGACGAGAATCGCTTTTGCCCTGCGTAGCGTTCCGGGCAGCGGGTAGAACCAGGCAGAGAATTCCCGGCTAGCAGCTTCCCTGTGGCGGGGAAGTGCAAACGTACACGTTTTCGGCCGAAAACGCGTTTTCCGGCGAAAACGCACACCACGGCTCTTTCTGAGAAAAAGCAAGCACGGAGGACGAGAATCGCTTTTGCCCTGCCTAGCGTTCCGGGCAGCGGGTAGAACCAGGCAGAGAATTCCCGGCTAGCAGCTTCCCTGTGGCGGGGAAGTGCAAACGTACACGTTTTCGGCCGAAAACGCGTTTTCCGGCGAAAACGCACACCACGGCTCTTTCTGAGAAAAAGCAAGCACGGAGGACGAGAATCGCTTTTGCCCTGCCTAGCGTTCCAGGCAGCGGGTAGAACCAGGCAGAGAATTCCCGGCTAGCAGATTCCCTGTGGCGGGGAAGTGCAAACGTACACGTTTTCGGCCGAAAACGCGTTTTCCGGGGAAAACGCACACCACGGCTCTTTCTGAGAAAAAGCAAGCACGGAGGACGAGAATCGCTTTTGCCCTGCCTAGCGTTCCGGGCAGCGGGTAGAACCAGGCAGAGAATTCCCGGCTAGCAGCTTCCCTGTGGCGGGGAAGTGCAAACGTACACGTTTTCGGCCGAAAACGCGTTTTCCGGCGAAAAAGCACACCACGGCTCTTTCTGAGAAAAAGCAAGCACGGAGGACGAGAATCGCTTTTGCCCTGCGTAGCGTTCCGGGCAGCGGGTAGAACCAGGCAGAGAATTCCCGGCTAGCAGCTTCCCTGTGGCGGGGAAGTGCAAACGTACACGTTTTCGGCCGAAAACGCGTTTTCCGGCGAAAACGCACACCACGGCTCTTTCTGAGAAAAAGCAAGCACGGAGGACAAGAATCGCTTTTGCCCTGCGTAGCGTTCCGGGCAGCGGGTAGAACCAGGCAGAGAATTCCCGGCTAGCAGCTTCCCTGTGGCTGGGAAGTGCAAACGTACACGTTTTCGGCCAAAAACGCGTTTTCGGCGAAAAAGCACACAACGGCTCTTTCTGAGAAAAAGCAAGCACGGAGGACGAGAATCGCTTTTGCCCTGCGTAGCGTTCCGGGCAGCGGGTAGAACCAGGCAGAGAATTCCCGGCTAGCAGCTTCCCTGTGGCCGGGAAGTGCAAACGTACACGTTTTCGGCCGAAAACGCGTTTTCGGCGAAAACGCACACCACGGCTCTTTCTGAGAAAAAGCAAGCACGGAGGACGAGAATCGCTTTTGCCCTGCCTAGCGTTCCGGGCAGCGGGTAGAACCAGGCAGAGAATTCCCGGCTAGCAGCTTCCCTGTGGCGGGGAAGTGCAAACGTACACGTTTTCGGCCGAAAACGCGTTTTCCGGCGAAAACGCACACCACGGCTCTTTCTGAGAAAAAGCAAGCACGGAGGACGAGAATCGCTTTTGCCCTGCGTAGCGTTCCGGGCAGCGGGTAGAACCAGGCAGAGAATTCCCGGCTAGCAGCTTCCCTGTGGCGGGGAAGTGCAAACGTACACGTTTTCTGCCAAAAACGCGTTTTCCGGCGAAAACGCACACCACGGCTCTTTCTGAGAAAAAGCAAGCACGGAGGACGAGAATCGCTTTTGCCCTGCGTAGCGTTCCGGGCAGCGGGTAGAACCAGGCAGAGAATTCCCGGCTAGCAGCTTCCCTGTGGCGGGGAAGTGCAAACGTACACGTTTTCGGCCGAAAACGCATTTTCCGGCGAAAACGCACACCACGGCTCTTTCTGAGAAAAAGCAAGCACGGAGGACGAGAACCGCTTTTGCCCTGCGTAGCGTTGCGGGCAGCGGGTAGAACCAGGCAGAGAATTCCCGGCTAGCAGCTTCCCTGTGGCGGGGAAGTGCAAATGTACACGTTTTCGTCCGAAAACGCATTTTCCGGCGAAAACGCACACCACGGCTCTTTCTGAGAAAAAGCAAGCACGGAGGACGAGAACCGCTTTTGACCTGCGTAGCGTTCCGGGCAGCGGGTAGAACCAGGCAGAGAATTCCCGGCTAGCAGCTTCCCTGTGGCGGGGAAGTGCAAACGTACACGTTTTCGGCCGAAAACGCGTTTTCCGGGGAAAACGCACACCACGGCTCTTTCTGAGAAAAAGCAAGCACGGAGGACGAGAATCGCTTTTGCCCTGCGTAGCGTAACGGGCAGCGGGTAGAACCAGGCAGAGAATTCCCGGCTAGCAGCTTCCCTGTGGCTGGGAAGTGCAAACGTACACGTTTTCGGCCGAAAACGCGTTTTCGGCGAAAACGCACACCACGGCTCTTTCTGAGAAAAAGCAAGCACGGAGGACGAGAATCGCTTTTGCCCTGCGTAGCGTTCCGGGCAGCGGGTAGAACCAGGCAGAGAATTCCCGGCTAGCAGCTTCCCTGTGGCGGGGAAGTGCAAACGTACACGTTTTCGGCCGAAAACGCGTTTTCCGGCGAAAACGCACACCACGGCTCTTTCTGAGAAAAAGCAAGCACGGAGGACGAGAATCGCTTTTGCCCTGCCTAGCGTTCCGGGCAGCGGGTAGAACCAGGCAGAGAATTCCCGGCTAGCAGCTTTCCTGTGGCTGGGAAGTGCAAACGTACACGTTTTCGGCCAAAAACGCGTTTTTGGCGAAAAAGCACACAACGGCTCTTTCTGAGAAAAAGCAAGCACGGAGGACGAGAATCGCTTTTGCCCTGCGTAGCGTTCCGGGCAGCGGGTAGAACCAGGCAGAGAATTCCCGGCTAGCAGCTTCCCTGTGGCGGGGAAGTGCAAACGTACACGTTTTCTGCCAAAAACGCGTTTTCCGGCGAAAACGCACACCACGGCTCTTTCTGAGAAAAAGCAAGCACGGAGGACGAGAATCGCTTTTGCCCTGCGTAGCGTTCCGGGCAGCGGGTAGAACCAGGCAGAGAATTCCCGGCTAGCAGCTTCCCTGTGGCGGGGAAGTGCAAACGTACACGTTTTCGGCCGAAAACGCATTTTCCGGGGAAAACGCACACCACGGCTCTTTCTGAGAAAAAGCAAGCACGGAGGACGAGAACCGCTTTTGCCCTGCGTAGCGTTCCGGGCAGCGGGTTGAACCAGGCAGAGAATTCCCGGCTAGCAGCTTTCCTGTGGCTGGGAAGTGCAAACGTACACGTTTTCGGCCAAAAACGCGTTTTCGGCGAAAAAGCACACAACGGCTCTTTCTGAGAAAAAGCAAGCACGGAGGACGAGAATCGCTTTTGCCCTGCGTAGCGTTCCGGGCAGCGGGTAGAACCAGGCAGAGAATTCCCGGCTAGCAGCTTCCCTGTGGCTGGGAAGTGCAAACGTACACGTTTTCGGCCAAAAACGCGTTTTCGGCGAAAACGCACACCACGGCTCTTTCTGAGAAAAAGCAAGCACGGAGGACGAGAATCGCTTTTGCCCTGCGTAGCGTTCCGGGCAGCGGGTAGAACCAGGCAGAGAATTCCCGGCTAGCAGCTTCCCTGTGGCGGGGAAGTGCAAACGTACACGTTTTCGGCCGAAAACGCGTTTTCCGGCGAAAACGCACACCACGGCTCTTTCTGAGAAAAAGCAAGCACGGAGGACGAGAATCGCTTTTGCCCTGCCTAGCGTTCCGGGCAGCGGGTAGAACCAGGCAGAGAATTCCCGGCTAGCAGCTTCCCTGTGGCGGGGAAGTGCAAACGTACACGTTTTCGGCCAAAAACGCGTTTTCGGCGAAAAAGCACACAACGGCTCTTTCTGAGAAAAAGCAAGCACGGAGGACGAGAATCGCTTTTGCCCTGCGTAGCGTTCCGGGCAGCGGGTAGAACCAGGCAGAGAATTCCCGGCTAGCAGCTTCCCTGTGGCGGGGAAGTGCAAACGTACACGTTTTCTGCCAAAAACGCGTTTTCCGGCGAAAACGCACACCACGGCTCTTTCTGAGAAAAAGCAAGCACGGAGGACGAGAATCGCTTTTGCCCTGCCTAGCGTTCCGGGCAGCGGGTAGAACCAGGCAGAGAATTCCCGGCTAGCAGCTTCCCTGTGGCGGGGAAGTGCAAACGTACACGTTTTCGGCCGAAAACGCATTTTCCGGCGAAAACGCACACCACGGCTCTTTCTGAGAAAAAGCAAGCACGGAGGACGAGAACCGCTTTTGCCCTGCGTAGCGTTCCGGGCAGCGGGTAGAACCAGGCAGAGAATTCCCGGCTAGCAGCTTTCCTGTGGCTGGGAAGTGCAAACGTACACGTTTTCGGCCAAAAACGCGTTTTCGGCGAAAAAGCACACAACGGCTCTTTCTGAGAAAAAGCAAGCACGGAGGACGAGAATCGCTTTTGCCCTGCGTAGCGTTCCGGGCAGCGGGTAGAACCAGGCAGAGAATTCCCGGCTAGCAGCTTCCCTGTGGCTGGGAAGTGCAAACGTACACGTTTTCGGCCAAAAACGCGTTTTCGGCGAAAACGCACACCACGGCTCTTTCTGAGAAAAAGCAAGCACGGAGGACGAGAATCGCTTTTGCCCTGCGTAGCGTTCCGGGCAGCGGGTAGAACCAGGCAGAGAATTCCCGGCTAGCAGCTTCCCTGTGGCGGGGAAGTGCAAACGTACACGTTTTCGGCCGAAAACGCGTTTTCCGGGGAAAACGCACACCACGGCTCTTTCTGAGAAAAAGCAAGCACGGAGGACGAGAATCGCTTTTGCCCTGCGTAGCGTTCCGGGCAGCGGGTAGAACCAGGCAGAGAATTCCCGGCTAGCAGCTTCCCTGTGGCGGGGAAGTGCAAACGTACACGTTTTCGGCCGAAAACGCGTTTTCCGGCGAAAACGCACACCACGGCTCTTTCTGAGAAAAAGCAAGCACGGAGGACGAGAATCGCTTTTGCCCTGCCTAGCGTTCCGGGCAGCGGGTAGAACCAGGCAGAGAATTCCCGGCTAGCAGCTTCCCTGTGGCGGGGAAGTGCAAACGTACACGTTTTCGGCCGAAAACGCGTTTTCCGGCGAAAACGCACACCACGGCTCTTTCTGAGAAAAAGCAAGCACGGAGGACGAGAATCGCTTTTGCCCTGCCTAGCGTTCCAGGCAGCGGGTAGAACCAGGCAGAGAATTCCCGGCTAGCAGATTCCCTGTGGCGGGGAAGTGCAAACGTACACGTTTTCGGCCGAAAACGCGTTTTCCGGGGAAAACGCACACCACGGCTCTTTCTGAGAAAAAGCAAGCACGGAGGACGAGAATCGCTTTTGCCCTGCCTAGCGTTCCGGGCAGCGGGTAGAACCAGGCAGAGAATTCCCGGCTAGCAGCTTCCCTGTGGCGGGGAAGTGCAAACGTACACGTTTTCGGCCGAAAACGCGTTTTCCGGCGAAAAAGCACACCACGGCTCTTTCTGAGAAAAAGCAAGCACGGAGGACGAGAATCGCTTTTGCCCTGCGTAGCGTTCCGGGCAGCGGGTAGAACCAGGCAGAGAATTCCCGGCTAGCAGCTTCCCTGTGGCGGGGAAGTGCAAACGTACACGTTTTCGGCCGAAAACGCGTTTTCCGGCGAAAACGCACACCACGGCTCTTTCTGAGAAAAAGCAAGCACGGAGGACAAGAATCGCTTTTGCCCTGCGTAGCGTTCCGGGCAGCGGGTAGAACCAGGCAGAGAATTCCCGGCTAGCAGCTTCCCTGTGGCTGGGAAGTGCAAACGTACACGTTTTCGGCCAAAAACGCGTTTTCGGCGAAAAAGCACACAACGGCTCTTTCTGAGAAAAAGCAAGCACGGAGGACGAGAATCGCTTTTGCCCTGCGTAGCGTTCCGGGCAGCGGGTAGAACCAGGCAGAGAATTCCCGGCTAGCAGCTTCCCTGTGGCCGGGAAGTGCAAACGTACACGTTTTCGGCCGAAAACGCGTTTTCGGCGAAAACGCACACCACGGCTCTTTCTGAGAAAAAGCAAGCACGGAGGACGAGAATCGCTTTTGCCCTGCCTAGCGTTCCGGGCAGCGGGTAGAACCAGGCAGAGAATTCCCGGCTAGCAGCTTCCCTGTGGCGGGGAAGTGCAAACGTACACGTTTTCGGCCGAAAACGCGTTTTCCGGCGAAAACGCACACCACGGCTCTTTCTGAGAAAAAGCAAGCACGGAGGACGAGAATCGCTTTTGCCCTGCGTAGCGTTCCGGGCAGCGGGTAGAACCAGGCAGAGAATTCCCGGCTAGCAGCTTTCCTGTGGCTGGGAAGTGTAAACGTACACGTTTTCGGCCAAAAACGCGTTTTCGGCGAAAAAGCACACAACGGCTCTTTCTGAGAAAAAGCAAGCACGGAGGACGAGAATCGCTTTTGCCCTGCGTAGCGTTCCGGGCAGCGGGTAGAACCAGGCAGAGAATTCCCGGCTAGCAGCTTCCCTGTGGCGGGGAAGTGCAAACGTACACGTTTTCGGCCGAAAACGCGTTTTCCGGCGAAAACGCACACCACGGCTCTTTCTGAGAAAAAGCAAGCACGGAGGACGAGAATCGCTTTTGCCCTGCCTAGCGTTCCGGGCAGCGGGTAGAACCAGGCAGAGAATTCCCGGCTAGCAGCTTCCCTGTGGCGGGGAAGTGGAAACGTACACGTTTTCGGCCAGAAAACGCGTTTTCCGGGGAAAACGCACACCACGGCTCTTTCTGAGAAAAAGCAAGCACGGAGGACGAGAATCGCTTTTGCCCTGCGTAGCGTTCCGGGCAGCGGGTAGAACCAGGCAGAGAATTCCCGGCTAGCAGCTTCCCTGTGGCGGGGAAGTGCAAACGTACACGTTTTCGGCCGAAAACGCGTTTTCCGGGGAAAACGCACACCACGGCTCTTTCTGAGAAAAAGCAAGCACGGAGGACGAGAATCGCTTTTGCCCTGCGTAGCGTTCCGGGCAGCGGGTAGAACCAGGCAGAGAATTCCCGGCTAGCAGCTTCCCTGTGGCGGGGAAGTGCAAACGTACACGTTTTCGGCCGAAAACGCGTTTTCCGGCGAAAACGCACACCACGGCTCTTTCTGAGAAAAAGCAAGCACGGAGGACGAGAATCGCTTTTGCCCTGCGTAGCGTTCCGGGCAGCGGGTAGAACCAGGCAGAGAATTCCCGGCTAGCAGCTTCCCTGTGGCTGGGAAGTGCAAACGTACACGTTTTCGGCCAAAAAAGCGTTTTCGGCGAAAAAGCACACAACGGCTCTTTCTGAGAAAAAGCAAGCACGGAGGACGAGAATCGCTTTTGCCCTGCGTAGCGTTCCGGGCAGCGGGTAGAACCAGGCAGAGAATTCCCGGCTAGCAGCTTCCCTGTGGCCGGGAAGTGCAAACGTACACGTTTTCGGCCAAAAAACGCGTTTTCGGCGAAAACGCACACCACGGCTCTTTCTGAGAAAAAGCAAGCACGGAGGACGAGAATCGCTTTTGCCCTGCGTAGCGTTCCGGGCAGCGGGTAGAACCAGGCAGAGAATTCCCGGCTAGCAGCTTCCCTGTGGCTGGGAAGTGCAAACGTACACGTTTTCGGCCGAAAACGCATTTTCCGGCGAAAACGCACACCACGGCTCTTTCTGAGAAAAAGCAAGCACGGAGGACGAGAATCGCTTTTGCCCTGCGTAGCGTTCCGGGCAGCGGGTAGAACCAGGTAGAGAATTCCCGGCTAGCAGCTTCCCTGTGGCCGGGAAGTGCAAACGTACACGTTTTCGGCCGAAAACGCGTTTTCCGGCGAAAACGCACACCACGGCTCTTTCTGAGAAAAAGCAAGCACGGAGGACGAGAATCGCTTTTGCCCTGCGTAGCGTTCCGGGCAGCGGGTAGAACCAGGCAGAGAATTCCCGGCTAGCAGCTTCCCTGTGGCGGGGAAGTGCAAACGTACACGTTTTCGGCCGAAAACGCGTTTTCCGGCGAAAACGCACACCACGGCTCTTTCTGAGAAAAAGCAAGCACGGAGGACGAGAATCGCTTTTGCCCTGCGTAGCGTTCCGGGCAGCGGGTAGAACCAGGCAGAGAATTCCCGGCTAGCAGCTTCCCTGTGGCGGGGAAGTGCAAACGTACACGTTTTCGGCCGGAAACGCGTTTTCCGGCGAAAACGCACACCACGGCTCTTTCTGAGAAAAAGCAAGCACGGAGGACGAGAATCGCTTTTGCCCTGCCTAGCGTTCCGGGCAGCGGGTAGAACCAGGCAGAGAATTCCCGGCTAGCAGCTTCCCTGTGGCGGGGAAGTGCAAACGTACACGTTTTCGGCCGAAAACGCGTTTTCCGGGGAAAACGCACACCACGGCTCTTTCTGAGAAAAAGCAAGCACGGAGGACGAGAATCGCTTTTGCCCTGCCTAGCGTTCCGGGCAGCGGGTAGAACCAGGCAGAGAATTCCCGGCTAGCAGCTTCCCTGTGGCGGGGAAGTGCAAACGTACACGTTTTCGGCCGAAAACGCGTTTTCCGGCGAAAAAGCACACCACGGCTCTTTCTGAGAAAAAGCAAGCACGGAGGACGAGAATCGCTTTTGCCCTGCGTAGCGTTCCGGGCAGCGGGTAGAACCAGGCAGAGAATTCCCGGCTAGCAGCTTCCCTGTGGCGGGGAAGTGCAAACGTACACGTTTTCGGCCGAAAACGCGTTTTCCGGCGAAAACGCACACCACGGCTCTTTCTGAGAAAAAGCAAGCACGGAGGACGAGAATCGCTTTTGCCCTGCGTAGCGTTCCGGGCAGCGGGTAGAACCAGGCAGAGAATTCCCGGCTAGCAGCTTTCCTGTGGCTGGGAAGTGTAAACGTACACGTTTTCGGCCAAAAACGCGTTTTCGGCGAAAAAGCACACAACGGCTCTTTCTGAGAAAAAGCAAGCACGGAGGACGAGAATCGCTTTTGCCCTGCGTAGCCTTCCGGGCAGCAGGTAGAACCAGGCAGAGAATTCCCGGCTAGCAGCTTCCCTGTGGCGGGGAAGTGCAAACGTACACGTTTTCGGCCGAAAACGCGTTTTCCGGCGAAAACGCACACCACGGCTCTTTCTGAGAAAAAGCAAGCACGGAGGACGAGAATCGCTTTTGCCCTGCGTAGCGTTCCGGGCAGCGGGTAGAACCAGGCAGAGAATTCCCGGCTAGCAGCTTCCCTGTGGCGGGGAAGTGCAAACGTACACGTTTTCGGCCAAAAACGCGTTTTCCGAGGAAAACGCACACCACGGCTCTTTCTGAGAAAAAGCAAGCACGGAGGACGAGAATCGCTTTTGCCCTGCCTAGCGTTCCGGGCAGCGGGTAGAACCAGGCAGAGAATTCCCGGCTAGCAGCTTCCCTGTGGCGGGGAAGTGCAAACGTACACGTTTTCGGCCAGAAAACGCGTTTTCCGGGGAAAACGCACACCACGGCTCTTTCTGAGAAAAAGCAAGCACGGAGGACGAGAATCGCTTTTGCCCTGCGTAGCGTTCCGGGCAGCGGGTAGAACCAGGCAGAGAATTCCCGGCTAGCAGCTTCCCTGTGGCGGGGAAGTGCAAACGTACACGTTTTCGGCCGAAAACGCGTTTTCCGGGGAAAACGCACACCACGGCTCTTTCTGAGAAAAAGCAAGCACGGAGGACGAGAATCGCTTTTGCCCTGCGTAGCGTTCCGGGCAGCGGGTAGAACCAGGCAGAGAATTCCCGGCTAGCAGCTTCCCTGTGGCGGGGAAGTGCAAACGTACACGTTTTCGGCCGAAAACGCGTTTTCCGGCGAAAACGCACACCACGGCTCTTTCTGAGAAAAAGCAAGCACGGAGGACGAGAATCGCTTTTGCCCTGCCTAGCGTTCCGGGCAGCGGGTAGAACCAGGCAGAGAATTCCCGGCTAGCAGCTTCCCTGTGGCTGGGAAGTGCAAACGTACACGTTTTCGGCCAAAAAAGCGTTTTCGGCGAAAAAGCACACAACGGCTCTTTCTGAGAAAAAGCAAGCACGGAGGACGAGAATCGCTTTTGCCCTGCGTAGCGTTCCGGGCAGCGGGTAGAACCAGGCAGAGAATTCCCGGCTAGCAGCTTCCCTGTGGCCGGGAAGTGCAAACGTACACGTTTTCGGCCGAAAACGCGTTTTCCGGCGAAAACGCACACCACGGCTCTTTCTGAGAAAAAGCAAGCACGGAGGACGAGAATCGCTTTTGCCCTGCGTAGCGTTCAGGGCAGCGGGTAGAACCAGGCAGAGAATTCCCGGCTAGCAGCTTCCCTGTGGCGGGGAAGTGCAAACGTACACGTTTTCGGCCGAAAACGCGTTTTCCGGGGAAAACGCACACCACGGCTCTTTCTGAGAAAAAGCAAGCACGGAGGACGAGAATCGCTTTTGCCCTGCCTAGCGTTCCGGGCAGCGGGTAGAACCAGGCAGAGAATTCCCGGCTAGCAGCTTCCCTGTGGCGGGGAAGTGCAAACGTACACGTTTTCGGCCGAAAACGCGTTTTCCGGCGAAAACGCACACCACGGCTCTTTCTGAGAAAAAGCAAGCACGGAGGACGAGAATCGCTTTTGCCCTGCCTAGCGTTCCGGGCAGCGGGTAGAACCAGGCAGAGAATTCCCGGCTAGCAGCTTCCCTGTGGCGGGGAAGTGCAAACGTACACGTTTTCGGCCGAAAACGCGTTTTCCGGCGAAAAAGCACACCACGGCTCTTTCTGAGAAAAAGCAAGCACGGAGGACGAGAATCGCTTTTGCCCTGCGTAGCGTTCCGGGCAGCGGGTAGAACCAGGCAGAGAATTCCCGGCTAGCAGCTTCCCTGTGGCGGGGAAGTGCAAACGTACACGTTTTCGGCCGAAAACGCGTTTTCCGGCGAAAACGCACACCACGGCTCTTTCTGAGAAAAAGCAAGCACGGAGGACGAGAATCGCTTTTGCCCTGCGTAGCGTTCCGGGCAGCGGGTAGAACCAGGCAGAGAATTCCCGGCTAGCAGCTTCCCTGTGGCTGGGAAGTGCAAACGTACACGTTTTCGGCCAAAAACGCGTTTTCGGCGAAAAAGCACACAACGGCTCTTTCTGAGAAAAAGCAAGCACGGAGGACGAGAATCGCTTTTGCCCTGCGTAGCGTTCCGGGCAGCGGGTAGAACCAGGCAGAGAATTCCCGGCTAGCAGCTTCCCTGTGGCGGGGAAGTGCAAACGTACACGTTTTCGGCCGAAAACGCTTTTTCCGGCGAAAACGCACACCACGGCTCTTTCTGAGAAAAAGCAAGCACGGAGGACGAGAATCGCTTTTGCCCTGCCTAGCGTTCCGGGCAGCGGGTAGAACCAGGCAGAGAATTCCCGGCTAGCAGCTTCCCTGTGGCTGGGAAGTGTAAACGTACACGTTTTCGGCCAAAAACGCGTTTTCGGCGAAAAAGCACACAACGGCTCTTTCTGAGAAAAAGCAAGCACGGAGGACGAGAATCGCTTTTGCCCTGCGTAGCGTTCCGGGCAGCGGGTAGAACCAGGCAGAGAATTCCCGGCTAGCAGCTTCCCTGTGGCGGGGAAGTGCAAACGTACACGTTTTCGGCCGAAAACGCGTTTTCCGGCGAAAACGCACACCACGGCTCTTTCTGAGAAAAAGCAAGCACGGAGGACGAGAATCGCTTTTGCCCTGCGTAGCGTTCCGGGCAGCGGGTAGAACCAGGCAGAGAATTCCCGGCTAGCAGCTTCCCTGTGGCGGGGAAGTGCAAACGTACACGTTTTCGGCCGAAAACGCGTTTTCCGGCGAAAACGCACACCACGGCTCTTTCTGAGAAAAAGCAAGCACGGAGGAGGAGAATCGCTTTTGCCCTGCCTAGCGTTCCGGGCAGCGGGTAGAACCAGGCAGAGAATTCCCGGCTAGCAGCTTCCCTGTGGCGGGGAAGTGCAAACGTACACGTTTTCGGCCGAAAACGCGTTTTCCGGGGAAAACGCACACCACGGCTCTTTCTGAGAAAAAGCAAGCACGGAGGACGAGAATCGCTTTTGCCCTGCGTAGCGTTCCGGGCAGCGGGTAGAACCAGGCAGAGAATTCCCGGCTAGCAGCTTCCCTGTGGCGGGGAAGTGCAAACGTACACGTTTTCGGCCGAAAACGCGTTTTCCGGCGAAAACGCACACCACGGCTCTTTCTGAGAAAAAGCAAGCACGGAGGACGAGAATCGCTTTTGCCCTGCGTAGCGTTCCGGGCAGCGGGTAGAACCAGGCAGAGAATTCCCGGCTAGCAGCTTCCCTGTGGCGGGGAAGTGCAAACGTACACGTTTTCGGCCGAAAACGCGTTTTCCGGCGAAAACGCACACCACGGCTCTTTCTGAGAAAAAGCAAGCACGGAGGACGAGAATCGCTTTTGCCCTGCGTAGCGTTCCGGGCAGCGGGTAGAACCAGGCAGAGAATTCCCGGCTAGCAGCTTCCCTGTGGCGGGGAAGTGCAAACGTACACGTTTTCGGCCGAAAACGCGTTTTCCGGCGAAAACGCACACCACGGCTCTTTCTGAGAAAAAGCAAGCACGGAGGACGAGAATCGCTTTTGCCCTGCGTAGCGTTCCGGGCAGCGGGTAGAACCAGGCAGAGAATTCCCGGCTAGCAGCTTTCCTGTGGCTGGGAAGTGTAAACGTACACGTTTTCTGCCAAAAACGCGTTTTCGGCGAAAACGCACACCACGGCTCTTTATGAGAAAAAGCAAGCACGGAGGACGAGAATCGCTTTTGCCCTGCGTAGCGTTCCGGGCAGCGGGTAGAACCAGGCAGAGAATTCCCGGCTAGCAGCTTCCCTGTGGCGGGGAAGTGCAAACGTACACGTTTTCGGCCGAAAACGCGTTTTCCGGCGAAAACGCACACCACGGCTCTTTCTGAGAAAAAGCAAGCACGGAGGACGAGAATCGCTTTTGCCCTGCGTAGCGTTCCGGGCAGCGGGTAGAACCAGGCAGAGAATTCCCGGCTAGCAGCTTCGCTGTGGCTGGGAAGTGCAAACGTACACGTTTTCGGCCGAAAACGCGTTTCCGGCGAAAACGCACACCACGGCTCTTTCTGAGAAAAAGCAAGCACGGAGGACGAGAATCGCTTTTGCCCTGCGTAGCGTTCCGGGCAGCGGGTAGAACCAGGCAGAGAATTCCCGGCTAACAGCTTCCCTGTGGCGGGGAAGTGCAAACGTACACGTTTTCGGCCAAAAAACGCGTTTTCGGCGAAAACGCACACCACGGCTCTTTCTGAGAAAAAGCAAGCACGGAGGACGAGAATCGCTTTTGCCCTGCGTAGCGTTCCGGGCAGCGGGTAGAACCAGGCAGAGAATTCCCGGCTAGCAGCTTCCCTGTGGCTGGGAAGTGCAAACGTACACGTTTTCGGCCGAAAACGCATTTTCCGGCGAAAACGCACACCACGGCTCTTTCTGAGAAAAAGCAAGCACGGAGGACGAGAATCGCTTTTGCCCTGCGTAGCGTTCCGGGCAGCGGGTAGAACCAGGTAGAGAATTCCCGGCTAGCAGCTTCCCTGTGGCCGGGAAGTGCAAACGTACACGTTTTCGGCCGAAAACGCGTTTTCCGGCGAAAACGCACACCACGGCTCTTTCTGAGAAAAAGCAAGCACGGAGGACGAGAATCGCTTTTGCCCTGCGTAGCGTTCCGGGCAGCGGGTAGAACCAGGCAGAGAATTCCCGGCTAGCAGCTTCCCTGTGGCGGGGAAGTGCAAACGTACACGTTTTCGGCCGAAAACGCGTTTTCCGGCGAAAACGCACACCACGGCTCTTTCTGAGAAAAAGCAAGCACGGAGGACGAGAATCGCTTTTGCCCTGCGTAGCGTTCCGGGCAGCGGGTAGAACCAGGCAGAGAATTCCCGGCTAGCAGCTTCCCTGTGGCGGGGAAGTGCAAACGTACACGTTTTCGGCCGAAAACGCGTTTTCCGGCGAAAACGCACACCACGGCTCTTTCTGAGAAAAAGCAAGCACGGAGGACGAGAATCGCTTTTGCCCTGCGTAGCGTTCCGGGCAGCGGGTAGAACCAGGCAGAGAATTCCCGGCTAGCAGCTTTCCTGTGGCTGGGAAGTGTAAACGTACACGTTTTCTGCCAAAAACGCGTTTTCGGCGAAAACGCACACCACGGCTCTTTATGAGAAAAAGCAAGCACGGAGGACGAGAATCGCTTTTGCCCTGCGTAGCGTTCCGGGCAGCGGGTAGAACCAGGCAGAGAATTCCCGGCTAGCAGCTTCCCTGTGGCGGGGAAGTGCAAACGTACACGTTTTCGGCCGAAAACGCGTTTTCCGGCGAAAACGCACACCACGGCTCTTTCTGAGAAAAAGCAAGCACGGAGGACGAGAATCGCTTTTGCCCTGCGTAGCGTTCCGGGCAGCGGGTAGAACCAGGCAGAGAATTCCCGGCTAGCAGCTTCGCTGTGGCTGGGAAGTGCAAACGTACACGTTTTCGGCCGAAAACGCGTTTCCGGCGAAAACGCACACCACGGCTCTTTCTGAGAAAAAGCAAGCACGGAGGACGAGAATCGCTTTTGCCCTGCGTAGCGTTCCGGGCAGCGGGTAGAACCAGGCAGAGAATTCCCGGCTAACAGCTTCCCTGTGGCGGGGAAGTGCAAACGTACACGTTTTCGGCCAAAAAACGCGTTTTCGGCGAAAACGCACACCACGGCTCTTTCTGAGAAAAAGCAAGCACGGAGGACGAGAATCGCTTTTGCCCTGCGTAGCGTTCCGGGCAGCGGGTAGAACCAGGCAGAGAATTCCCGGCTAGCAGCTTCCCTGTGGCTGGGAAGTGCAAACGTACACGTTTTCGGCCGAAAACGCATTTTCCGGCGAAAACGCACACCACGGCTCTTTCTGAGAAAAAGCAAGCACGGAGGACGAGAATCGCTTTTGCCCTGCGTAGCGTTCCGGGCAGCGGGTAGAACCAGGTAGAGAATTCCCGGCTAGCAGCTTCCCTGTGGCCGGGAAGTGCAAACGTACACGTTTTCGGCCGAAAACGCGTTTTCCGGCGAAAACGCACACCACGGCTCTTTCTGAGAAAAAGCAAGCACGGAGGACGAGAATCGCTTTTGCCCTGCGTAGCGTTCCGGGCAGCGGGTAGAACCAGGCAGAGAATTCCCGGCTAGCAGCTTCCCTGTGGCGGGGAAGTGCAAACGTACACGTTTTCGGCCGAAAACGCGTTTTCCGGCGAAAACGCACACCACGGCTCTTTCTGAGAAAAAGCAAGCACGGAGGACGAGAATCGCTTTTGCCCTGCGTAGCGTTCCGGGCAGCGGGTAGAACCAGGCAGAGAATTCCCGGCTAGCAGCTTCCCTGTGGCGGGGAAGTGCAAACGTACACGTTTTCGGCCGAAAACGCGTTTTCCGGCGAAAACGCACACCACGGCTCTTTCTGAGAAAAAGCAAGCACGGAGGACGAGAATCGCTTTTGCCCTGCCTAGCGTTCCGGGCAGCGGGTAGAACCAGGCAGAGAATTCCCGGCTAGCAGCTTCCCTGTGGCGGGGAAGTGCAAACGTACACGTTTTCGGCCGAAAACGCGTTTTCCGGCGAAAAAGCACACCACGGCTCTTTCTGAGAAAAAGCAAGCACGGAGGACGAGAATCGCTTTTGCCCTGCGTAGCGTTCCGGGCAGCGGGTAGAACCAGGCAGAGAATTCCCGGCTAGCAGCTTCCCTGTGGCGGGGAAGTGCAAACGTACACGTTTTCGGCCGAAAACGCGTTTTCCGGCGAAAACGCACACCACGGCTCTTTCTGAGAAAAAGCAAGCACGGAGGACGAGAATCGCTTTTGCCCTGCGTAGCGTTCCGGGCAGCGGGTAGAACCAGGCAGAGAATTCCCGGCTAGCAGCTTCCCTGTGGCTGGGAAGTGCAAACGTACACGTTTTCGGCCAAAAACGCGTTTTCGGCGAAAAAGCACACAACGGCTCTTTCTGAGAAAAAGCAAGCACGGAGGACGAGAATCGCTTTTGCCCTGCGTAGCGTTCCGGGCAGCGGGTAGAACCAGGCAGAGAATTCCCGGCTAGCAGCTTCCCTGTGGCCGGGAAGTGCAAACGTACACGTTTTCGGCCGAAAACGCGTTTTCGGCGAAAACGCACACCACGGCTCTTTCTGAGAAAAAGCAAGCACGGAGGACGAGAATCGCTTTTGCCCTGCCTAGCGTTCCGGGCAGCGGGTAGAACCAGGCAGAGAATTCCCGGCTAGCAGCTTCCCTGTGGCGGGGAAGTGCAAACGTACACGTTTTCGGCCGAAAACGCGTTTTCCGGCGAAAACGCACACCACGGCTCTTTCTGAGAAAAAGCAAGCACGGAGGACGAGAATCGCTTTTGCCCTGCGTAGCGTTCCGGGCAGCGGGTAGAACCAGGCAGAGAATTCCCGGCTAGCAGCTTTCCTGTGGCTGGGAAGTGTAAACGTACACGTTTTCGGCCAAAAACGCGTTTTCGGCGAAAAAGCACACAACGGCTCTTTCTGAGAAAAAGCAAGCACGGAGGACGAGAATCGCTTTTGCCCTGCGTAGCGTTCCGGGCAGCAGGTAGAACCAGGCAGAGAATTCCCGGCTAGCAGCTTCCCTGTGGCGGGGAAGTGCAAACGTACACGTTTTCGGCCGAAAACGCGTTTTCCGGGGAAAACGCACACCACGGCTCTTTCTGAGAAAAAGCAAGCACGGAGGACGAGAATCGCTTTTGCCCTGCCTAGCGTTCCGGGCAGCGGGTAGAACCAGGCAGAGAATTCCCGGCTAGCAGCTTCCCTGTGGCGGGGAAGTGCAAACGTACACGTTTTCGGCCGAAAACGCGTTTTCCGGGGAAAACGCACACCACGGCTCTTTCTGAGAAAAAGCAAGCACGGAGGACGAGAATCGCTTTTGCCCTGCGTAGCGTTCCGGGCAGCGGGTAGAACCAGGCAGAGAATTCCCGGCTAGCAGCTTCCCTGTGGCGGGGAAGTGCAAACGTACACGTTTTCGGCCGAAAACGCGTTTTCCGGCGAAAACGCACACCACGGCTCTTTCTGAGAAAAAGCAAGCACGGAGGACGAGAATCGCTTTTGCCCTGCGTAGCGTTCCGGGCAGCGGGTAGAACCAGGCAGAGAATTCCCGGCTAGCAGCTTCCCTGTGGCTGGGAAGTGCAAACGTACACGTTTTCGGCCGAAAACGCGTTTTCCGGCGAAAACGCACACCACGGCTCTTTCTGAGAAAAAGCAAGCACGGAGGACGAGAATCGCTTTTGCCCTGCGTAGCGTTCCGGGCAGCGGGTAGAACCAGGCAGAGAATTCCCGGCTAGCAGCTTCCCTGTGGCGGGGAAGTGCAAACGTACACGTTTTCGGCCGAAAACGCGTTTTCCGGCGAAAACGCACACCACGGCTCTTTCTGAGAAAAAGCAAGCACGGAGGACGAGAATCGCTTTTGCCCTGCGTAGCGTTCCGGGCAGCGGGTAGAACCAGGCAGAGAATTCCCGGCTAGCAGCTTCCCTGTGGCGGGGAAGTGCAAACGTACACGTTTTCGGCCGAAAACGCGTTTTCCGGCGAAAACGCACACCACGGCTCTTTCTGAGAAAAAGCAAGCACGGAGGACGAGAATCGCTTTTGCCCTGCCTAGCGTTCCGGGCAGCGGGTAGAACCAGGCAGAGAATTCCCGGCTAGCAGCTTCCCTGTGGCGGGGAAGTGCAAACGTACACGTTTTCGGCCGAAAACGCGTTTTCCGGCGAAAAAGCACACCACGGCTCTTTCTGAGAAAAAGCAAGCACGGAGGACGAGAATCGCTTTTGCCCTGCGTAGCGTTCCGGGCAGCGGGTAGAACCAGGCAGAGAATTCCCGGCTAGCAGCTTCCCTGTGGCGGGGAAGTGCAAACGTACACGTTTTCGGCCGAAAACGCGTTTTCCGGCGAAAACGCACACCACGGCTCTTTCTGAGAAAAAGCAAGCACGGAGGACGAGAATCGCTTTTGCCCTGCGTAGCGTTCCGGGCAGCGGGTAGAACCAGGCAGAGAATTCCCGGCTAGCAGCTTCCCTGTGGCTGGGAAGTGCAAACGTACACGTTTTCGGCCAAAAACGCGTTTTCGGCGAAAAAGCACACAACGGCTCTTTCTGAGAAAAAGCAAGCACGGAGGACGAGAATCGCTTTTGCCCTGCGTAGCGTTCCGGGCAGCGGGTAGAACCAGGCAGAGAATTCCCGGCTAGCAGCTTCCCTGTGGCCGGGAAGTGCAAACGTACACGTTTTCGGCCGAAAACGCGTTTTCGGCGAAAACGCACACCACGGCTCTTTCTGAGAAAAAGCAAGCACGGAGGACGAGAATCGCTTTTGCCCTGCCTAGCGTTCCGGGCAGCGGGTAGAACCAGGCAGAGAATTCCCGGCTAGCAGCTTCCCTGTGGCGGGGAAGTGCAAACGTACACGTTTTCGGCCGAAAACGCGTTTTCCGGCGAAAACGCACACCACGGCTCTTTCTGAGAAAAAGCAAGCACGGAGGACGAGAATCGCTTTTGCCCTGCGTAGCGTTCCGGGCAGCGGGTAGAACCAGGCAGAGAATTCCCGGCTAGCAGCTTTCCTGTGGCTGGGAAGTGTAAACGTACACGTTTTCGGCCAAAAACGCGTTTTCGGCGAAAAAGCACACAACGGCTCTTTCTGAGAAAAAGCAAGCACGGAGGACGAGAATCGCTTTTGCCCTGCGTAGCGTTCCGGGCAGCAGGTAGAACCAGGCAGAGAATTCCCGGCTAGCAGCTTCCCTGTGGCGGGGAAGTGCAAACGTACACGTTTTCGGCCGAAAACGCGTTTTCCGGGGAAAACGCACACCACGGCTCTTTCTGAGAAAAAGCAAGCACGGAGGACGAGAATCGCTTTTGCCCTGCCTAGCGTTCCGGGCAGCGGGTAGAACCAGGCAGAGAATTCCCGGCTAGCAGCTTCCCTGTGGCGGGGAAGTGCAAACGTACACGTTTTCGGCCGAAAACGCGTTTTCCGGCGAAAACGCACACCACGGCTCTTTCTGAGAAAAAGCAAGCACGGAGGACGAGAATCGCTTTTGCCCTGCGTAGCGTTCCGGGCAGCGGGTAGAACCAGGCAGAGAATTCCCGGCTAGCAGCTTCCCTGTGGCGGGGAAGTGCAAACGTACACGTTTTCGGCCGAAAACGCGTTTTCCGGGGAAAACGCACACCACGGCTCTTTCTGAGAAAAAGCAAGCACGGAGGACGAGAATCGCTTTTGCCCTGCCTAGCGTTCCGGGCAGCGGGTAGAACCAGGCAGAGAATTCCCGGCTAGCAGCTTCCCTGTGGCGGGGAAGTGCAAACGTACACGTTTTCGGCCAGAAAACGCGTTTTCCGGGGAAAACGCACACCACGGCTCTTTCTGAGAAAAAGCAAGCACGGAGGACGAGAATCGCTTTTGCCCTGCGTAGCGTTCCGGGCAGCGGGTAGAACCAGGCAGAGAATTCCCGGCTAGCAGCTTCCCTGTGGCGGGGAAGTGCAAACGTACACGTTTTCGGCCGAAAACGCGTTTTCCGGGGAAAACGCACACCACGGCTCTTTCTGAGAAAAAGCAAGCACGGAGGACGAGAATCGCTTTTGCCCTGCGTAGCGTTCCGGGCAGCGGGTAGAACCAGGCAGAGAATTCCCGGCTAGCAGCTTCCCTGTGGCGGGGAAGTGCAAACGTACACGTTTTCGGCCGAAAACGCGTTTTCCGGCGAAAACGCACACCACGGCTCTTTCTGAGAAAAAGCAAGCACGGAGGACGAGAATCGCTTTTGCCCTGCGTAGCGTTCCGGGCAGCGGGTAGAACCAGGCAGAGAATTCCCGGCTAGCAGCTTCCCTGTGGCTGGGAAGTGCAAACGTACACGTTTTCGGCCGAAAACGCGTTTTCCGGCGAAAACGCACACCACGGCTCTTTCTGAGAAAAAGCAAGCACGGAGGACGAGAATCGCTTTTGCCCTGCGTAGCGTTCCGGGCAGCGGGTAGAACCAGGCAGAGAATTCCCGGCTAGCAGCTTCCCTGTGGCGGGGAAGTGCAAACGTACACGTTTTCGGCCGAAAACGCGTTTTCCGGGGAAAACGCACACCACGGCTCTTTCTGAGAAAAAGCAAGCACGGAGGACGAGAATCGCTTTTGCCCTGCCTAGCGTTCCGGGCAGCGGGTAGAACCAGGCAGAGAATTCCCGGCTAGCAGCTTCCCTGTGGCGGGGAAGTGCAAACGTACACGTTTTCGGCCGAAAACGCGTTTTCCGGCGAAAACGCACACCACGGCTCTTTCTGAGAAAAAGCAAGCACGGAGGACGAGAATCGCTTTTGCCCTGCCTAGCGTTCCGGGCAGCGGGTAGAACCAGGCAGAGAATTCCCGGCTAGCAGCTTCCCTGTGGCGGGGAAGTGCAAACGTACACGTTTTCGGCCGAAAACGCGTTTTCCGGCGAAAAAGCACACCACGGCTCTTTCTGAGAAAAAGCAAGCACGGAGGACGAGAATCGCTTTTGCCCTGCCTAGCGTTCCGGGCAGCGGGTAGAACCAGGCAGAGAATTCCCGGCTAGCAGCTTCCCTGTGGCGGGGAAGTGCAAACGTACACGTTTTCGGCCGAAAACGCGTTTTCCGGCGAAAACGCACACCACGGCTCTTTCTGAGAAAAAGCAAGCACGGAGGACGAGAATCGCTTTTGCCCTGCGTAGCGTTCCGGGCAGCGGGTAGAACCAGGCAGAGAAT
Organism: Athene noctua; assembly: GCF_965140245.1. Lineage (NCBI taxonomy): Eukaryota > Metazoa > Chordata > Aves > Strigiformes > Strigidae > Athene > Athene noctua. The sequence goes on along the minus strand of NW_027437607.1, from coordinate 5,279 downwards.
TCCCGGCTAGCAGCTTCCCTGTGGCTGGGAAGTGCAAACGTACACGTTTTCGGCCCAAAACGCGTTTTCGGCGAAAAAGCACACAACGGCTCTTTCTGAGAAAAAGCAAGCACGGAGGACGAGAATCGCTTTTGCCCTGCGTAGCGTTCCGGGCAGCGGGTAGAACCAGGCAGAGAATTCCCGGCTAGCAGCTTCCCTGTGGCGGGGAAGTGCAAACGTACACGTTTTCGGCCGAAAACGCGTTTTCCGGGGAAAACGCACACCACGGCACTTTCTGAGAAAAAGCAAGCACGGAGGACGAGAATCGCTTTTGCCCTGCCTAGCGTTCCGGGCAGCGGGTAGAACCAGGCAGAGAATTCCCGGCTAGCAGCTTCCCTGTGGCGGGGAAGTGCAAACGTACACGTTTTCGGCCGAAAACGCGTTTTCCGGCGAAAACGCACACCACGGCTCTTTCTGAGAAAAAGCAAGCACGGAGGACGAGAATCGCTTTTGCCCTGCCTAGCGTTCCGGGCAGCGGGTAGAACCAGGCAGAGAATTCCCGGCTAGCAGCTTCCCTGTGGCGGGGAAGTGCAAACGTACACGTTTTCGGCCGAAAACGCGTTTTCCGGCGAAAAAGCACACCACGGCTCTTTCTGAGAAAAAGCAAGCACGGAGGACGAGAATCGCTTTTGCCCTGCCTAGCGTTCCGGGCAGCGGGTAGAACCAGGCAGAGAATTCCCGGCTAGCAGCTTCCCTGTGGCGGGGAAGTGCAAACGTACACGTTTTCGGCCGAAAACGCGTTTTCCGGCGAAAACGCACACCACGGCTCTTTCTGAGAAAAAGCAAGCACGGAGGACGAGAATCGCTTTTGCCCTGCGTAGCGTTCCGGGCAGCGGGTAGAACCAGGCAGAGAATTCCCGGCTAGCAGCTTCCCTGTGGCGGGGAAGTGCAAACGTACACGTTTTCGGCCGAAAACGCGTTTTCCGGCGAAAACGCACACCACGGCTCTTTCTGAGAAAAAGCAAGCACGGAGGACGAGAATCGCTTTTGCCCTGCGTAGCGTTCCGGGCAGCGGGTAGAACCAGGCAGAGAATTCCCGGCTAGCAGCTTCCCTGTGGCTGGGAAGTGCAAACGTACACGTTTTCGGCCGAAAACGCGTTTTCCGGCGAAAACGCACACCACGGCTCTTTCTGAGAAAAAGCAAGCACGGAGGACGAGAATCGCTTTTGCCCTGCGTAGCGTTCCGGGCAGCGGGTAGAACCAGGCAGAGAATTCCCGGCTAGCAGCTTCCCTGTGGCGGGGAAGTGCAAACGTACACGTTTTCGGCCGAAAACGCGTTTTCCGGGGAAAACGCACACCACGGCTCTTTCTGAGAAAAAGCAAGCACGGAGGACGAGAATCGCTTTTGCCCTGCCTAGCGTTCCGGGCAGCGGGTAGAACCAGGCAGAGAATTCCCGGCTAGCAGCTTCCCTGTGGCGGGGAAGTGCAAACGTACACGTTTTCGGCCGAAAACGCGTTTTCCGGCGAAAACGCACACCACGGCTCTTTCTGAGAAAAAGCAAGCACGGAGGACGAGAATCGCTTTTGCCCTGCCTAGCGTTCCGGGCAGCGGGTAGAACCAGGCAGAGAATTCCCGGCTAGCAGCTTCCCTGTGGCGGGGAAGTGCAAACGTACACGTTTTCGGCCGAAAACGCGTTTTCCGGCGAAAAAGCACACCACGGCTCTTTCTGAGAAAAAGCAAGCACGGAGGACGAGAATCGCTTTTGCCCTGCCTAGCGTTCCGGGCAGCGGGTAGAACCAGGCAGAGAATTCCCGGCTAGCAGCTTCCCTGTGGCGGGGAAGTGCAAACGTACACGTTTTCGGCCGAAAACGCGTTTTCCGGCGAAAACGCACACCACGGCTCTTTCTGAGAAAAAGCAAGCACGGAGGACGAGAATCGCTTTTGCCCTGCGTAGCGTTCCGGGCAGCGGGTAGAACCAGGCAGAGAATTCCCGGCTAGCAGCTTCCCTGTGGCTGGGAAGTGCAAACGTACACGTTTTCGGCCCAAAACGCGTTTTCGGCGAAAAAGCACACAACGGCTCTTTCTGAGAAAAAGCAAGCACGGAGGACGAGAATCGCTTTTGCCCTGCGTAGCGTTCCGGGCAGCGGGTAGAACCAGGCAGAGAATTCCCGGCTAGCAGCTTCCCTGTGGCGGGGAAGTGCAAACGTACACGTTTTCGGCCGAAAACGCGTTTTCCGGGGAAAACGCACACCACGGCTCTTTCTGAGAAAAAGCAAGCACGGAGGACGAGAATCGCTTTTGCCCTGCCTAGCGTTCCGGGCAGCGGGTAGAACCAGGCAGAGAATTCCCGGCTAGCAGCTTCCCTGTGGCGGGGAAGTGCAAACGTACACGTTTTCGGCCGAAAACGCGTTTTCCGGCGAAAACGCACACCACGGCTCTTTCTGAGAAAAAGCAAGCACGGAGGACGAGAATCGCTTTTGCCCTGCCTAGCGTTCCGGGCAGCGGGTAGAACCAGGCAGAGAATTCCCGGCTAGCAGCTTCCCTGTGGCGGGGAAGTGCAAACGTACACGTTTTCGGCCGAAAACGCGTTTTCCGGCGAAAAAGCACACCACGGCTCTTTCTGAGAAAAAGCAAGCACGGAGGACGAGAATCGCTTTTGCCCTGCCTAGCGTTCCGGGCAGCGGGTAGAACCAGGCAGAGAATTCCCGGCTAGCAGCTTCCCTGTGGCGGGGAAGTGCAAACGTACACGTTTTCGGCCGAAAACGCGTTTTCCGGCGAAAACGCACACCACGGCTCTTTCTGAGAAAAAGCAAGCACGGAGGACGAGAATCGCTTTTGCCCTGCGTAGCGTTCCGGGCAGCGGGTAGAACCAGGCAGAGAATTCCCGGCTAGCAGCTTCCCTGTGGCTGGGAAGTGCAAACGTACACGTTTTCGGCCCAAAACGCGTTTTCGGCGAAAAAGCACACAACGGCTCTTTCTGAGAAAAAGCAAGCACGGAGGACGAGAATCGCTTTTGCCCTGCGTAGCGTTCCGGGCAGCGGGTAGAACCAGGCAGAGAATTCCCGGCTAGCAGCTTCCCTGTGGCGGGGAAGTGCAAACGTACACGTTTTCGGCCGAAAACGCGTTTTCCGGGGAAAACGCACACCACGGCTCTTTCTGAGAAAAAGCAAGCACGGAGGACGAGAATCGCTTTTGCCCTGCCTAGCGTTCCGGACAGCGGATAGAACCAGGCAGAGAATTCCCGGATAGCAGCTTTCCGGTGGCTGGGAAGTGCAAACGTACACGTTTTCGGCCAAAAACGCGTTTTCGGCGAAAAAGCACACAACGGCTCTTTCTGAGAAAAAGCAAGCACGGAGGACGAGAATCGCTTTCGCCCTGCGTAGCGTTCCGGGCAGCGGGTAGAACCAGGCAGAGAATTCCCGGCTAGCAGCTTCCCTGTGGCTGGGAAGTGCAAACGAACACGTTTTCTGCCAAAAACGCGTTTTCAGCGAAAACGCACACCACGGCTCTTTCTGAGAAAAAGCAAGCACGGAGGACGAGAATCGCTTTTGCCCTGCGTAGCGTTCCGGGCAGCGGGTAGAACCAGGCAGAGAACTCACGGCTAGCAGCTTCCCTGTGGTGGGGAAGTGCAAACGTACACGTTTTCGGCCGAAAACGCGTTTTCCGGCGAAAACGCACACCACGGCTCTTTCTGAGAAAAAGCAAGCACGGAGGACGAGAATCGCTTTTGCCCTGCGTAGCGTTCCGGGCAGCGGGTAGAACCAGGCAGAGAATTCCCGGCTAGCAGCTTCCCTGTGGCGGGGAAGTGCAAACGTACACGTTTTCGGCCGAAAACGCATTTTCCGGCGAAAACGCACACCACGGCTCTTTCTGAGATAAAGCAAGCACGGAGGACGAGAACCGCTTTTGCCCTGCGTAGCGTTCCGGGCAGCGGGTAGAACCAGGCAGAGAATTCCCGGCTAGCAGCTTCCCTGTGGCGGGGAAGTGCAAACGTACACGTTTTCGGCCGAAAACGCGTTTTCCGGCGAAAACGCACACCACGGCTCTTTCTGAGAAAAAGCAAGCACGGAGGACGAGAATCGCTTTTGCCCTGCCTAGCGTTCCGGGCAGCGGGTAGAACCAGGCAGAGAATTCCCGGCTAGCAGCTTCCCTGTGGCTGGGAAGTGCAAACGTACACGTTTTCGGCCAAAAAACGCGTTTTCGGCGAAAACGCACACCACGGCTCTTTCTGAGAAAAAGCAAGCACGGAGGACGAGAATCGCTTTTGCCCTGCGTAGCGTTCCGGGCAGCGGGTAGAACCAGGCAGAGAATTCCCGGCTAGCAGCTTCCCTGTGGCGGGGAAGTGCAAACGTACACGTTTTCGGCCGAAAACGCATTTTCCGGCGAAAACGCACACCACGGCTCTTTCTGAGAAAAAGCAAGCACGGAGGACGAGAATCGCTTTTGCCCTGCGTAGCGTTCCGGGCAGCGGGTAGAACCAGGCAGAGAATTCCCGGCTAGCAGCTTCCCTGTGGCGGGGAAGTGCAAACGTACACGTTTTCGGCCGAAAACGCGTTTTCCGGCGAAAACGCACACCACGGCTCTTTCTGAGAAAAAGCAAGCACGGAGGACGAGAATCGCTTTTGCCCTGCGTAGCGTTCCGGGCAGCGGGTAGAACCAGGCAGAGAATTCCCGGCTAGCAGCTTCCCTGTGGCCGGGAAGTGCAAACGTATACGTTTTCGGCCGAAAACGCGTTTTCAGCGAAAAAGCGCACCACGGCTCTTTCTGAGAAAAAGCAAGCACGGAGGACGAGAATCGCTTTTGCCCTGCGTAGCGTTCCGGGCAGCGGGTAGAACCAGGCAGAGAATTCCCGGCTAGCAGCTTCCCTGTGGCTGGGAAGTGCAAACGTACACGTTTTCTGCCAAAAACGCGTTTTCGGCGAAAACGCACACCACGGCTCTTTCTGAGAAAAAGCAAGCACGGAGGACGAGAATCGCTTTTGCCCTGCGTAGCGTTCCGGGCAGCGGGTAGAACCAGGCAGAGAATTCCCGGCTAGCAGCTTCCCTGTGGCGGGGAAGTGCAAACGTACACGTTTTCGGCCGAAAACGCGTTTTCCAGCGAAAACGCACACCACGGCTCTTTCTGAGAAAAAGCAAGCACGGAGGACGAGAATCGCTTTTGCCCTGCGTAGCTTTCCGGGCAGCGGGTAGAACCAGGCAGAGAATTCCCGGCTAGCAGCTTCCCTGTGGCGGGGAAGTGCAAACGTACACGTTTTCGGCCGAAAACGCGTTTTCCGGCGAAAACGCACACCACGGCTCTT